>NW_015505447.1:181962-202532 GCF_001515645.1 Sinocyclocheilus grahami | reverse complement strand
ATAGCTTCCATAGCTTGAGTCTGTCTTCAGATGTTTGAAAGAAGGACACTCCATCTCCTTCATAAATTTCACAAGATTATGAAATTTTGAATGGGCCAGTTCATTTTCTGCAAGAAAGTATGCAGTTTTAAGTAATCCCTTCAGCTCCTCTTCTCCCTGCAGCTGTGCAGTTTGGATAGCATTAGCCATAGCATTTTTGGATGTTTCTGCTTCTTTCTTTCTTTTTAAAGCTGCTGTATGTCCCGTTCCATTGGCATGTCTAATTAATGTAGATGTTTTGTAGCATTGGCTGGTAAATTGTGTACTGCTGTACATCTTACAATTTGAGCAGCTCATTATTCCATCATTTATTTCTAGCCAAGGGTACATTTTTAGCCAGTTTGTTTGAAATATATCCTTTGACTGCTTCACCTCATTTTTCTGTGAATCTTCTGTTTGGCTGCTTGTCAGCTTTTCGGGGTCAGACACTTTTTTTCTTTGGATCATGATCTGGATCATCAGAACCTGTCTTTCGCTTCAGCCATCGGTCCATATTTAAACAACTTCATTCTTTCATTCTGTCTGTGTGTGTGTGTCACTGTGTGTGTGTGTGTGTGTGTGTGTGTGTGTGTGTGTGTGTGTGTGTGTGTGTGGACTAGTCCCAATCCATCCATCTTTGTCTCACTCTTTCCATTCTGTCCACCATCATCCATCTTTCTCTCCCCATGTGCTCCAGCTTTATCCTGCCAGTACCTCCTAATTCACCGTCTTCGCATGTCTTTTTTAAGCCTAACCTCATTCGCATTTGTAGGTATTTGATCATAAAGTGTACCTTTTTATTTGTATATGCTTAGATATTGAAACATATACATCAACATATTGACAGCAATAATACATGTGCTACTTATTATTTACTGATTAGTGTTTAGAAATCGCAAAGGACAGCATGATACTGTCAAATTATACAGTAAACTGTTGAATATGATTGGGTTAAACATATTTAATCTCATGGTAACACTTTGACTTTACAATAAGCTTTCATTTGTTAACTTTAGTTATACAGTTAAGATGATCTAACATTGAGCAATACTTCTACAGACTTTATGCATCAGAGAAATAAGTGCGCAGAATTTTACCTTTGAACTTCTGTTTTTTGCAGTAACTCTATAGCATCACTGCTGAAGAGTAATTAGCTGGTGAAGTGGATTTACTTACTGGAGAGTTAACAAAAGATATCATGTGCATTGTAATGTTAGAAGCGGATGTCATAACAAATGTCAGTAGACCGGGAAGATTCTAAAATGAGCGGTTCATTCATAAATTCGTAGAAACGCACCTTTACGCTGTGCAAATACAAGCAGATGACAGAAGACAAAAGAGAATGAACGCAGCACTGAAAAGGGGTGGAGTTACATAAGGTCTGTAGCATTTATTAATGTTAATGTTAATTTCTACATTTACTAATGCATTTAAAATCTGTTAACATTAGTTATTGCACTGAAAACTAACAGAAACAAACAATGAACAACTGTACTTTTATTAAACAACATTAACAAAGGTTAATAAATGCTGTAAAATATATGTCTCATAGTTCATGTTAACTAATGAGATATTGTAAAGTGTTTATTGTAAGAAAAATACATGCTATTTATACTGAGTATAAATAGTGATAAATACTGTTTGCACAAAGTAATAGAAACAAATAGCATCTTGTCTACACTAAGTGCAAATATTAATGATATTCACAGAGATATACAAATATGGCTATTCACAAAAAGTGTAAGTAGAAGTAATAGTCTATTTGTACTAAATGTAAAATGTAATCTCATTTATTAAGTGAAAATGAATTTATAAATTGAAATTTGTTCATATGTAAAGGTGTTTTAAATGTTGTCAGTATGCTAATATTGCACGTTTCAGGTTTTATGCACATGTACAAAAGCATATGTGAGCGAGAAGCACACTTGAGGCAGCAATATCTGTGAATACTAATGAGATAACATTGTTTTTTTTCTCTTTGTTTTTCTCTCTATTCTCCCCTGCCATTTTAAAATGATGACAAACAATGATGTGTTGCCTCTCGGCTGCTCTTGCTGTTCAATCCTCCATCAAACCTTCCCCTCATTTGCGCTCATCCCTGTCTCTCTCCCCGCCCCCTTTATGTGCAGGGCCAATTAAAGTCCATCCAGTCTTCCTCTGTGCCTCTCAAGGGTCACTCAGTAAACACAGGCCATTTCTTTTCTCTTTTTCTTTTCCTCTTCCCCCTCCCCCATTTCCGTGTGTTTCGCTTCTCATTTTTAGCCTCGGCATCACTCTCTCCATCAGTTTCACATTTGTGTGAATATATTACAATAAACAAGACACGCTGATCAGTTGTTTTGTATCATGTCAACCTGTCTCCTTACTTTCCAGTGCTCCCAGTTAAAAAACAGACAGGACGTTGCCATGGAAACACACACAGCTTTCCAACTAGCTAGAGAGTAATCTGAAAATCAAGATGAGGTGATTCAAGGAGTCATAAATAACATCATTAAAAAAACTTGAAAATAACATGTAAAAATCATTGCTAGTTAAGCCCTATTCGGACAGTAATTGTTTCTCATGGTGACGTAAGCTATTTTCAACATTTAAAGGGGTTATTCAGTGATTTTATTCCCTTTGGAACCCAGAAGGTCAGTGTTTTTTGTATATTAAGTGTCATATTAATGTTGTAATATCATGACACTTCATTGGATATTTTTCATCCCCCAAAAACTCGCTTTATTATATTGCAATGAATTGAAATAATTTTCTAATATCACTACTGATTTATAATTGTGTTGATTCTCCTCTTCTGTGTGAATGATCAGTCCTCCTTAAATAGGACAGAAAATACACTATTTGAAAGTTCAGTGCCAGAATGATTTCTTTTTTAAGGACATCAATACTTTTATTTAACAAGGATGCATAACATTGATTATTATAAGTAAAAAGTGACAGTAAAGAAATGTATAATGTTAAAAAAGAGTTCTATTTACACTAAATGCTGGTCTTTTTGAACTTTATAGGATCCTGAAAAAAGTATCACAGTTTTCCAAACTAGATGAATAGATTTCAGGGATTAGATCTGAGAAGACAGAGTGCCTGAAGAACTATGGACGGAAGTTCGTAACATTGTACAGGATGCCGCAACTAAAACCATCCCCAAGAAAAAGGAATGCAAAAAAGCAAAGTGCCTGTCTGATGAGGCTTTACAAATAGCTGAGAAAAGAAGGAAAGTCAAAGGGAAAGATATACCCAACTTAATGCAGATTTCCAGAGAATAGCAAGGAGAGATAGGACAGCATTCTTAAATGAACGATGCAAAGAAATAGAGGAAAACAATAGAATGGGAAAGACTAGAGATCTCTTCAAGGAAATTGGAGCTATCAAGGGAACTTTCGAGCCAAACATTCTTCTGTGTGAAGTCAAGTGGGCCTTAAGTATTTCTAACAACAAAGCTAGTGGTATTCCAGCTGAGCTATTTAAAATCCTAAAAGTTGATGCTGTTAATGTGCTGCACACAATATGCCAGCAAATTTGGAAAACTCAACAGTGGCCACAGGATTGGAAAAGTTTATATTCCAATCCCGAAGACGGGCAATGCCAGATAATGTTCGAACTGCTGGCACAATTGCGCTTTCACATGCTAGCAAAGTTATGCTCAAATTCCTGCAAGCTAAGCTTCAGCAGTATTTGAACCGAAAACTACCAGAAGTACAAGCTGGGTTTCGAAGAGGCAGAGAGACTAGAGATCAAATGGCCAACATTCGCTGGTTTATGGAGAAAGCAAGGGAGTTCTAGAAAAAAACACTGTGTGAATGGGAGTACCAGACCACCTAACCTGTCTCCTGAAAAACCTATACATGGGTCAAGAAGCAACAGTTAGTAATGGACATGGAACAACTAACTGGTTCAAAATTGGGAAAGAAGTATGGCAAGGCTGTATATTGTCCCCCTACTTATTTAACTTAAATGCAGAGTACATCGTGCAAAATGCCGGGATGTATGAATCACAAGCTGGAATTAAAATTGCTGGGAGAAATATCAACAATCTCAGATATGCAGACGATACCACTCTAATGGCAGAAAGCGAAGAGGACCTAAAGAGCCTCTTGATGAGGGTGAAAGAGGAGAAAAGCTTTGACAAATCTAGATAACATATTAAAAAGCAGAGGCATCACCTTACTGACAAATGTCCGTATAGTCAAAGCTATGGTTTTCCGAGTAGTACCGTATTGCTGAGAGCTGGATTATAAGGAAGGCTGAGCGCCGAAGAATTGATGCTTTTGAACTGTGGTGTTGGAAAAGACTCTTGAGAGTCTCTTGGACTGCAAGGTGATCAAATCAGTCAGTCCTAAAGGAAACCAATCCTGACAATTAATTTGATGGACAGATACTGAAGCTAAAGCTCAAATACTTCAGACACCAAATGAGAAGAGAGGACTCATTAGAAAACACCCTGATGTTGGGAATGAGTAAAGGTAAAAGGAGAAGGGGAAGGCAGAGGATAAGATGGTTAGATAGTGTCATTGATGCAATGAACATGAGTTTGGACAGTCTCAAGGAGATAGTGGAAGACAGGGAGGCCTTGCGTGCTGTACTTCATGGGGTCGCAAAGAGTCGGGCATGAGACTGGGCGACTGAACACACAACACAATAATATGAAATGTTTCTTGAGCACCAAATTATATTAAAATGATTTCTGAAGAGCCATGTGACAATGCAGACTGTAATAATGGCTTCTAAAAATTCAGCTTTGCCATCTGCAATAAAAGGTTATTTTAAATTGTATCAATATTTCACAATACTACTGTTTTTACTGTATTTTTTACTGCAGTCATGGTGAGCAAAAGTAACTTCTTTTAATCTTCAATCTTACTGACCCCAAACAGTAGAGTATTAAAAAATAGATAAGTGGACAAACCAAATATATAGGCCTATATAATTAATTTTCAACATGTAAATGATCTACCATTTTATGTATTTTATTCTCTTATCTTTTAGTTTTATTTTCTTATCATAGTTTGTGCATTTTATTTGTTCTTATTCTTTATTTTCTTAGTGTTTTTATCATTTATATGATTGTTTCTGTAAAGCACAGTGAAAGGCTATGAATCAACTATCACTTAAATGAGACTTTACCACACACAGAAGAACCCAATTCTGAGAGTTTAACATCTGTATTGTATTTGGATGAACCACTTCACACAAGACAGTAAATCTCTGGTGTTTCTTTGTAAGGATGTGAACATTATCACCCTGCTGGAGGATGAAGAAAAACACATTGTAGTACCACAAACGTTGAGAAGATCTCACAGGTACTAGGCTGCTTACAATTGCTTGAACAAAACGAAACCTTCTGCTTGATGTTCCACTTTTCTGGTACATCAAAGAAACAGTCATTGATATCAGATGCTTCGTAAGTGACCTGAAGTTTTTGAAAACTTTATCCATTTTGGTCTTATTTTTATCTTTTTTTTTTTTTCTTTTTTTTTTTTTCTTTTTTTTTTTTTCTTTTTTTTTTTTTCTTTTTTTTTTTTTCTTTTTTTTTTTTTCTTTTTTTTTTTTTCTTTTTTTTTTTTTCTTTTTTTTTTTTTCTTTTTTTTTTTTTCTTTTTTTTTTTTTCTTTTTTTTTTTTTTTTTCAGTTGTACCTTCAGCATTGTGCCACCCTGGAGGTGTAAGAAATCACAGCTCTTCCACGTATGATGCAAGCCGAGATCAAGAAATGTTCTCACATCCTCCTCTCAAGCTTTCACTCCTCAAGCAAGACTAATCCCCACTGAACTCCCAGAATTCCTCATATTCCAGGATCCCCCGGCCCGGTAAAGCCCGCATGCGCGCACACACATAGCATCCCTCAAGTGGCACTAATCCTCCTCTTCTCCCGGGTTTCATCTCTCTTCTCGCCTCTCCTCTTTTTCTGATCTGTCACTACCAGAGCAAAACTAATCTTGCCCCCATCCACTTCCTGTGTTACGCATCACTCTCTCTCTTCACCCTTATCTCTCAGTTTTCCTCTTCCTCTCCTCTGCTCTCACAGTATGAACGATATTCCAGACACTGTGATAGCTTCAGAGACATTCACCTCTATTGAGTCATACATTTCCATTTCCAAAAAACTTAAAAGAAACAGAGTTCATGTATTAAAGCATAAGCTTTCATACTTACAGATGCTTTCAACTGACACTGTTGACCTGAACAGCTTATGAACCTTTCATGCATTTGTCATCTTTGGTTAAACATCAAAGTAAATTCCCCTCCATGTTTTGGGCTTTTTCTAAGCCAGAGCCTGTCGCCATCCAGCTGCTAATCAATCTGTGCCAGTCTATTGATGGCCAAACCACCTGAAAAGCCCCTGTGATTTATATTTTTCAATTTGCCAGTCTGAAATGTGATTGTTTTCAATGAATTGTTGATTTTTGGTATATAAGGGTGCATAAAACTGTTTAGACAAAACAAATGCTTTTGTTGGTCTTGTAACAGCCAAAGATATCTGTCTGACACATGTAGAGAAAAATACAACATGAAAAATAAAACGCCTAACCATATATAGATATTGAAAAAAGACCATGTGACACTGAAGACTGGAGTAGTGATTGCTGAAAATTCAGCTTTGCATAATTACAAAAAAAAAAAAAAAACTGGACAGAGCACAAAGGAAAGGAACAAAATGCAGGTCTTTCTTAAATGCTTTTTTTAAACTGCCTTTTATTATTTTATGTATTTTTTTAACCTGGCACAGCATCTCAAATCATAGCACTTATAATGTGAGATGCTGAAAGATCTAATTCTAAACTCTAATAAGCATAAAAAATACCCAGCAGCAGTAAAATAATCTTTTTTTAAATTATTAATTTAGTAAGTAATTAAAATAATTTTATTTAGGAAAATATTGAAACCACAAAGTGACCAGATAATACCAAAATAATATTTTTAATATTAAATAATTATTTGAATCACACAAATATTGGGTAAAATAATTTTTTTTAATTATTTAATTATTAAATAAAAATAAAAAATGAATGATATTTTACAATTGTTATGTTTTTTTTTACTGTATTAATTCACAGTAATATTAGTAAGAACAGTAACCACTATAATAGTAAAACACTATTACAATTTAAAATAGCTCTTTAATTTATTCCTGTTATGGCAAAGCTGAATTTTTAGCAGCCATTACTCCAATCTTCAGTGTCTCATGACCTTTCATATATCTTTTCTAATATGCTGATTTGCTGCGCAAGAAAGATTTCTTATTATTGTCAATACTGAGAACAATTGTGCTGCTTACTATTTTTGTGGAAACCGTGATGCATTTTTTTTTTTCAGGATTCAAAAGAACAGCAATTATTTGAAATGGAAGTATTTGGTAACATTACATGTCTTTACTGTCACTTTCAATCAATTTAATGCATCCTGAAAAAAGTATTAATTTCTTTCAAAAAAATATTTATTATTCTTTTATAATATGATTTAAGATTTTTCTATAAATAATGTATTTAAGTAACTCTTTCCTTGAATTTTTTTGCTTTATTGAGTTATAAATAACCAACCAAATAAATAAATAAATGCCCTAAAAATGACTTGTGCAGTGGTGCAATGCAGTAGCTACCAAAGGGTTCGGCTAGCGTCCAGCAGGACAATGACTTAGTGACCTCCATCAATTTAATAGCTGTCAGGGAAAAGTTACTTTTAGACTCCACTTTTTTCTTTTAAATGCCACGCTTTCCTGTTCCTGCAGTCTTAATCAATCACAGCATGATTTCAAACCATCTGATCCCTTGTAATAGCTCGTCTGACCATACGATCCCTCTGCCTTTTATGATCTTGGCTAATAGCATGTCTGTCCTCTCACTAATCACATGTCTTTTTATACGTCTGCGAAACCTCATTTCTCCCTTTTTCCTCCTCCTTTTCTCTCTAATGTTCTCTGAAGCCTTTCTTCTCTCTCCCACTTATCTTCTTTTGTGTCTCGGGCTCTCTGACAGGCCGCGGCGAGCGACGCTGGACCACAAGAGCCACTTGTCAGCATCCTTTTCTAGCGAAAGTGGATATCGAAGCTGGCCACATAATTACAGTCTTATCTTAGCCATTCACGGCCCCTCATACACTGACAGCAAATGAAAAGGCCCCAATTAAGCAATTATCTTTAAAGGTGCTGCCTAATGCAGTCATCTGAGCAGCAAAGAGAGAACTGGAAGACTCGCTCACCGCCGCCGTGCCTGATAACTAACTGTAGTGGAGCTAAGATGGGTCTTTTTAATGAACACAAAAAGGGGGTAGGCAGCCAGACCCCTAAACCTGACAAATCTGTCAGGAGAGACACTAAATAGAGGCTACTAATGATGAGAACACACACACATGCTCTGGTACAAAACCTAGTTAGCTGCCCTATGGTCTACAGCACATAGGCAGGTGCATTTAAAGGGTCGATCACACAGCAGGCATACGTGTGTTTAAAAAAACTGGACGAGTACAATGTAATGGAACAAAATACAGGTGTTTTGAGATACTTGTAAATATATTTACATATATACAGGTGCATCTCAATGAAATAGTTTAAGTCTTTGGTTCTTTTAATTGTGATGATTTTGGCTCACATTTAACAAAAACCCACCAATTCACTATCTCAACAAATTAGAATACTTCATAAGACCAATAAAAAAAAACATTTTTATTGAAAGACTTAAACTACTTCAGTCCGTGTGCATTGAATTTATTTAATACACGGGTTTCACAATTTGAGTTGAATTACTGAAATAAATTAACTTTTCCAAGACATTCTAATTTATTGAGATGCACCTGTATATATATATATTTATATACACAGTATATATATATTTTTTTTTTTCTTGGACACAACACCTTAGATCATGGCACACATAATTTGAAATGCGGAAACATCTAATTCTTTAAACTCTAATAAGCATAAAAATACACTGCACAAACTAACAAAATATGTGTAAAATAAGCAATTTTCAATTATTAATTCTGGAAATGAAAATAATTACATTAAAAAATATATTTTAATCACACAGTACCCAGTATGTTTCTAAACAATTATTTGAATCACACAAATATTGCATAAAATAATTATTTGAATTATGTAATTATGAAATAAAAATAATTACAATTTTAAAATAATTGTATTTTAATCACACATATATTGGTTAAAATTATATATTTTTAATTATTTGATTATTACTTTTATAAATTATAAATTAAATGTTTTAATATTTTAAAGATATTTTAACAGTAACCTGACAATACCAAAATAATATATATATTTTTAAATACTTATCTGAATCATACAAATATCTGATAAAATAATGATTTATTTCATTATCATTCTAAAATAGTAATAATTGCATTTTAATAATAATTGAATAATTAATTACTAAATTACAAATTTTAATTACATTTTTTAAATAATATATTTTATGAAGCAAATATTGGGTAAAATAGTAAATTTTTTAATTAATTAATTATTAAATGAAAAATGTTATTTACATTTTTAAAATGATCTATTTTTATCACACACAAAAAAATTATTTTTAATTATTTAATTATTACTTTTTCCCTGGGAAAAAATTTAACCATGGAAATAATGGGTAAATTAATTATTTTCTTAATTACAGAAGTATTTCTAATCAATAATTTTCATTATTGAATTAAAAAATATTAAATTTTTAATAGACTTTTTTTTTCATTTTTTTTTTCAAGTGAATTTTATTAGGATTACCTTTCTGTGTGAATGATACATGCTATGCTGTCATTGAATTTGACCAGAACATATTTTAAAATGCAGAATAGTTTCCTTTTTGGAATACAAAGTAGGCGGCTTGGATTTTAAACAGACCTGCAATTACAGGCAAAAACTGTACAGTGATAGACACGTGTGATCAAAA
This sequence comes from Sinocyclocheilus grahami, assembly GCF_001515645.1. Classification (NCBI taxonomy): domain Eukaryota; kingdom Metazoa; phylum Chordata; class Actinopteri; order Cypriniformes; family Cyprinidae; genus Sinocyclocheilus; species Sinocyclocheilus grahami. The sequence continues at coordinate 192,623 of NW_015505447.1, read as the reverse complement.
GTAAAGATGCAGACAGTGAATTGAAAGGAACCCATTAAGCGCACATTCAGACAAACAAAGCCGCCCATTATTCTTGGCTCATGTCCCTGTATCTGACAGCAGCTAGACACTATAGTTCTGTTGTTTTTTGTTGTTTTCTCACCCCCATCTTCTCTTCCTGCCTTCCATTGCCTCATTCCCTGCTAGTCATTATAGAAGTTTTCTCTCTAATTGATCCTCTCTTCTTTTTCATGTCTGTCTGTCTGCTGTGCATCTCTTCTAATGGTCAACTGCCCCCAGTATCACACAACCCTGCCACCAACAATACAGTTTTTCATGTACATATATGTATCCACCTTTTTTTTTGTCGCCATCCTACTCGCTTTCTATTTTCTGTTTGCCACATAAATCGTCCCGTCATCCCAGCCTCCTCTGTGCTCTTTTATCACTGGGCTGATGGCTGCTTTGCTGAGAGATGCATGTTTGATGAAGGGGGGTCTGGTATGTTCTTGGACTGTGTCTTTCACGTTAGCAGAACACAGAACACAGGATTTGAATAAGAAACAAACCTAGAGAAAAACAACACAAAAATAAATCAGAGAAATGTGCCAGAATGAGCTTTACACATCTTTCAATACAACAAAAATTCACACACAAAAAAACTAATAAAACACATTTATATATATATATAATAGTCATAATATTAATATTCATGGGTTAGGCTTCTTTTATTCTGTAGCTTAATATTTTATATTGTGATGTATGTAGTCTATTAGGATATTTTTATTTTGCACATTTGACATTATTTTCAGGACAATATTGGCACATTTTAACCTTCTATTCTCTCATTATTCTGTAAGTGATGTAAGTAAAATACTGTTTTGATATCATTTCTTAAATTATTATTTTTTTAATTAAAGGCAGAGCAATAAATGCTACTATTTAAAATGTGTATATTAATCTATGTTATAGTAATGACAATGAAACTCTGCATTTTACATGAATGAGAATTGAGGGGTAAAATTAGCTAAATTGTCTTAAAAATAAAGTTACAATGAAAACTCTTAGGCCCGGTTTCACAAACGGGGCTTAGCTTAAGCCAGGACTAGGCCTCAGTTAAATTAAGATATTTTAGCAACTTTTACAAAAATGCCGTAGAAAAAAACATTACAGGTGTGCATCTTGACACAGAACAATGACACTGACATATTTTAAGATATGTCAGAACAAGATATTTTCAGTTGAGACAGCTCAAACATGCATTTTAGTCTGGGACTAGCTTAAGCCTTGTCTGTGAAACCGGGGGGGGGGGGGGTTAAAGGTCTTAATATTTGACTTTGTTTTCTTTATGCAAATTCTTTTTATTATTGGGGTAAAATGTGATCTGGACACCTCTAAACACATGAAAATATGATTTGCTTATTAAAAACAGTTAGATGAGCAGCTTTTGACCCCATGACCTTTCACACTTGAAACACAAAATGTACACTACAGTTGAAATTGTTTGGGGGTTAGTAAGATTTATTTATTTATTTTGAGAGAAATGAATACATTTATTCAGCAAGGACACAAAAGTGACAGTATAGACGTTATAATACAAAAGATTTATATTCCAAATAAATGCTGTTCTTTTTATTCTGTTTAACTTTTTATTCATCAAAGAATCATGAATACAAATGTATCACAATTTTCACAAAAATATTAAACAGCCCAAATGGTTTCAACATTGATAACAATATACTCTAAAAAATGTTGGGTTAAATATAACCCAGCGCTGGGTTAAAAATGGGCAAACCCAGCTATTGGGTTGTTTTGACCCAGCTATCGGGTTGTTTTGGCCCAGCGGTTGCGTTGCTTTGACCCAGCTATCGGGTTGTTTTGGCCCAGCGGTTGCGTTGCTTTGACCCAGCTATCGGGTTGTTTTGGCCCAGCGGTTGCGTTGCTTTGACCCAGCTATCGGGTTGTTTTGGCCCAGCGGTTGCGTTGCTTTGACCCAGCTATCGGGTTGTTTTGGCCCAGCGGTTGCGTTGCTTTGACCCAGCTATCGGGTTGTTTTGACCCGGCGGTTGGGTTGCTTTGACCCAGCTATTGGGTTGTTTTGACCCAGCTAGCGGGTTGTTTTGACCCAGCGGTTGGGTTGTTTTGAACCCAACCGCTGGGTCAAAGCAACCCAATAGCTGGGTTTGTCCCTTTTTAACCCAGCGCTGGGTTATATTTAACCCAGCATTTTTTAGAGTGTAGCAATAAATATTACTTGAGCAGCAAATCCGCATATTAGAATAATTTCTGAAGGATCATGTGACACTGAAGGCTGGAGTAAAGGCTGCTAAAAATTCAGCTTTGCAATCACAGGAATAAATTACGTTTGAAAATATATTCAAATATAATTGTATTGAATTGAAATAATATTTCACAATGTTACTGTTTTACTGTATTTTAAATAAAGCAACCTTGATGAGTCATTTAGTCATGCTTCCTTAATTTAATTTTCAGTTTATTAGACGTAAAGAGAAAGAGCAGTTTAGTAACATGTACATAGTACAGTTATGCTGTGTACAGTCTCACCTCAGGTAGTCCATTAGCACTTTCTGGTTAATTATCCTCAGTGTGGCACCAGACGGGTGACAGTCTGAAGAAGACGATTCAATATAACCACCACACAGCGATTTAAGGCTGATCAATAGAGTGGGCTCCAAGTCCTTCCTGGTGTCACATCGAGGCCAGTGAAAGCTGTGCCGTCTCCTGGATCAATACAGACTCAGCTCCATCTAAACACCTTTTATAACCCACCGTCACAGTGTGATGCAGCCATTTGTGGAAATGAAATGACTTCTAGCAAGAGGGGCACCTTCTTTGACATAAAGAATGTTCGACCCCTTCGATCCATCAGAGTGAAATATTGTGTTTTAAGGAGGGCTTAATGACGATCCCTTTGAAAGGAAATCTGAAACTAAATGCGAAGTGAATAGATTTATTCACTGTCTAGAGAGAGACATTTACTTTGTAGTATCCATTACTCTGACCATGGGCTTATGGGTCTTTTTGTGATTCTTATCAGCAAAATGCCTCTTTAAGCAAAAAGGGAAAGATCAGAGTACTTATACATCCATTTACTCCACATTTCGCTTTAGCTTTATAATATAAATTAAATTCAGCGACAAACCTTAGGGGGCAACCTTCAGAAAATATCTTGAATAATAAATCTGTATGACAAAATCAAGGTCCAATACAATATTGTGTGATATAATATATTTAATATTTGGTAATAAAGTCTGTGAAGTCTTTGAGATGTAGGTGTGTAAGCTAAGCATCAGAGCTCCTCCATTAGGACTAATTCAGACATTAGGCCTATTGCATAAACCCTGTTTCAGTTGCTACCCATGTAAGTATGAGATTAGTTTGAGCAAACTCTGTTTTTTTTTTCAGTGGATTGTTTTTTTGTTGTGTTCATTGTCATGGTAACTTACCCTACAAGGCTAACCTGCTTCCGAGCAGGTTTTATTCTGGGTCAGAGATCGCAAACCAAAACTGTGAGCAAAGCGACATATATGTATGTATCTGATGCAATAAAGCCACTGCCCTTTTATCTCTCGCTCCAAATTAAACTAGTTTACAGTGAAAGAATTTTAGAGACAAAATTTTTGCTGCTAATTATTTATTGTATATTATATTAATTATAATTATTTAGATTTAATTTAATAGTCATATAATAATTATATGAATTAGCAATTGATATTAACCTTTTAATTATTTAAATTAATATAAATATATACATATAAATAAGCTTTAATGTATAAACCTTTTAAAATGACTAAGGTTAAGTGTTTTCTTATGAGCTCTTTGTGCGCCTATGTAATACAGGTGATTTATTTGCATTGATATAGTCAGATAATTTCATTCAGCTGCCTTCTTAAATTTGCACTGCAACAGCAGTGGTTATTCCTGCCTTGTAAATGCATTTACAATCATTATTTTTAATAAGGATATCTGTTAGTCTTCGACAGAGAAGTGAATTGCCCTGGCTCTCACCTGAGAAGTGACTCTCTGCATGGTTTGTATTTGCTGCATGTGTCACACTGCAGTTAATTACTCTGGATTTATCCCTGAGTTGACAGAAAGTTTATATTGAGCATTGTGAGCCAACTGAACCTGATCCGAACTGGGTACTGTTTGGTTTTGTCAACTCCAAACCAACTCTGAAACTAGTTTGCTTCATGCAACAGGCCACTAGTCACAGACTTCAGGATCAATAAACAGCAGTCTATTTCTAGGAGCCCTTATTTATATGAAGCATGTAATTTGTCAAATGTATATTTTTGTTTATTGTTCATCAGTAGCACACCTGTATAAGGGTTTGAACTACCCTCTCATCCCAGTGGTAAACTCCAGGTGAAACGCATGGCTCACAGCAGTCATATGTTTGCTTTGTGAGGTTAGGCTGCCCTCTAATGGAAAAACAAGAGACTACAGCTTGAGTCTGTATTCAGTCACAGTCCAGACAAGAAGCACAAAGTAAGTCTCATTTTCATTCAGCTTTATGTTTAAGTTCTCTGTTTTCTCCTGGTTTAACATATACAGAATGAATGAAGTGTGAATATGAAAAAAATGTAATGTATATATGAAAAGATGAAAAACGTATGTATTTGCCAACAAAGAGACACAAAAACAGCCTTGCAACCATGCAAAGAGTGTGTGATGTATATGTGTGTGTGTAAGATAGATAGATAGATAGATAGATAGATAGACAGATAGATAGATAGATTTTTTTTCTTCTTCTTCAATGCTGTCATTGCTTTGTTTTGGTAGTATGTTCTGTACAGCATCTGAACATGTCAATGACAGACCAATTTAAAATTCTAAAGGCAATTTTGGATAACATAGTGATAGTCTGGGTCTGAGCATATTTGAGCATACACTGTTACACTGACAAAAAACATTGACCCAGATGTGATCTTATGCATTTGATGGATATAAGTGGGTAAACAAAATCAAAATGCAAATCTACTGTAAATAACACAAAACCAATATTACCAATTATTTTGCCTAATATTCCCAGTTCACTGAAGGAGTTCTTTTGTTTTCCTCTGTTCTTCCAATTAAAGTTTGATACCTTTAGTGAACAAGTGATTCATTACTTTTGTAACTCATTTAAATCCAAATTCAAAGTCTGTAATCAGAGTCATTTCCATGATTCTCACCCTCCATCACCCTCCACTGAAATCTCAGCTTCTGATTGTTAGTCTTCATTCCTAGCCTCATCCTTAGACTCATTAACAGTTCCTCTGGATAATTCCATAATGTCATATTCTTTGTTAGCTCTGTTCCTCACATCAGCTATTACAGCTATTAAGTCCTTAGGTTGGATGGAAAGTATCATGCATTCTTTGAAAACCCGAAAACCATTGCGATATAATGTGGAGACAGTACATTTCAGAGCCAGCGTAATGAGAACTGGGGTCAAAGGGCAGCCCTGATCCAGCAGTTTGTCTCTCTCGATTGAAACAGCTACAGATTCAGTATCTACTAGTGCATCTCTGAGCAGGTTTTTCACAATGAGGAACTCCTGATACAGAGTTGGGTTTGACCGTTTTTGCTTTTCTATCTCGTCCTTTATATATGACAAGCTCATCTCAGTGCAGAACGTTTTGGGAGTGATCATGACAGTAGCTGAATCTTTTGGTATCCGATCCTTTGACTGAGACACAGACAAATCTAGATGTTTTGCCAGTATAGTTGCAATGATAAGGTAGTCAACGTTAAAAAAGTGTTGACTGTCACCATATGGACTTTTCACAGTTTCATTAAAGTGTTTCTAAGAGCAGTTAAATGCACCGCTGTGGATTCTGTCATAGAGCATCTTTATATATTGAATTAGATCCTGAATGTTGTCTTCATAGAAGGAAACTGGTATGCCTTCTGGTCTCGGTGTGTCTGACACTTGAAGAGATTGTAAAGCTGATACATTGTCAGCCTCACTGACTGCATGTGAGCATTCTTCATCCAGTGATGAACCTGTCTCCTCTATCAAAGCATCAGTTTTAGCATTTAATCGTTGTGTATCTGATTGTGTGTCAGGATGTATAAGCATTATGGAAGCTTTGTCAATCTCCAAGTACACAGGACAATGGTCACACATCTCTGAGTCTCTGATTTCACAACTTCTGACACGCCACATACATTCTTCTGGAAAGAAGAAATAATCCAGCCTGGACGCAACTTGACTGTTGAATGTATAATTCTGATTTACAGGGTTCTTTCTTCTCCAGACATCAACCAGCTGAAGAGATTTCAGGAAACTTTCTGCACAGCAGCACAGCTTTCTGTGGATTGAGTTTTGAGTTTGAAATTCTGTTTTCAGTACTGTAAGCATTTCTAACACGTTTCATGAACTACACTCACTGACCAAGCACTTCACTTAACATATCTGTAATGTTTGACAGAAAGAAATTAAAATATGTGTTCTCACCTGTGATAACAGGTAAACAAGGTCTATAGTTAAAAGATAAATAAATAAATACAAATATAACCGAGGTAATTGTTTGGCATTCTATGCTAATAGAATAACCAGAAGGTGTCAGTATATGACATCCAAAATCACTGAGATAAACAAGAGTCAGCAAAAACATAATGGGTGCATCTTTCATTTTGAACATAAATACAGTAACATCACTAGTGTAAGATTAGTTATCTAAAAATCCTGCACTGGTAAAGAGGAGAAATCATCTGTAATTCTAGTTTATTTTGAATGAAATCATCACATGTAATTTGATGAAACATTGGAAAAGACAGACATACACTCTAAAAACTATTGTTTGGACGCAACAAAAAAAATGTACGCAACAGTTTGCATCATTTTTTTTTTGAGTTAAGGCAACTTCTAAAATTAAGTTCAACTAGTAAACTATATTGTGCTATATATACTTAGAAAATTGTGTTAAAATTAACAAATATTAAGTTGAATACTCATAAACATTAAGCTGTTCTAAGTTGTTTTTTCACATTGTTTTAAATTTGATTCAGTCATGGACACTGGTTACAAAAACTACAGAAATATAATTTTTTGATGAAATAACACTCAATGCTGCCAAAAAAACAATCTTTTAGCATTTTCAACCAAATGCCTTCTGATTGAAACAGCATGTAAGACAATGTCCAGTGAGTCTGTTCTCAACCTAAGCAAATGCTCTACTCTTCAGCACAATGGTAATCTCATAAAAACCACCAACATAACATTAATAAATCTTCTACTGTTCTGATCTTAAATAGAAATGCATAAAATATGAGTTTATTTCTACATTACCGCTCATTATTCAGTCACATGCAAAGCATGCCGGGAACCTGAAACCTGAACTTGAAAAAATGAAGTTATGGAGCTAATTACATTGAGTTAGTACAACTTAAATAATGTTTTAAACAAACTAACACATATATTTAAGTTGAAGTTACACACAGTATTATGTTGATGTAGTTATCAACATTAAGATGTCAGGACAACTCATTAAAAAAATTTTAAAACTTAAAATGTTTAAATCAATAAATTTGAATTTTTAACTTGCACTAATGCATTACATTTAGTGGCAACAAATCCACTGAATTATTTTTTTAGAGTGTAGGCTACATAAAAAAACAAAAAACATATATATATATATATATACTTTTTTAGTTATTAGATCAGACATGCATGCTAATCCCACTGCTGGCATATGACTGAAAACATGACAATTCATTAAGTAATGTCAAAGTGAAATCAATTTCTAAAAATGTATGTTTAATGTGGGTCTTCGTGACCTATGATTGATGATCAAAAACTCATTCATCAAAAAAGTTCCAAGATGATTCCATCTCTGGCTGGTTGTCCGTCAGTGAGGTAAAAATCACATTTGGAATCTCATGCCCAGGACCTGCAGGGGGAGGAGGTAATTACGCAAAATATACTAAACATTTTGATTAAACAAGGTAGTTTCTATAGAGTTGGCCATTTAATAAATGAAGAACACCGTCATTGGTGTTTTCAACACAGTTACAAAAAATAATAAAATGTGCTATACATACTCATGCCGTAGGTATATAAGCACATTGTATTTGATCTAAGCATTCCAACATTACATGAATTTTGAAGTAAAACCAAGGAAATCCCTGTATGTGTGTCAGGAGCTCATCTGTATCTGAGATATAGTCCCATGAGCGCATTCACATGACATCTATAACATCTGTATCACTCACCTCCTTGTTCTCTTGGTCTCTTCCGACTGAGTCGATCAGCTGTGTAACTCAGATATTTTTTTATTTCTGTTTCACACTCAACCCTGTTTACACTTCGTTTTAATGCAGCATCTGAAAGAAGAAACTTGATAAGTTAATTGGAAAACCTCAAGCATTTGTTGTATAGTGCCTCATACTCACAGCTGTAAATAGTTTGTACATTCTTTAGGTCAAATTTGTCTCAGAGTTCTTTAAATTAATTTTATTTCTCTGCCTTTGTTTTGATTTGAAAGTAAAGACAACTGCAGACAAAATACAAACATTCTTGTGGGAAGTGTTCATGCAGCGGCGAGTTTACCTCTGATCACATCTGTTAAAATAAGATGAGAGAAGGGTCTTTTATCTCCTCTCCCCTGCCAGTTGAACTCCTTAGCCAGATCATCTGTTATGACTTTCTGCATAATATTCTTAACCACATCCTTGGGCCCAAAACCTCCAATCCCTGATAGATATTTTACCTGTGAAGAATTTTTATACATGATTCTAATCATTGCTTTGAAACTAAATAAATACTTTGTATAATGACATTAAACTGTACAGTTATAAATAGTCTGCCTGGACTATTTTTCTTAGTAGAACCTTTAAGCTTTTCTAAGAAAGATAATAAAATAATTTTGATTAAAATCTGAATTTAATTATTTGGTAAATAGGTATGGTATAGGTATCACAAGAGGGACATTCTAGTACTGTTATATTTTATTTTTTATTTTTTGTTTTGTTTTATATATATATGTATATATATATATATATTGTGATCATGACCAAATTAATGTACAGTATCCCTTTAAATATTGTATAAATGCTGTGTCGACTCACATATTTTTTCCGTATTGTTGCGGTATTGAGCTCTCTTTCAGTCCTGGCCACATCTTCAAAGGTTCTAAGAGGCAGTTTTAGGTTTGCTTTAATGTCTTTTGAAGGCACACTTGTACTGCTGGGGGCTTCAGAAACCGTATTGTCTTTTAGTAGTTTCTTTAACATAGCAGAGTTTTCCTGAACTGTGCTCTTGATGTCTCTCAGCATTTGGAGGAGCTCATCCTTGTCTGTTGTGTAAAATTAGTTATGCTATAATTATAAAAAAGAGAAAAAAACTTCTCATATTGATTATGTCAAAAGAAGTTGACTCACCATCAGTTGACATTTTGGATGTAGATGCAGGTGTTACTGCAGGAAGTGGTTGTAGCTGATTATTTGACATTCCTTGAGTGCTTTCAAGTCTCTGTCTTTTTAGTATTCCAGAGAATCCAGTGGCTAAAAGATATGACCTTTATTTGAAAAGAACCAATACTTTAAATAAAACAGTACAAATTAATTATTTTGCTCTTTCAAAGGTCAAATCGTTTGAAGAATTTTTATTTTTTTGGAACAAAATGCAAGTCTGTTACTTACCGTTCTTTCTGTTCTTTGATTTCTTTTTGCCCCTCTTTTGCCTTCTCAAAAGTGACTGCAATAAGATAAATATTTTATTATATTATTTGAGAACTTATTAAACAGTACAAAATCTTAAATCAAGTTATTTTAAAATAGTGACCATTACCACATTCTCTGTGAAAGCTAATGTTTAGTTTCTCCCATGGTTTCCCTCCTGTTTCAGCTTTAATTCTGTTCTGAACAGCTTCCATGCACTTGTCTGGTGATTTGAATGGGGGCCAGCAACATTGTTTCTTGTCTAGGCTCAGCCAGTTTGATGCTACCACCACCACCTCATCTGAGTCTTGCAGAGTAACAATTGCATACATGGTCAGCCTTGAGGGAAAAAAGAGAGCGAGAAAAGGAACAAAAACAAGACAGCATTTAGCTCTGATTGAAAAATAAATATACTCAATTTTATAGTAAATTGGAAAGTTGAAAGGGGGGGGGGGGATCACTTATTTTGTCAGAAATTAATTCTTTCACAAATTAAAGATGATCTGACTTGTCAACTTTTTAAATTTCATAATTTACAGTTATTATTTTTCCATTGTCTAGACCAGTGGAGCCCTTCCAGCATTGCACATTTTGCATGTCATCTTAATCAAACACACCCGATTCAGGTCAGCAGCTCATTAGTAGAGACTTTAAGACCTGAAATAGTTGTGACAGACAAAAGTCTGAAAATGTGGTCTTATGGAGGCTTCACATTAGCAATTTTGGTATGCACCTGGGTTCGTTTGATGGTTTGTTTGGATAATGTACACAAGTCTGGCTAAAAGGTTGGTCTGGTACAGTTCCCTCTCATGGGAACTTCGAACTGCGTCCTCTAGGGGTGGCTATGGGGAACGCCTCGTCGTGACCCGTGTCTGAAGCATACATTGAAAAAACACCAACTCGTTGGCCGGCGACAGCCATGACGTCACTACCGGTGCGACTATAGTATAAATAGGCGCCGGGAGCTACACATCATTCTCTTCTTCGTCTTCATTGACTGTTTTGTTTGAAGC
>NW_015505447.1:163447-181868 GCF_001515645.1 Sinocyclocheilus grahami | reverse complement strand
GGTAAGAAAAGCCGGGTTTCGGCTTCATACTTCCTGGATCATGCGGCCATAACACAGGCTCCTGCGGGATCATCAGGCCCCCGGCGCGTCACTGCAAATAATTTCCTGGATGTCCGGGCTGGGGTTACGCTTTCATGCTACCCTGACTGGTCTACCGTATCTGGGTCGCCCTGATGGGCTTCCCGATCACCAGGATATCCCCTCTTGCTGAGGCATCAAGCGGGAGGTATAGGTGGCATTACGAGAACCTTCCTGTGTAATGCTGTCTCGGGCAGTGCTCCCCTCACCTCTGAGGGTTGTATTTGAGCTTGCCTCTCCCGTTTGGCCCAGTACTTCCGGGTATCTGTAAACAGATGCTTGGAAAACTCTAAAATCCAAATACTATGGTAAGTGCACACGTGCGCACTTTTGCATGGTTCCCTGAGTAGGGAACGAGACACTGCGTCCTCTAGGTTTCTTGCCATGCTGCGGACGCAAGCTTCAGACGAAGAAGTGAATGATGTGTGCTCCCGGCACCTATTTATACTATAGTCGCACCGGTAGTGACGTCATGGCTGTCGCCGGCCAACGAGTTGGTGTTTTTTCAATGTATGCTTCAGACACGGGTCACGACGAGGCATTCCCCATAGCGACCCCTAGAGGACGCAGTGTCTCGTTCCCTACTCAGGGAACCATGGTTACATAAGTAACCTGAGACGTTTGTTTCTGTTGTGAACACAATCATACTACATCACGGAAGTGAACTGCTATTGATGACATATGAATTGATCAAACTATGTATTTCTGTGTTTTCTCACACACTTTCCTGACAAGCGTGATTGACGCACTGCAAGCAGAGATCATTTATATCTCATTTTGGCTTACCTTCAACAGAAACTGACTACCACGCTCATGTGACCCTTTGCATTACATCTGTGACAAATAGATACATGTTCTGTGTTGGCCATTTGGAAACAAAACCATTTTTTTATAATACAAAGTTTAAAAGTGAGACAGGCAAGCAACGGCAACCATTTTGTCGTCTTCTCCTGCATAGTCGTTACCTAGCAACAGGGGTAAACTGCTGCTTCTCTGGTGACATAAACTTATCGTAGTTCGGAACCAAAAAACACTGAGTGAACACATTCACACAGCAACTGAACTCTGCTTCAGACCAGGCAATTGAATCAAGTGTGAAAGCATGCAGGGTCCCTGTGGTCCCTTAAAAAGTCTTAAATTTAAAAATTTATTAAATTTAAGTCCCAAATTTAAAGTCATAAAAAGTCTGAAATATCTTAAATGGTGTAAGAACATTCTGTATTATCATTTCAAGAGGTCTTACATTTGGGGACAGAAAAACAGGAATTATGATATGGCTTAATGTCATTATCATTAATCAAAAGATGATGATTGGATTACTTCAGCATTGCATTTTAAAGTAAAAACACAGCAGTCTTTCATGTTCTACAGACTCACATATTCAAAGTACTTTGCAGTCAATGAAAAGTCAAAAGTTTTGCCAAGCAATTGCTTGTGATCAGTTGATAAATTTTGACAATTACTTAATGGTGTTAATACCTGCAAATTCATCACCTTTCGGTAAAATTCTGTCTTTGTTATGACACTAGCCATTCACTTAATTCATGCAAATCCAAAGAGTTTGTTTTTTGTGTTGTTTTTATGAATGTATTTCTGAGGGGAACTGACTTTGATGGCATTACAGGGGTAATCAGGGAAAAGCTCTATTTCTGCTATTCCATAAGTGCCATCATTTGTAAGAAAGTGAATTTGCAGTTCAATTAAGCCTGTCTGCTGTTTTGTTCACACTAATGCAGGGGCTGTTCTAGGGTGGGGCCAGGAGGTTTACTAATTTACTAACTAATTTCTGCCTTGCTTGCTCATTTTTGCTTCTGTAGTGCTTAGCCCCTTAATTGCTGCTTGCAGTTATATTTGTGAGTTAAGATCAGACCACATTTTTTGAGTAATCAATGCAAAAATCCAGTTATTTTCAAAATTACATCTAGTAAAATCTTAATTTAAAAACTACAAAAACAAATTATTTGTGTTACAAAAACATTTGTGATGGTTATCACTGGCCAAGTATATACACTATAAAACGCATTTCTTTGGAATGTATAGTGCAGATTCTTAATAGGACACAACAACAAATATATAGGTTAAAACAGAAATGATCTTTGATTGTGAAAAAAGCGTGAAAGGCTGCAGTGACACACAAGCGCTTGATGATGTGCATGATGATGCACTTTAAGGTGCACACATCACATCAATGATCCTCACCTTCCATTACCCTCCAATGAAATGTTTTCTTTCTTATGTATTACAAAACCATGCTCTTCATACACTCTTCTAGACCAACTGGCTTCTGATTCTTCCTCTGTGTTTACAAATGTTTCTGCATCCATTTCATCCCAATCTTCATCCTTAAACTCATTTCCTATACACTTTAATTGTTCACCATTCATATTTCCACTGGATAATTCCTTAATATGAAATACTTCATTAGCTCTTTCCCTCACAGCAGCTAATACTTTCTCAAGGTCCTCAGGTTGGATGCAAAGTATCACGCTGTCTTTGAAAACTAGAATATGCTGTTTTAAATGTTCAGCTAATGCAGAGCCAAAGCATTTCAGAGCAAGCATAATGAGAACTGGGGTCAAAGGGCAGCCCTGATCCAGCAGTTTGTCTCTCTCGATTGAAACATCTACTTCTGGTGCATTTCTGAGCAGGTTTTTCACAATGAGGAAATCCTGATACAGAGTTGGGTTTGACCGTTTTTGCTTTTCTATCTCATCCTGAATATGAGACAACCTCATCTCAGTGCAGAATGTTTTGGGAGTGATCATGACAGTAGCTGAATCTTTTGGTGCATGATCCTTTGACTGAGACTCCAAGTAATCACCTAGACGTTTTGCCAGAATGGTTGCAATGATGAGGTAATCAACGTTAAAGAAGTGTTGACTATTGTCATGGGGACTTTTCACAGTTTCATTAAAGTGTTTCTCAGAGCAGTTAAATGCACCGCTGTGGATTCTGTCATAGAGCATCTTTATATATTGAATTAGATCCTGAATCTTGTCTTTGTAGAAAGAAACTGGGATGCCGTCTGGTCTCGGTGTGTCTGACACTTGAAGAGAATTTACAGCTGAGAAAATGTCAACCTCACTGACTGCCTGTGAGCTTTCTTCACCCAGTGATGAACCTGTCTCATCTGTAAAAAGATGCTGTTTTAGATTCAGCCATTGGAAGACTGTTTTTATCTGGCGATATTTCTGAAAAGGCATTGCAATTTGTGAGTTAAGATCAGACCACATTTTTTGAGTAATCAATGCAAAAATCCAGTTATTTTCAAAATTACATCTAGTAAAATCTTAATTTAAAAACTACAAAAACAAATTATTTGTGTTACAAAAACATTTGTGATGGTTATCACTGGCCAAGTATATACACTATAAAACGCATTTCTTTGGAATGTATAGTGCAGATTCTTAATAGGACACAACAACAAATATATAGGTTAAAACAGAAATGATCTTTGATTGTGAAAAAAGCGTGAAAGGCTGCAGTGACACACAAGCGCTTGATGATGTGCATGATGATGCACTTTAAGGTGCACACATCACATCAATGATCCTCACCTTCCATTACCCTCCAATGAAATGTTTTCTTTCTTATGTATTACAAAACCATGCTCTTCATACACTCTTCTAGACCAACTGGCTTCTGATTCTTCCTCTGTGTTTACAAATGTTTCTGCATCCATTTCATCCCAATCTTCATCCTTAAACTCATTTCCTATACACTTTAATTGTTCACCATTCATATTTCCACTGGATAATTCCTTAATATGAAATACTTCATTAGCTCTTTCCCTCACAGCAGCTAATACTTTTTCAAGGTCCTCAGGTTGGATGCAAAGTATTACGCTGTCTTTGAAAACTAGAATGTCGTGCCGTTTTAAATGTCCAGCTAATGCAGAGCCAAAGCATTTCAGAGCAAGCATAATGAGAACTGGGGTCAAAGGGCAGCCCTGATCCAGCAGTTTGTCTCTCTCGATTGAAACATCTACTTCTGGTGCATTTCTGAGCAGGTTTTTCACAATGAGGAAATCCTGATACAGAGTTGGGTTTGACCGTTTTTGCTTTTCTATCTCATCCTGAATATGAGACAACCTCATCTCAGTGCAGAATGTTTTGGGAGTGATCATGACAGTAGCTGAATCTTTTGGTGCATGATCCTTTGACTGAGACTCCAAGTAATCACCTAGACGTTTTGCCAGAATGGTTGCAATGATGAGGTAATCAACGTTAAAGAAGTGTTGACTATTGTCATGGGGACTTTTCACAGTTTCATTAAAGTGTTTCTCAGAGCAGTTAAATGCACCGCTGTGGATTCTGTCATAGAGCATCTTTATATATTGAATTAGATCCTGAATCTTGTCTTTGTAGAAAGAAACTGGGATGCCGTCTGGTCTCGGTGTGTCTGACACTTGAAGAGAATTTACAGCTGAGAAAATGTCAACCTCACTGACTGCCTGTGAGCTTTCTTCACCCAGTGATGAACCTGTCTCATCTGTAAAAAGATGCTGTTTTAGATTCAGCCATTGGAAGACTGTTTTTATCTGGCGATATTTCTGAAAAGGCATTGCAGGGATGTTGTTGATCTCTAAAGACACAGGCCAATGGTCAGGCCTCTCTGAGTTTCTAATGTCACAACTTCTGACACGCCACATACATTCTTCTGGAACAAAGAAGTAATCCAGTCTGGACACAGGAGAGTCTTTTATGTAATATGTATAATCCTGCTTTATGGGGTTCTTTCTTCTCCAGACATCAACCAGCTGAAGAGATTTCATGAACTTTTTCACAAATAAGAGCAGTTTACGTTGATTTCCATTCTTTATCTTCTTGCTAGTATTAAATTTTTTGTCAATAAATGGATTAAGAACTGTGTTGAAATCTCCACCGATCACCAGCAGCCCTGTGGTCATTGACTGCAGGTAACTTGAAAGATTATCAAGGGTTTTTTTGTCTGTGTCATGGTTATAAACACTAACCAGAGTGTACGGCTGACCTACCAGGTTACATTTCAGCAAAACATACGTTCCACAGTTATCTCTTTCATCACTTATATATTCAAAATCCAGTGTTTTCCTCACTAGTATGGCTGATCCCTTTCGGGACGTATACTTTGTGTAGAAAATATGCCACTTGTTTTTTAGACCTTCTATAATATGTTCATCTCCTACTCCAATGTGTGTCTCTTGTAAGAAAACAACATCAGCATTTTGTAGTTTTTGAAATTTCTGATCTCTTTTTCTTTTAAGTCCGTTAACATTCCAGGTGATGAAGTTTATGGTCTGTGAAGCCATTGACAGACTGACAAAAATCCTCGGGTTTAGTAAGTTCCCTGTCAAAACAAAGGGTGATGGAAGGTAGAATTGTTTTGTTTTGAATTGCTGAGACTTTCATGGTATCCTGACAGTAATAGAACAATTTTCTATTTGGCAGACATTTTTATCCAGGGTGATTTAAATTATAATCAAGGTTTATAATTTATCTTTTTAATTTCCTAGGAATCGAACGATGCCTCCAGTTTCATTCTATGCTATTTGCCCCTCCTTTAAGTTCTAAAAATATTACTTTCCAAAAAAATCACTTTACAATTATTATTATTATGATAGTTGTTGTTGCTTACGTATGGTTTTAGCATTAATGTTGTGTTACACTTGCTAACAGACTGTAATCATGACAACAGATCATGTTTCTACCACAAATGCCACTCCCTGCTTAACCAGGTGTTAGTCTCTGATAAAACCATGAGCAGCTTATCTGATGCAAGCATATTAATAAGACAATGTTACCTCTTGAAAATCAAGTGTCTTTGAAATATATCAAGAATCTCTTAGATAAGATCTTATGTACCTGCTTCCATTATTTATCTGATTTAGTTAATAAAGAGTTCCACTTTTACCATTGTTCCACAAATCACATATATTCAACCTTTTCAAACGTACATTATAGTGTGGAAAAAACAGCCATCACCAGAAATGATAAACTGAAATAATAATTTGAATTATAACACATCAGTTGTGTTTTTAAAGGTATAGCCCTTTTTAATAAAGCTTTTTTAATATTATACCCCATGTGAGTGCCTTGAATGTCTTGCTTGTATACAAATTTGAGCATAAAGGATAGTACAGAGGGATAAAAACTAAAGCTAAAATGTTGCTGTTGAATGCTAATATGTATGTCTATAGTTTGTTTTGGAAAAAAGTAAGCTAAAAGAGGACAGAAAATATTTTTGACAAAATAAGTTTTGGAATTTTAGTTAACTTTAAGCATCTTAATAATTAGAAGAAAATGTTACCTTTTATCTCTCAGGATAATGTCTGTAGGACAGGACACAGCCGTCAATTCAACTGTCGCGTTGAGCAGAATAAAATGTCTGACGTTAGATCTGATTTACCTTTGGGTGTGGACTTCTCGGAAAGTGAAAGCTAGGGAAAGGAAAAGAGAAAGAGTCTCCTTAGCACATTATTACGGTGACGCATTGCTGCCACACACATATTATTTTTTCCACACAATTATGTCGTAATAACGAGATAAGTCGTTTTAACGTTTTTCTCGTTAAAACGACATCTTTTCTCGTTAAAACAACATATTTTTTTCTCGTAATAACGACATATTATGTCATAAAAATGACATGTTTTCTCATTAAAACTACATATTTTTCCTCGTAATAATGACATATTATGTCATAAAAACGATGTTTTCCCATTATTATAGATGGCTATATGGTACATTATGTGAGCGAGCTAAGCGACTGTCCACGCTGCTGTCGCCACAGTCTGACATATTTTAATGTAATGGTTTTAATTGTAGCGGCATGTTTATTAGGATTAATCTCCAATCTGTCTACAATATAGTGCTATCCAATAACTGCACTCAGACCCATGACTCGTTTAGGCTACGATCAAATCAAAACTGTTATTTTTGAATAATCGACTCTGGGCTTAATATTTCTTTATTTGAATGAATGAAGTTTGATTTAACATCAAATCGAAATAGGAGCAAAAAGAAATAAAGAGATTTTCTAATAGGCTAATAATAATAATAATAATAGCTAATAATAATAAAAATTGAGATAGATTTTTCGTAGGCCTATTATTGTTCGTGGGTAAACAAATGAGCTTATGCTTTAATATTTGTTTCACATGCATGGGCAGCTTTGATACTTTAGTCTGATTATATATGAATTATGTATTAGGGTGTGGTTTGTTGTTAAATCAAACTTCAGTCTTTCAAATAAAGAAATATTAAGCACAGTTTTGATCTGATCATAGCCTAAAGGAGTCATGGGTCTGAGTGCAGTTATTGGATAGCACTATATTGTAGACAGATTGGAGATTAATCCTAATAAACATGCCTACAGTTAAAACCATTACATTAAAATACATTTAAAACAGTGTATTTCAATAATTTCAGCAGCGTGCAGATCCTTGTTTATGTCAGGCTGTGGCGACAGCAACGCGGACAGTCGCTCAGCTCGCTCACATAATGTACCATATAGCCATCTATAATAACGGGAAACGTCGTTTTTATGACATAATATGTTGTTATTAAGAGAAGAAATATGTCGTTTTAACGAGAAAACATCTCCTTATTATGAGAAAAGATGTAGTTTTAACCAGAAAAGATGTCGTTATTACGAGAAAAGATGTCGTTAAAATGAGAAAAGATGTCGTTAAAACGACATAACATCTCGTTATTACGACATAATTGAGTGGAAAAAATAATATGTGTGTGGCAGCAATGCGTCACCGTAACATAATATCTCGTTATTACCAGAAAAAAATATGTCGTTTTAACGAGAAAATATGTCGTTTTAACGAGAAAACATCTCGTTATTACAAGAAAATATGTCGTTTTAACGAGAAAATATGTCATTAAAATGAGAAAAGATGCCGATTTAACGAGAAAATATGTCGTTTTAACGAGAAAAGATGTCGTTAAAAGGACATAGCATCTCGTTATTACGACATAATTGAGTGGAAAAAATAATATGTGTGTGGCAGCAATGCGTCACCGTAAATTTTATATGACTTTTATACTTAATAAAATCAGTATCATACATATGTATATACACATTTTTTTTGGAGGATGTTTAATTTCAAACCACTAAGCTCCATTTTTAGGGACATTATGGACATCATTAGCAGTAGTCATTTTGTTGACTCACGTAAGATGCAAGGGTTAATAAGGAAACACAAGTGTTTGCATGTTGTTTGTTTTTAAAGCTTGGCATTTGCCCTTAGGCAAAGTTGCGTTAAAACCAATGAAAATGAAGCATAGTCGGTTTTGAATGTAAGCAAGAGCTGTGATGATATTTAACTACCGAGTCTTAATGTTTGATTACTAATGACTATTTATAAATATAGATGGGGCTTTAATGCTTAATGTTTTACTAAGACTGTAAAGGGATCAGAAATTAGAAATATTGGAAAAAATAAAAATAAATAAATAATATATATTTTTATAAGATATAAATATATTTTTTGTTTGTTTGTTTGCTTTTGGTTTATTTATTTAAAAAAAATTAATTTAATGCTTTGACTTTTTTTCATTAACTATTCATTATCCATGTCAAAAAATATTTTACTTAAAAGGGTCATGAACTGCACCTTTTCTGCATCAAAAAAGACCCTCTCTTTAAAGCAGTCCGTTTTGATAAGTAAACACTCACTGCTATGATTATGTAACTGTTTTGCATATTAAAATAATAGATGGACACTACTGTAATGTACTCTGGAAACAGAGGGTTATTTTATTTTAAAAGTTTAAACAAATTAACTGTGCAAGTCAATTCACTTTGCATTATATTAAACTGACTTAACCCTCTGATGCATTCATTATTATATCACAAAGTAATGTTTTTTATGTTTGGTTTTACTTTGAAAACAAGTTAAAAATCATGCCAATAACTTTTTTTCAATATATTTTATTTTGAGGAAATTACATATCTGTCCACTGGACACCATGCATCAACGGTATACATAGTGAGTCAATGGAAGTCATTGACTGGTCTGAAAAACATGTTTTTAAAACATTTACTGACAGCAAATGGTATGAATACACATAAGAACATTAAATAACAACAAGCTATGTCATGACGGCACAGAAAAGTGAAGTGTAACAAACAAATGGTAAGCGTGTGTTTGTATGGGGCAGTGGTGTGTGGGGCTGTGTGGGGTGGCGGTAGTGGGCTATTCATACACATGTGAGCACTAATACAAACACACACAAGCACACACACCCTCCCACCACACACTCGAACTCAATCATAAACATATATATCTGCACTCATACAGTATATTTGTATACATGCTTACACTTTTATATTACCTAATAATTTTACCTCAAATTCATCACATGTTTAGCATCTTTGTTTATATACATTCCAACTTCTCAGGAGAGAAAGGAATTAATACACGTACATACACATACATTCAATGTCTACTCGCTAGTGTATGGTAACTAATAATTTTATTCAATCAACTAACAATCTATGAGGTTAAATACTGATTAGGCTGAAGGCTGTGATGAATCCATGATTCCACTCCTTCATAGCTAACCTGTCATTAGCAGTTAGCAAGACATATTTGCTTAATTTTCCATGATTATGTAGTTTAGTATACCGTTTTTGGAAGTGAAAAAGACCGTATAATTTACAGTGAATAACCGTAAATTGACATTACCAGAATTCCCTGCGTTACATTTCAAATTTGATGTTTTTTGTTGAAATAACTATGTTTCTTCTTAGTTTTTCTTATCGGATTTTTTTTACAATGCACCATAGGACAATTTTGAGATTTGGCTCAAAAATTTAAAAAATCTAATAACTAAGCAGTTTTCATAATAACAGGTCCATGTAAGAAAAATAAATGTTTAACCATTTACTGCATTTTAAATGATGACAATACTAATCATATAAATTTTGATCTGGTGTGACAGTGAAAATGCCATGTTAACAAAAGCACTACTGCCTGTTCAACTTTACTGGATCAGACAAACATCCTAAAGTCACTATTATCATACACCTGAAAACCTGTCCATGCATGCAGTCATACCACAGTCAAACATATTCTCCAGTATTTACATAAAAGTCATTAGTAGAAGACATTCCAGTCTGTCCAGAAGTTTGGGAGAAGCCACATCTGAAATCATACAGGCAGGGGGGAGAAGGCAGTTATACAAAGTATACAATGATCGTTAAACAACTGAAGGTGGGTTTCTCAACAGAGGTATGCCTTGAATAAACCACCATGAAGAACATCAGCCTATATGAAGTATGAAAATATTACATAATTTTTATCACTCACCTCCACAATCTCTTGGTCTCTTCTGACTGATTCAATCAGTTGTGTACAACAAATAATTTTTTATTTCAGCTTCGCAGTCTACCCTCATTACACTTTGTTTTGATGCAGCATCTGAAAGAGGAAACCCAATGAAGAATTAATTGGAAATTTGTTGGATGGTAGTGCTTTAAACTCACAGCTGCTCTTGTATGCTCTTGAGATCAAATTTGTAGACATCACAATGTCTACAATTTACAAATACATACAAAATATGAGTAAATACAAACTTTCTGTATGTGGGAAGTGTTCATGCAGCAGCGATTTTACCTCTGATCACATCTGTTAAAATAAGATGAGAGAAGGGCTTTTTATTTCCTCTTTTTATTTCCTTTTTATTTCCTCTCCCCTGCCAGTTAAACACCTTAGCCAGATCATCTGTTAGGATGTGCCGCATAATATTCTTAATCACATCCTCAGGCCCAAAACCTCCAAGCCTTGACAGATATCTTACCTGTAAAAAAATACTATTTCATAAGTGTTTTATTAGGTTTTATTAGGTGTTGTTACATGTCTTAGGATACTTTATTATTGGTCAATCACGACATTGAATGGTCAGATATTTTGTCGATTAGCTCATTTGCACCAACTACAATAGAAAAAGAGCTGGGTGAGAGAGAACTTCAAATAGCTTCCAGCGTTATGCTAATCCACAGAAAGAGATTAATGATGCAGAGTAATAATGAATCTGCTTTTTTTCATGTCTATTTATTTTATTTATTTATTTAGAATGTAGCCGTGGAATAATGTACAGCCATTATTGCAGAATAAACCCCTTAAAGGTGCTTCAGGTGAGTGTATATTTTTCTGTAATGGCTGGCTGAGTGTACATTATCTTGACCTATATTTGTCAGAATCTGCTAAATATAACTCAAGTACACTGAAATCAGTACAGAAGTTGTGTTTGGAATGGCATACTACCACACAACTCCTAGTATATTGCATATGCAATGTGTATACTGTGAATAATATGTGAATTATCTGTATGGAATTCCCAGATTACCTGCTACCTTGCTGAAATTTGATCTATGCATCTGAGAACACTGCATGGGATATTGTTTTATCTGATTTAATTTAAAAAGTGTTCCACTTATTCCACAATCACATATATTTAATGTACATTATAGTGTGGAAAAAACAGCCATCACCAAAAATGATAAACCGAAATAATAATTGTATTTATAACACATCAGTTGTGTTTTTAAAGGTATAGCCCTTTTTAATAATTTTTTTTTTAAATATATTATACCCCATGTGAGTGCCTTGAATATCTTGCTTGTATACAAATTCTAAGTTGAGCATAAAGATAAAAAATAAAAACTAAAGCTAAAATGTTGATGTTGAATGCTTGTTAGATAAATTAGTAGAAATATGTATGTCTATAGTTTGTTTTGAAAAAAAGTAAGCTAAAAGAGAACAAAATAAGTTTTGGAATTTTAGTTAACTTTAAGCATCTTAATAATTAGAAGAAAAAGTTACCTTTTATCTCTCAGGATAATGTCTGTAGGACAACACTGCCATCAATTGAGTCGCGTTGAGCAGAATAAGACGCCTAATGTTAGATCTGATTCACCTTTGGGTGTGGACTTCTCAGAAAATGAAAGCTAGCCTATACCCCGCCTATACCTCGGTCGTCTGAGCCATCTGCTCCGCCTTGGTCCTCCGGATCCTCCACGTCACCGTGGCTTCACGGCTCTCTGTCTCTACTCCCTCCATCTGCTCCTCCCTGTCTCCTCATGTCTCCTCCCTGGCTCCTTTCTCCGTCGTCGCCGCCCTGGTCATCTGCCTGTCTCTCTTCCTGCCCTTTGCCACCGCCTCATCCTCCTCCCAAACCCCCTCCCTCCCTCCGTCTGTCCTGCCTTGGCGCGAGGTTGCGCCTTCGGGGAGGGGTGGGAACTGTCACAGTTTCTGTTAGTATTGACTTTCTGTTTGCCCTGTTGTCACCGTCTTGTTAGTTGTCATGGTTTTTGATTTGATTTTGTCATTCTAGTCACATAGTTAATTATCCTCATTTGTCTGTTTATTTAAGTTCCTGTCTGTTCAGTCTTAGTTGGCCGGTTATTGTTGAATGTTATCTGTGTGCGTGTGGATTCGTGTAAGGGTGGTTTCCCTACAGTGGTTCAGGCTGTAGGATTGCCGAATGACTAAAGAAACGTTATCAGCACGATGGTATAAAACATTTCTAGTCTATTACCACCCACTGCCACTTATTCCAACGACGGAAATAAGTGCAGTTAGAATAGCTAAATATGTGGGAGAGCGTTGCTATTGAGTGAGTATATTGTATTGCAATAGGTAGCACTTCAATGATAATGTTGAATCAAGACTAGTTAGCACATAATTTATAATTGAATTGGTTTAATAACAGTAGTTTGTTATGGTTACACTTGAATTGGTTACAAAATAGATGAAGGATGATAAAACAGTTAATTGTACAAAGTTACCTTTTATCTCTCAGGATAATGTCTGTAGGACAACACTGCCATCAATTGAGTCGCGTTGAGCAGAATAAGACGCCTAATGTTAGATCTGATTCACCTTTGGGTGTGGACTTCTCAGAAAATGAAAGCTAGCCTATACCCCGCCTATACCTCGGTCGTCTGAGCCATCTGCTCCGCCTTGGTCCTCCGGATCCTCCACGTCACCGTGGCTTCACGGCTCTCTGTCTCTACTCCCTCCATCTGCTCCTCCCTGTCTCCTCATGTCTCCTCCCTGGCTCCTTTCTCCGTCGTCGCCGCCCTGGTCATCTGCCTGTCTCTCTTCCTGCCCTTTGCCACCGCCTCATCCTCCTCCCAAACCCCCTCCCTCCCTCCGTCTGTCCTGCCTTGGCGCGAGGTTGCGCCTTCGGGGAGGGGTGGGAACTGTCACAGTTTCTGTTAGTATTGACTTTCTGTTTGCCCTGTTGTCACCGTCTTGTTAGTTGTCATGGTTTTTGATTTGATTTTGTCATTCTAGTCACATAGTTAATTATCCTCATTTGTCTGTTTATTTAAGTTCCTGTCTGTTCAGTCTTAGTTGGCCGGTTATTGTTGAATGTTATCTGTGTGCGTGTGGATTCGTGTAAGGGTGGTTTCCCTACAGTGGTTCAGGCTGTAGGATTGCCGAATGACTAAAGAAACGTTATCAGCACGATGGTATAAAACATTTCTAGTCTATTACCACCCACTGCCACTTATTCCAACGACGGAAATAAGTGCAGTTAGAATAGCTAAATATGTGGGAGAGCGTTGCTATTGAGTGAGTATATTGTATTGCAATAGGTAGCACTTCAATGATAATGTTGAATCAAGACTAGTTAGCACATAATTTATAATTGAATTGGTTTAATAACAGTAGTTTGTTATGGTTACACTTGAATTGGTTACAAAATAGATGAAGGATGATAAAACAGTTAATTGTACCCAGCATGTATGTAAAATGTTACCTGAGAGAGAGAGAGAGAGAGAGAGAGAGAGAGAGAAAGAAAGAAAGAAAGAGGGGGAGAGAGAGCAGAACCCCAAAAAGAACTCCAGCAAAGAAAAGAGGCAGCAAAGAAAAGAGCCCGAGCTACAGTTACAATCTTCTTTTATCCCTTCCTTGACCATGTGACTAAAAACCAAATGTGAGACATTCAAACTGACCAATCAGCAGATTACAGCTTCACCCATTGTGCAAAAGGCGTGACAATTAGCAGACCCCACATGTTGGCCTATATGCCTTGATCAATATCAGCACCCCTGTGCCTTTAGAAATTCCAAATGGCCCTTTTGTTGCTCAAGATATGTTTGGGACAGGAAAGCAGAAGTCTTTGATTATTTTTGACCCTACAAACACTCGTCTTTATCCCTGTAGATTTAATAAATGTTTGTTCTGATCTGATCTTTGTCGTGCGCTCTTTGCCTCTCCACAGCCGCCACATGACAGTAGAAAGGTGATATATATTTAAATAAAACTTGATTGCGAGTTATTTGTAAATGTTCAGATTTTTTTTTGAGGATGTTTAATTCCAAACCACTCAGATCCATTTTTAGGGACATTATGAACATCATCAGAAGTCAGTTTTCTGACTCATGTAAGATGCAAGGGTTAAAGCGTTTGCATGTTGTTTGTTTTTAAAGCTTGACATTTGCCCTTAGGCAAAGTTGTGTGCAAACTAAATTTATTTTTGCCACTGCCAAATCCAATAAAAATAAAGCATAGTCAGTTTCGAATGTAAGCAAATGCTGTGATGATATTTAACTACTAAATATTAATGTTTGATTACTAAAGACTATTGATAAATATTGGCCTATAGATGGGGCTCTAATACTTAATATTTTACTAAGACTTTAAAGGGTTACTCCACCCCAAAATGAAAATTTTGTCATTAATCACTTACCCCCATATCGTTCCAAACCCGTAAAAGCTTAGTTCGTCTTCGGAACACAATTTAAGATATTTTGGATGAAAACCGGGAGGCTTGTGACTGTCCCATTGACTGCCAAGTAAATTTCACTGTCAAGGTCCAGAAAAGTATGAAAAGCATCGTCAGAATAGTCCATCTGCCATCAGTGGTTCAACCGTAACGTTATGAAGCGACAAGAACACTTTTTGTACGCAAAAAAAATTAAAATAATGACTTTATTGAACAATTCATCAAACCACTGACAAGCATGTTATCTCACATTTCTAGCTATGTGAATTTATATTAACTAATGATCTGTTAAGCATTATATAATGTTTGTTAATGATTTATTAATGAAAATTATTATAAAGTGTTACCGTGAGTTTGAGACCAGCAAGTTAAGCCAGAAGAATCAACTAAGAGATTGAAATCAGATCATAACCAGATGCTCTCATTAAGCATTCCTGTTCATTTTTGTCACATTTTTATCAAATGTTGATGTTCAAATTAGATGTGTAACAAAAAGCTTTATTTGTCTTCTGGTTTGACTGTAATCATGATACAAAAACTGACACTTAAAAAATCTTAACTTTGGCTAAAACTAGTCTGATAATCTAATAAAACTAAAAAAATAATTATGTCTGTTCTCAGTAACTAGGGAAGAAACACCTGTATATGTTTATATATATTGTGTTATATAGAAATCTAGTGGATATAAACTGTGATATTAGAGATGATTCCCTTTCGAAGTGGAGCTCGCACTGCGTCATATGGTGACGCTATGGGGAACACTACTGCGTGAGCCGGTGTCTGAAGCACATGTGCTAAACGCCAACCTTGCTTGGCTGCTACATCATCAGCTTTCATTGTCTTCAAGAAGCTGTATGTTTGTGTGTGTGTGTGCTTAAACACTGAGGGAAAAAAAGGGGGGGGGAATGAGTTTCAAAAAATGTGTGCCACCTTGCTTAAGATTCATTACTTCATACTATGGGAAGCTGCTGTTAAACCCATGTATACTTAATCAAACCAATATATACTCAAAGAAACCAAAATATAGTAAAATAAACCAATATATCCTTGAACAAACCAATATCAGCTTGAGATAAAGATGATATAGTTGAGGAAACCACTGTTTATTTGACCAAACCAATGTATCTAGACGAGTATTTGCATGGTTATACCAATGTATTATAAACCAATGCATTTGTCATCAAACCTAACCTTACCCGTATCAGTAGCAGCACAATGTAAATCATACTTTCAACCAGTGAACCAATCCATATTCACGCAATACATATATATTATTTCCCGAACGGCCTCCCATACCTTACATATTGTTGCTCTTTTGTTGTTTTGAATAAAAGTCGCTTTGGATAAAAGTGTCTGCAAAATGACTAAATGTACATGTAAATTACTTACAATTCATTTCAGCAGTTGAGAACCTATTTTTTTCTTTTGGGAGTCAATAAGTTTATTTATTGTGTACTTTGATCTTCAAAACTTTGCCAACCTTTTGCATGCACAAATAGCTATTTTACACATTGCATGAAAGGAGATATTGGGAAAAGCATAATAGGGGCAATTAAAATTTTATTTAAACTTATTAAAAGGTTTTCAAGCATAAATATTTGTTTTTTTATGTAGTTTCTTAGTAATTAGCCATTTATATTACTATTTAGCAATTAGTGTATATGTATCTATATATATATATATATATATATATATAATTGTTTTTTTTGTGGTAACTTTTCCATGTTTCCATAAACCTCATATATTGTATGCTCAAAATATGAGAAACCAGTGGTATGAAAACACAACTGGATATACACATAGAAAAAGACTAACAAGAAATATGTAAAACCACTCTGTCACGAATCCGGTCTATGAACTTCCGTTCACTCACCACCAGAGGTCACCCGCTCACTACATGGACTCTCACACTACACAGACTGTTACACTATACCCTGGACTACATTTCCCATCATCCATTGCACTGATTGCACACAGCTGTAACCAATCACACGCTCACCTGAAAGCTACAAATAACACACACTATATAAATCAGTCTCACACCACCATTCAAGGCCGAGTATTGTTTAGCATTTATCACTTTTCTAGCAGTAGCTACTTTACGGAGCCAGTTTCCGATCTAGTTCATAGTTCATAGTGTAGTCTAGGCTTGCCTTGCCTGTTTTCCTGTGTGAAGATCTTTGCCTGTGTACACTCTTAAAAATAAAGGTGCTTCACGATGCCGTAGAAGAACCTTTTTGTCTAAATGGTTCCATAAAGAACCTTTAACATCGGAAGAACCTTTCTGTTTCACAAAAGGTTCTTTGTGGCGAAAGAAGGTTCTTCAGATTATAAAAAAGTAAGAAAGAGATGGTTCTTTAAAGAACCTTTGACTGAATGGTTCTTTGTGGAACCAAAAATGGTTCTTCTATGGCATCGCTTGAAGAACCTTTTGAAGCACCTTTATTTTTAAGAGTGTAGTACGGATTGCTTTTGTCAAGCCCTCTGGATTCTGTTCGCCCATCGAAGACCGACACTTGTTTTAGGATTACTCTGTCTTGCCTGTGTTGTACCTGTTTGCCATTGTTTGACCCATGCTTGTTATATGACCACGTCTTGGAAATAAAGCCTTGCATATGGATCCGCACGTCTCATCTCGTTCGCCCCGTTACACACTCAACACATGGGTATAAAACAGAAAAAGGAAACAAAAGACCTGAGAAAGTAAGAATTTGAAACTAAAAGGGTCGTGTTAATTTATTTATATCTTTAAACTGGATATTCTTTGAATCATACAACAACCACAGCAGTGTAGCAAACAGTGATCGGCACATCGCAGATAGGCAGAGAGCCGCAGAAGTGAAGCCCGCCCTCCCTCCCTTCCCAGTTGTGTTTGTCTTGGTGTGGAGGTGAGTGGTGATGAACAAAAGACTAAGCTACCTGTGCCTCGAATTTACAGTTAATTATCCAAAAGACAAACGGAAATATAGTTAATTTGTCTTGCTAACATCCATGACTCATGAGCTACCATGTAATAAGTTAGCTAAAGTTTAGCTAAGGCAATATATCATAAATAAATACAGGCTAACTTAATGGAGAAATGACAGCTGAATATAGTAAAATTAAAAATGTCATCAGAATCGCCACACTGATATGCACATCAAGCATTAAGTAATTAAAATGTGCTAATTTGCATACATTTGACACAAGGCATTGCAGATGAATAGGATAAACAAAATAACTAAAGCATATCACCACTGACCTTCCCCAGTTATTAGTTAATGACTTCAAGAGTCTTTTCCCTTGAAATGTTATGTTTAAATATGCAGATAACTTGTTTTGGTTAATTTAGAAAAATCTACAATTTCCTTTCCATTAGAGCAAAAGAAGACATGGAAGCAAAGTAGACCAAAATCTCAAAATGTAACAGTACATGAAGTGTCCCGCCTTAAACAATAACTTCATAATTTTGATCTCAGGCTCCTCGTCTAATAACAATCCATTCTATTAGTATGTTGTATGCTGATAGATCTTAACAGCCCTCCCTCAAATGTGAAACAAAGTTCTTGTCACCATCAGTTTGTGTGTGTGTGTGTGTGTGTGTGTGTGTGTGTGTGTGTGTGTGTGCATGGTAC
>NW_015505447.1:145736-163217 GCF_001515645.1 Sinocyclocheilus grahami | reverse complement strand
GTGTGCATGGTACAGTAAGTGTAATTATAACAACATTGTGAACTGATTCTTTTGTAGACATCTGTTGGAAAAATGAAACAACATGAAACAATTGGGTGAGCGTGAGGGAATTAAAATAAATTGGTAAGTCAGAGTTATGTTAATATATTTAATGTTTTGTTTAGAAAAACCTGAGCCCCTGCCCCTCAAAATGTATATGCACGTCCCTGCCACCAAACCTAACCTTACCCGTATCAGTAGCAGCAAAAGTGTTCAAATAAGCTTTTGATCATTGTATAACATCTATTAAAATCATTTGTAGATTTTCATGAAGTGCATGATCATATGAATTGAAAGTTTATTGACATTTGTGTAAGCATTTGATTTTACATTAAATAATCATCTTATTAAACATTACTAACCATTAAGTAATGTTTTATAAGGGGCTAAAACTAAAAACCTAGTTAGGATTTTAAATGTTAGCAAAATTTAAGAACCATAATACTTTGAGTGAAATGTTACCTTGTATGTCTCAGGATAATTCAGCTGTCAAGTTGAGCCCTAACGAGAATTCTGACCTCAGATCTGTCTTTAACTTTTGGGTGTGGAACTCTTGATAGAATATTCCAATATCACCTGAAACACACTCTGTGCCAAGCAAAGGGGAAAAAATCATTAGTATGTTTTATTTGAGTTCATATGGCACTGAATTATCATTGTTATCGCTGCACTGTAAAAAAAAATATCTGTAAAATGTACAGTAAAAATCTGGCAGCTGTGGTTGCCAAAATCTTATTGTAAAAATACAGTAGCAACATTTTAGGTTTTACGGATTTAACTTAAATTTACATTTAAAAAACGTATTTTATTAACTGATATAATGTTAATATTCCAACCTATTGAAGTTTGGAAATCTGTTTAGTAGCTTTGTAATACACTGTGATAACCACCAAAATTAGGTGGTGATGAGAAAGTCACATGATGAACCAAACCATCACAAACAGCTCTTCCACAAGCGGAGAAAGAAAATACTAATATATATATAGAAGGTTCACAATGTCATTAACACAAATACTAAACACTACCATGGTAACACACATGATACTGAAATAATGCAATAAACAATTAATTTAACAACACTAGATGTAACATACAACCCTACTAAACATTACTGGGGGGGGGGGGGGGGGGGGTCACTGTAAATTATACTTTCTTTTTCACTTCCAAAAACTGTATTTAACCATAAAATTACATGAAATGTCCATTACGGTTTTTCACTGTATATAAGGGAACTTACCGTAAAAAAAGCTTCAAATCAAAATTCACTGACATATTTGTTTAGAACTGTTTTGGACTGTGTTTGCGTGAAAACTGTGCTTGATCTGTGCATATTTCTTTCCTGAATCAGACAAGACTTCTTGTGCATTGGAGAAAGCGATATTATGGATAGAGGACTTGTTTTTAAATCGGAAGCAACCGCTTGAAGTTAAAAACTTCTTAATGATAGATTTGTTTATTGCAGACATGCAGCTTGCATGTGGATTATTGTAATGTTTTTATCAGCTGTTAGGACTATCATTCTGACAGAAACAAACTCCACTACACCTTGGATGGCCTAAGATTGGGCAAATTCTCTGCTAATTCTGTCATGGAACGCCGGGAGAAAACAAGGTAGATCCAAATGCAGTAGTTTATTAAAGTAACAAATAATCAGAACAGAACAAAAACTAGACAAAAGGTAATCCAAAACACAGGGAACAGAAAACACGATGTCACCTCGAACAATACTGCAGCAAAGACAGACAGAGTGAGCATGGTATAAATAGTGATGGGATGATGAGTAAATTACTAACAGGTGATCATGATCAGAACAGAATGACAAGGCAAAGGACTATGGGAAACAGAGTTCAAAACATGTAACAAAGAAACAGGAAGAGCGCTCTCAAGTGGCCAGTCCAGGGCACCACAACCAGACACTGTGACAAATTCATTCATTTTTGAGTGAACTATTCCTTTAAGTGAAGCTTGTTTGCATATTATCTATATATGTTCACATATTTTGGGTTACTTCACCAAACCTCTGGAACAGAAACATCATCAGCAGAAGTCACGTGTGATGGGTTACTCCTCTGGAAGGGTTCTCTATCTAGATCACAAGCTACTTCTTATTTTCTGTCACACAACTCCTTGCAGGAGATGGAGAGTTATTTGGATAAAAAAAATAAATACACCATTCTATGCCAGTATATAAACTGGGAATTCCAATTAAATATAAACTTACACTATCCTTCATCTGTGTATGTTGTCTCAAAAATCTCAGGTGTCAGTTGTACCTTGAGACTGCAATCTAAAGTGCTGGTGGTTTCCGGGGTCACTGTAAATTATACTTTCTTTTTCACTTCCAAAAACTGTATTTAACCATAAAATTACATGAAATGTCCATTACGGTTTTTCACTGTATATAAGGGAACTTACCGTAAAAAAAGCTTCAAATCAAAATTCACTGACATATTTGTTTAGAACTGTTTTGGACTGTGTTTGCGTGAAAACTGTGCTTGATCTGTGCATATTTCTTTCCTGAATCAGACAAGACTTCTTGTGCATTGGAGAAAGCGATATTATGGATAGAGGACTTGTTTTTAAATCGGAAGCAACCGCTTGAAGTTAAAAACTTCTTAATGATAGATTTGTTTATTGCAGACATGCAGCTTGCATGTGGATTATTGTAATGTTTTTATCAGCTGTTAGGACTATCATTCTGACAGAAACAAACTCCACTACACCTTGGATGGCCTAAGATTGGGCAAATTCTCTGCTAATTCTGTCATGGAACGCCAGGAGAAAACAAGGTAGATCCAAATGCAGTAGTTTATTAAAGTAACAAATAATCAGAACAGAACAAAAACTAGACAAAAGGTAATCCAAAACACAGGGAACAGAAAACACGATGTCACCTCGAACAATACTGCAGCAAAGACAGACAGAGTGAGCATGGTATAAATAGTGATGGGATGATGAGTAAATTACTAACAGGTGATCATGATCAGAACAAAATGACAAGGCAAAGGACTATGGGAAACAGAGTTCAAAACATGTAACAAAGAAACAGGAAGAGCGCTCTCAAGTGGCCAGTCCAGGGCACCACAACCAGACACTGTGACAAATTCATTCATTTTTGAGTGAACTATTCCTTTAAGTGAAGCTTGTTTGCATATTATCTATATATGTTCACATATTTTGGGTTACTTCACCAAACCTCTGGAACAGAAACATCATCAGCAGAAGTCACGTGTGATGGGTTACTCCTCTGGAAGGGTTCTCTATCTAGATCACAAGCTACTTCTTATTTTCTGTCACACAACTCCTTGCAGGAGATGGAGAGTTATTTGGATAAAAAAACTAAATACACCATTCTATGCCAGTATATAAACTGGGAATTCCAATTAAATATAAACTTACCCTATCCTTCATCTGTGTATGTTGTCTCAAAAATCTCAGGTGTCAGTTGTACCTTGAGACTGCAATCTAAAGTGCTGGTGGTTTCCTCTTCATGCTAGATTAAAGGAAGCACCCTAAAGGCCTCTTCTTACAGATTAAGTAAGTGATGTGCTGATGCACATTTACACTACAATCTACAATTACGTATGTTATTTCTAACTGCATCAATGCACTTCCTGTTGTTCACACAGGATGTGGTACATATGCCATCTTACAGGATGTGTGTGTGCACGTAAAAAAAAAATGTTGACATTCACAGCCTCCAGAGTTTCTCCTTATTCATTGATTCTGTAATTTTTCTTTATGAACTTGTGATTTAGACCCTTATTTAGTGGTTGCGATGAGAATGTTTTATTTCTCTTAACACATTGTACATATAATTGCAAACATTTTAATCAGGAAACACAAGCGTGCAATGTAGACATGCCCCTGCTTGAGGATGTGGGAAAACTCCAGCACAGTTAAAGCATGTTTTCTTGACATGATTATTTATACCAGACATGGCCATTACATCTTGGGAATTAGCATCACAGTTTTGTTTTTGTTCTGTACCCGCAGCTTGCACCTTTGCCACCTCCATGGCTCTACCCATCGCTAACAGGTCAGTTAAAGTCAAATCTGGATTCTGAAGTGCTTGACGGTGAAGTTTACTTGAAGTACACTTTTGAATAATCATAATCTTTATCTCTCTGTCAGTGTCAGTGAATTGGCACATTGCGGGTAATTGTGGCCGTCTAGTAAGATAAGCGACATTAGTTCAAGTGTACTTAAAGGTGCAGTAAAAAAAAAAAAAAGAAGAAGAATTCTGAGAAATGCTGTTGATATTTGAAATCACCAAAACAAACACACCCCTTCACAAAAGATTCACACCCCTATCTTGTTAGCTCCATCCCAAAATTTATGAACATGCTATTCAACACTACAAGTGTGTTTTGGTGCTCGGCCCGATCCACTTTCAACAGCGTTTCTCAGAAATCACTTACTGCACCTTTAAAAAAGGGAATTTCCTTTTAGGTCAACTGGATGTTGTTCGACCAACCTAAATTTGGGTGAGCCTTACCTCTGTTTATTGTAATATTACTCTAGCTAAGTGTGCATGGGAAACCATGGCATGACTATACCAAAAGTACTATCAGAGAAAGTAATGTTGATTGGCTTATATCTACACTCTCAGAAAAAAAGGTACACAATGGTACAAATAAAGTTCCTCAAAGACTGGCGAGCATGTGACCGTGACATCAGCTTAAAACGGCCGGCATGAGATACTCTGGCAACATGAGAATCCAGATGAATGAGTACAATCAAAAATAGGAGTTAAATGGGACAAAAATTATTATTATGCAAATGACTAATGGTCAATTGACATTCCAACCTAAATTCAAGCTCATAAATAAGAGAGTCAGATTAGATTTTAATTGAAATTAAATTACTTTGTGCAACGAAAGACTGAATGCACAGGAAACCTTCAGCCTCCTTCGTTGGGCCAATTGGGTGGACCCTACATTCTCTTGAAGCAACACACACAGGTTGCTACGAAGAATCCTTAGGGTGTACTCACACTAGGCGTTTTGTTTGACCCCCAAAGCCCGGTTCGTTTGACTAGTGTGAGCTTTCCGTGCCATGCTCGGGCGCAGTTCGTTTAGCCGTCCCTGGCCCGGTTAAAAGAGGTGGGCCAAGGCACGGTTCGGTTGGGCTCAGGCGCGGTATGCATGCAGTGTGAGCGCTAACCACACCAGAGCACGGAACAGATACTGTTTTGTGTGTGCTACTGTCATCATTACGACCACAAACATATTCTATTACTACTACTACTACACTACACTTTTCAATTAATTTAATTAAATCAAGTATATTTAGGTCTATAATGGCTCTGGTTCTCACCTTATTGATGAACAGGAAATGTAGTTTGCGAGTAAAGCTGCAAATTATTTAATTAACGTCAGCTACCTCCGTAATAATTCTCTGATACATACAACTGAAATTCAATGCACA
This sequence comes from Sinocyclocheilus grahami, assembly GCF_001515645.1. Lineage (NCBI taxonomy): Eukaryota > Metazoa > Chordata > Actinopteri > Cypriniformes > Cyprinidae > Sinocyclocheilus > Sinocyclocheilus grahami. The sequence continues at coordinate 157,748 of NW_015505447.1, read as the reverse complement.
ACATAAATTATAAATGAATTATTATTAATTATTCGGCAGAATATTAGCGAAAGTGGTTTTCTCCGTTAAGTCGTACATGACGTAAGCGTGCTCCGGCCCGGAAAGTTTAGTGCAAGTGTGAGTGCAGGCCAGCGGGGGAGGGGGGAGGGGGAATAATCACGCTCGGGCTCGGTTCAAGGCAACCGTGCCTAGTGTGAGTACACCCTTATATACTTCTTTCCCCCCTCTTCTTAATCATATACTGTATGCCAACATAAATTGATTAAATGCATGCAAACTTTCATAATCATCATCAAAAACACTTACATTGAAAACAATATCATAAAAAAACGATACTTTTAAATGTTTGGCTCATTAGGCCCTACTCTTTCCTTCTACGTGTTCAAAAGAACGTCTCTTCTGTCAAATTGCGTTCCAGTGTCAGTAAGGGGAAATGTGTCTCTGACTGTTGTTGTACAAATCAACACTCTTATGACAATGTACAAGTATAAGATGACAAAATACTCCAGAAACTGTTACTACTAAAGACTTTTAAATTATTCCAAATTGGTCCCGGTATTGATCCAAGCCATCAAGTGAAGTCACCTTTATTTTTAATTGATTAAATGCATGCAAACTTTCATAATCATCATCAAAAACACTTACATTGAAAACAATATCATAAAAAAACGATACTTTTAAATGTTTGGCTGATTAGGCCCTACTCTTTCCTTCTACGTGTTCAAAAGAACGTCTCTTCTGTCAAATTGCGTTCCAGTGTCAGTAAGGGGAAATGTGTCTCTGACTGTTGTTGTACAAATCAACACTCTTATGACAATGTACAAGTATAAGATGACAAAATACTCCAGAAACTGTTACTACTAAAGACTTTTAAATTATTCCAAATTGGTCCCGGTATTGATCCAAGCCATCAAGTGAAGTCACCTTTATTTTTTATAGCGCTTTATACAATACTGGTTGTGTCAAAGCAGCTTTACAGTGTCAAAGAGGAAAATAGTTTGTAAATAATGCAAGGAGACAATGACAGTGTCAGTTTTCCAGCTAAAGTCAGTTCATTGATGATTCAGTGATGTCATCATCCAGTTCAGCTCTCTTCCAATAGTGTCTGTGCAATCAGTCAAGCATCCCCAACTAAGCACGACAGCGGCAAGGAACCAAAACTCCATCGGTGACAGAAATGGAGTAAAAACCTTGGGAGAAACCAGGCTCAGTCGGGGGGCCAGTTCTCCTCTGGAACTGGAAGTAGACGAAGCCAGCATTATGTGGTTTAATTCCAGACTGCAACGCAAGTCAGATTGTGCAAAGGACTTGTCTGGTTCCCGTGGTCTAAAACCACCAAACCATGAGTCCAATCCAATGCTCTTCCAGTATTATTTAAAGTCCCCATGAAATCACAAGGTTTCACATCGTGTCACGCGAAATGCGGTAGCGTGCATAGTCTGATCCGGACTTCCGGGCTCCGGTCCAGAGACGCAATCGCACGGACCGGATCATATGCACGAGTCGGTATATATTAAACACTTTTAAAACTACACAGCCTCAGCATGATTATGATCACTATTTTGTTTTGCTAAGAGTTTCATATTGAATCTAGGGGGTAATCTATTAGACTGTGGCTGTCAAATTAGGCTTTACCGAGCTCAACGGCTCTGACCCGTGCAGATATAAACAAAACACTATTGGCTAATTTAAAAGGGGGGCGGGGCTGCTCGATATGTCCCTAGTATGATATGTTTCTAGTATGCCTAGTAAGAGCTTGATTAGCTGGTTCAGGTGTATTTAATAAGGGTTGGAGATAAACTCTGCAGTAAAGTGTCCCTTTCCTGCACCGGGTTTGGAGACCCTTGTTCTAAGATGTATGAACGACACTCGGTTGCAATCACTTTACACATTTCACCTCAGGAAGCTAACAGTAGGCCTATATCAAGAGCTATTAAATTTTGTAAAACAACCTTCCTCATTGCGTACACTTCCTCTGAACAAACAAAGTGCAAACTAATAGCTTTGAATCAGAATTGTTTTATGCAAGCAAATGCTATGAGCCATAATGGGGATTAAAAAAATTCTGTAATGACAAACACTGCTTGAGAACAGCAGTTTGTTTTCCAGGAATAATCAACATCCTTAAAAACACATGTAACCCTGGGTTAATTTATTATTAATATTAGCATTTATTTACATTTATTTATTTACTTATTTTTTCTCTTGTGACAGAAGTGTTTCTATATTTTTTTTATATAAAAAATTTACCTGTTCAGAAATGTCTGTGTCAAGAAGTTGTTTGATTTAATGTTATTGGTTGAAAAGTGACTTAATCCCGCTTAATGTCAAGTAGGGCAACTGTGATTGGCCACGGAAAATGTCAGTCGGGGGACTGAGAGAGGAGTTGAAAAAAAGAAGTGCGTAGGTGATGTTGTCGGTATGATAACAGAAAATGCATCACTTTATTTTGTGATAAACATAGTCAGAACTGTATCGTTTAAGTGTTAACTAGCATATTATTCTATTGTGAAGTCAACGCGACGCGATTCAGAAGAAATGCAGGTTTTATGCTTGATCGCTATTACAGTAAACAGAACTAACGTGAATCGCTGGTGAGAAATTTACACTGATTGGTGACAAATTTATACTTCTGAAGGGAAAGAACTGAGGTTTAATTTGGAAGAGTGATTCAGTGAAAAACTCTTATTTTGATATTTGTGTAAAAGTTTAACCCTTGAAGTGTGTTGTTGTGGAAAGGGGAAAAAAAGTCAAAGCAAACACTGTATTTGAAGATAAAAGCTTATTTATAAGTTAGGTGACTTGACTTGACATGACTACTGTGTTGGAGATGCGGAACGAAGGAGCGAGGAGACATCGGAGAATATAGGAAACAGGATTTATTAATACACACGTAGTACAAGAACCAAAAGGACGATTAAGACAGCACACATTAAACGAATCTGGGTTCTAGTGTCAACAATTCCAAAGTGTAGATACACCTAGGACTGAAGGGGGCGCTACACACACCTATAAGTATTTGACAGAGGTTGCAGAAACCATGTTTCACCCTATAATTTAGTACAATTGGAATTTCCAAAAACCATTGTGAAAACTTTCCTTACCATCCCATATTGTTTGTGTTTTTAGCCTTTTCAACTTTAACCTTTAGCCTTTGCCTTTAGCATCTCTGTCATCTGGCGCATTGGCACAAATTGTCTAAATGTTATTTTGCCCTTAAAAATCTTAATTTTCCCCGCACCGCCTTGACCATCTGGAATTAGTTCAGATGTAATGACCTATATTTAATAGTTTTCCCAATAATGAATGTTTGCCATTTCTAGTATTGTGAACTACTTAAGTCACACGTCCTGCTGCTCAATAGAAAATAATGTAACGTAGTGCATTTACAAAGTGTAGACAGCAAATAGTTGATTTCAAGCATTAGAAAGATGCACTTTGCAAAGCCAAATAGACTGTCTGAAATGAGTCATGGTGGGTTGTGGTTAATGATACCCCATAGTCACATTTTATTCTGATTTTCCAGCTCTTGGGTTAACATAGATGTCATGTAGCCAATGCAAAATATTTTCCCTGTATCTGATACACCTAGCGCAAGTACTACCCATTTCAGTTCCTCAAAAACTATTCCAGCCTCAGGAGTCCAGTCATTGAGCCCTGAACTTAAATCATAGAAAACTGATCACTGCTGCATTTCCTCTGCATAACTTTTAATCCAACTATGACTGTTACATCATTAAAATAAATCACAACTTTTGAATAGTTCCAGAAATTATATGTGTTCTTACATCCTCACAGCAGCTATAGATGTTATTGTATACACCCTATTGATGTTGAAGCAAAATCTTTCAAAATATTTTTTTGCAAAGACTAGTGATGAAATAGTGGTTACATTGTTAATCATAGCTAGTAGCATTGACCAAAGTGCATTAGCAATGACAATTACTAAAAACCATTCTTGTCCTAGAAATCTCTCTTTTAAATGACGAGTTTCTCATGTCGTTGAACTTTTGTAAAATAACCTGATGGAATCGCTCTCTCTAGTTGTTTAGAATGTGTGGGTGGCGCTGAAACGCCCCTTTCATCCCTTCTGTACTGCACCGATATGCGGCAGCCGCGAGCTCAGTTCATTTTCAACAGGAGAGAAGTGTCAGGTGAGCCGAGTTTATTAATCTTGTGGATTCTTTGTCGTGTAGGCTCCTAGCGGCGCTTACAAGATAAAAAAAAATCTGTTTTCACGGCTGCCGCATGTTATTGACAAAACCGAAATGACTTAATTCATAACCAGTAAAACAGCATTTGAATTTTACTGTATGTCAGGGACATGCACAGACATTTTTAGGGGAAGGGGCTCAAGTGGAAAAAAGCGCACTTCTCATATACTGTATATATTTTTTCTAAACAAAATTTTAAATATATTAACACAACTCTGACATACCAATTTATTTTAATTCCCCTGACACTCACCCAGTGACTCCTGCTGTTCATTTTACATACTGGGCTCTCGCCAGACTACTCTCGCCACACAGAAGAAAACATGTAATGAGCAGTGCAGGATTCAAAGCCAAACTCTTTTAATATGTGTGATGAACACAGGAAGGTATTTTTCCACAATTCATAAGAGCTACAGTATGTATGTGTCACGATCTGCTGCTAGGGCTTAAATACACATGGAAACTAATGAGGGAACACCTGGAAACAATGATCATAAATAGGACAGGAATGGGAAGGACCAAATATGGGCAAAGAGGAACACGGGGGAAAGCCAGGACATGGAGCACGTGGGGGAGGAGAACACACACAGACATTCTAATGGGTGTGACATTACTCCTCCCTCCCGGAAGGCGCGTCCCGCGCCATAACAATTCCACTGGGGAGGGGGGTGGGCGCTCTGGAGGCCCCTTAGGACAGACACGGGACGGTAGGCCTCCAGAGCAGTACCCGTTCTGGGACCCATGGTGGATCAGGCAGTTTGGGGCGCCATGGCGGAGCAGGCAGACTAGGAAGCCATGGCGGAGCAGGGAACTCAGGTGGCCATGGTGGAGCAGGGTCCGAGGCCGCGGCACCATCCCCCCGCCCCGGCCTCTACGGCTGGAACCCTACACCCCCCACCCCCACCCCAAAAAAAATACTTGGGCAAAATATAAACCCCTAAGGCCCTGACTCGGGTACTATGGCCCTCCCTGGGCTTGATTTGGGGGCAGGACGTGGGAACTGGAGCCCTCCTTGGGCTGGACACGGGGGCTGGAGCTCTTTCTGTACTAGACTCGGGGACTGGAGCCCTCTCTGGGCTAAACTCGGGGACTGGGACACTCTGGGCTAAACTCGGGGACTGGAGCCCTCTCTGGGATAAACTCGGGGACAGGAGTCCTCCGTGGGATAAACTCAGAAACTGGAGCCCTCTTTGGGCTGGATTCGAGGGCTGGAGCCCACACTGGATGTTTAAGACAGCGCGCAGGACTCAGGAATCACAGGGCTTAAATACAAATGGAAACTAATGAGGGAACACCTGGAAACAATGATCATAAATAGGATAGGAACAGGAAGGACCAAATATGGGCAAAGAGGAACACGGAGGAAAACCAGGACATGGAGCACGTGGGGGAGGAAAACATACACAGACAGTCTAATGAGTGTGACAGTATGTCACATTTGTGGCATGTTTAAATTTTTAAGGTGACAAAGTGTTTGACAAGTGTTAAAAATTAAAAATGAACCATGCTATAGGATCTTTCTAACTTACTCATAGGTTCTTTTTCCAGTTTCCATACTGTCTTTTGTATGAAAGTCCTGTGACAACCACTCAGTGGCAACCACAACTTTTTCATGACGTACATAGGCAGAACATATGATACTGTGATGATGAATTATTACATATATGGCTAATATTCCAAGACTGCATACATCACTTACCTCATAATCATTTGGCACCTCACACGAATATGATACATCTCTCCCAAACATCAATTAGAAAAGCTTTATTATTTACTTTATTGCAGGCATCTTGAACTGAAAATATGACACGTCAGTTTTATAAATAATATAAAATAAATATAAAGTGGTAACAACCTAAATAACATTTGGTTTCAGCCTTTGTGAAGATTTTAGATGACCCTAACACCTGTGAAGAGATGACAACAACCCCTGTGAGAACTTCAGATGATTCCAACTTTGAATAAACATGCACAACTGCAAAATTATCCTTATATTGTAATCATTATGATCACAATATGTAATCATTACCTTAACATGTTTCTGCTTAACTGAATGATGTTCACTAAGCAAATTCAGTCTGTATCCAGACAGATGGCGGATCAGCACCTAGAGACAACCACAACATCTCTGAATGCAGAGGTAGAAAGTGTACTAAAATATTCTACTTAATGAAAAATACTATTACATTAATGATATTTTACTTAAGTACATGTAAAATTATCAGTCTAAAAATCTACTCAAGTAAAAGTAAAAAGTAGCTTATTTAAAGGGGTCCTATTATGCTCTTTTACAAAGTCTTGATTTTGTTTTGGGGGTGTACTAGAACAGGCTCTCATATTTGGTTGTTCGAAAAACACATTATTTTTCACATATTTTAAATTATTACAACAACTCTCTCCCCAGTCTGGCATGAACGGCTCGAATAGTTCCTGTATCAAATGAAAGCCCACCTTCTGAAATAGGAAATGTGCTGTGATTGGTTAGCTGGGCCAGTGTGTGTTGTGATTGGCACCACTCGGCGGCTGGCCGGGAAATGTCATACCCCTTACCATAGCCACCTGCAAGCTTCAGTGTAAATATTGCGTCAAAATCAAATCAATTTGAGCGCGATTTAAACCCGGATGATTGTAATCACTCTAAGTTCGTCTGCCTTGGGAAAGCTAGCTTGTCTCCAACATAGTGATAACACTCGTTGCCTTCCCTAGTGCAGCTCAACCAGGTCTTGTCCCATTCGTCAGTATTTGTGATATCACAAATCCCGGAAAATATGCGTTGTAGTCCGAACGAGTCGTTCATTGTAGTTTTTGAAAAGTGATTTCTGTTAAATAAAATATCTCCTTTTGAATTGGACTTTGAGCTTTGTAAATTTGCAGATCTTTTTTATGCTCAAACAGCAACATTACAGACCAACTAATGTTGAAAAAGAGAAAAAGGATAATAGGACCCAATTAAAATGTACTCAGAGTAAAACTTACTTAGTTACATTTTAACAGCGGGAGGGGGCAAAATGGGGATATAAATCTCAAACGAATTGGTATTTGTGATATCACAAATCCCGGAAAATATGCGTTGTAGTCCGAACGAGTCGTTCATTGTAGTTTTTGAAAAGTGATTTCTGTTAAATAAAATATCTCCTTTTGAATTGGACTTTGAGCTTTGTAAATTTGCAGATCTTTTTTATGCTCAAACAGCAACATTACAGACCAACTAATGTTGAAAAAGAGAAAAAGGATAATAGGACCCAATTAAAATGTACTCAGAGTAAAAGTTACTTAGTTACATTTTAACAGCGGGAGGGGGCAAAATGGGGATATAAATCTCAAACGAATAGTTTTTAATTAAAGAAACACCTTTACAAAAAAGCCTTTTCATTAATTTCACATTACACCTAAATTGTGACCGCTGTAATAATATTAGCTTAATTTTGCAGAGACACGGTTTGCAGCTAATCTTGAATTTGGAGGACATTTTTGCCCCAAGCCCCTGTGCCAACCAACATTAGTTAAATCCTGCAACACTGTCTTTTTGGCTAATTTGCGCAAAACCTCTTGCTAAACTGTGAAAGTTTCATTTTAATTACCAATCCAATGATACAAGTATTTACCTTACCTCTACATGCTTGTGAAGGTTTGATGTCGAGTTTTTATAAGCTGCTAGTTTGGTCTCTCCTGTGCAAACACAACTTACACGGCATAAACCTGTTGCTGTTGTTGCACTTGAGGCTGAAGTGGTCGTTTAAAGGTGATTAAGTTAAGTTAAGTGATTTATGGTAGCCAATGTTGATATTTCAAATCAACAAAACAAACACACCCCTACCCCAAAAGGGTTGGGGTGCCATGAGGCCCTACTTTGATAGCTCCACCCCACACATACCTACACAACCCAGGCAACGATTAGTTCTGTGAAACAAAGCAAAACCAATGTTACACCATGTCTACACTGGACGCGAGCAGCGCGACAAAATACTATAGAACTCATTATAATCAGTGATGCTGTCTACACTGGATGCGGTGCGGCAGAAAACTGCTGCTGCGTTCTATTTATGATGTATTGACACAAATTTCAAATGATTTTCAATGGTCACTTTGTCGTGTCCAGCTGTTGCGGCGGAAGACACGGTGTAACTCACCTATCGAGAAGAAACAAAGCAACCTCAGTGTCCAATCGCAGGCCTTCCACTGCTTGAGTTCTCTCCAGCGCTGGAAAGCTGATCCGATATTTACATGGGTCTTACTTCTTGCCTTATCGTAAGCCTTCTTTTGTTCCGCATATGCATATTTTACATATATATATATATATATATGTAAAACATGTATATTTTTACTTATACAGTACCAGTCAAAAGTTGACACATTACTATTTTTTATGTTTTTGAAAGAATAGAAAATTGTTTTGTTTTTTCAAGCTTGCAAAAATACAGAAAAAACTGTAATATTGTGAAATATTATTACAATTTAAAATAGGCTAATGGTTTTCTATTTTACTACACTTTAAAATATAATCTATTTCTGTGATGCAAAACTGAATTTTCATCAGTCATTACTCCAGCCTTCAGTGTCACATGATCATTCAGAATTCATTCTAATTTGCTGATTTATTATCAATGTTAGAAACTGTTGTGCTGCTTAATATTTATTTTGTAACCTGTGATACTTTATTCAGGATTTTTTGATGATTCAAAAGATGTTTAAAAATAAAAAAATAGAAACTTTTTTAAACAATATAAGTCTTTACTATCACTTTTTATCAATTTAACACATCCTTGCTGAATATTACTGGGGGGGGCTTGATGAGCATAAGAGACTTCTTGCAAAAATATAAAAAAATAGAACTGTGTTGTCCAAACTTTTGACCAGTACTGTTTGTACATAATAATCAAACTTTATTATTATTATTATTGTTATTATTATTATTATTTTGCAGTAATCTGTTCAGTAATTTATTCACAGTTCCTGAATACCACTTCAGTAAATGAATATCAGTGCTTTTATAATTTTTTTCCTAGCTGGGTGTGGGCAGGATTTCCCCCTCCTATTTAATCAATACTGACTACAGATATAGTCATATTATTAATATTCATATGCATTGTAGGATGCATTGTTACCTTAAATATGCACTGTACAAAAAACAAGTGGAAGTGAAAAAGACGTCCACTACTAAGTAGAAAATAAGTTGATTTCTACTTAGTTGAAACTGAAATTAAGTGAGACGTGAAAGAGAATTAAATTGCTTTGCAAATGTATCCATATCTCTTCTCTTACTCCCAGATATTGACAATTTTTAATGTTTTATAAGACATGCAGCAAGTGTATAAGTGCTATCTTGTGTGTTGTCAGATAGGTCAGTAGGTTCAAATGTGTGAATTTGACCTACCAAGCACGCAGGAGATTCGTTCTGACTGGATCTCTTTCCAAATCATCCCTCCCTAATGTTTTCATCTAATTTTTATTCATTGACGAAAATGTCATTAGATTTTCGTCATAGTTTTTAATCATTCAAAACGAGTTTTTATTTTGTTATCGTCGCTTTTTCGTCGGTGAAAACATGTCATGGAATCAGTTAAAACAATCTTGAGCCTTTAACAAGAGGGAAACCATGGGAGAAATGAAGTGTGCTCTTTCATGCAAAATATGGTAGAGATAAGAAGAAGATGGAGAAGGTGGTGGGCTCGAGCCCCTGCCCCTTTAATCGCAGATGCTAAAGTGCACTTTCTGTCCGAGCTAAGTGCCTCCAGGCCGTGATTTCAACCGAGGGGGACCAACCCCATAAAAGCCCCCACCCAGACCGCAACCTCGTAATGCCAATTTTCCCCTGCCCCTCCAGAGGTCTGTGCATGCATCTGCATGGCAACATATGTTTTTTTTCCCAGTACTGATGAAAGGCTACAAATGCCCCTGTTTGGCCATATTTATAAGTGGCACAAGGTCTATAAAGGGTGAATTCCAAATGGCTTTTTTCTGCCGTTGAAGGGCACTTCAGGAAGGGGATACGATTTGTAGGGACATTCCAAACAGGACCGGATTTATGCATAGGCATTCTAGGCACGTGCCTATGCTTGCTCGTCCAGGGGGGGCCCAAACACAATGAAGAGATATATAATATTTTTGTTATACTATGGGATATCTACAACAGTAAAAGAACCAAAACCCCAGAAGACATTGTGCAAATAAATAACAAACAATAGGGTTAACTATTTCCATGTCTTCAACATTTTTTATGTACGGAAATCACACTTTCTTTCTCCCGTTCTCTCTTATGGCGCTTTTCCACTGCGTGGTACGACTCGGCTCGGCACGGCACGGCTCGGCTCGGCACGGTTTGCGTTTCCACTGCAGTTCAGTACTGCTTTAGAGTGGGCGGGATTATTCACATGTAGTTATAGTTGCGCCGTCTCTACCAATCCGTGATCAGCAGAGTGTACGCATCACGTTTCGTTAACAGTACGGTTCCCTTGGAACCCCAACTGAGGTGGTACTAAAAAAAGTACCAGGTACTGTACCCAGTGGAAAACCCCCAAAAAGTTAACCGTACCGAGCCGTACCATGCAGTGGAAAAGTGCCATTATAGACGCACACACAGTACAGACACACACTCTATATATAGAGTGGCCTTTTATTGTGGCCAGCCTAAGGCACACATGTGCAATAATCATGCTGTCTAATCAGCATCTTGATATCCTAAACCTGTGAGGTGGATGGATTATCTCGGCAAAGGAGAAGTGCTCACTAACACAGATTTAGACAGATTTATGAACAATATTTGAGAGAAATAGGCCTTTTGTGTACATAGAAAAAGTCTTAGATCTTTCTAAGTTCAGCTCATGAAAATGGGGGCAAAAACAAAAGTGTTGCGTTTATAATTTTGTTCAGTGTATATGTATATATATATATGTATTTAATGTGCTGGTGGTTATGTGTGTATAATCCTTCGGTGAGATTTCTTTGCAGTGTTTTCCTGGACATGTGTGTTTCTGTCCTCTCTAAGGTAGGTCCTCTGTTAGCACCCCTTTGCTGGGTTCAGAAACCAGGTGCTCGACTTGCAGTGTTACCTCACTCGTCGATATTTTGTCCAGCCGGTATGATAGCCCTGGTTCTGGCTTCATGCTTCCTGGATCATGCGGCCATGTCAGAGGCTTCTGCGGGAGCCTTCTTGATCATCAGGCCCCCGGCATGACACTACAAAAAAAATTCCTGGATGTCCGGGCTCCAGGATATCCCCTCTTGCTGAGGCATCGAGCGGGAAGTATAGGTGGTTTTTGCGAGAAACTTCTTGTGTAATGCTGTCTCAGGCAGTGCTCCCCTCGCCTTAGAGGGTCGTATTTGTGCTTGCCTCTCCCGTTTGGCCCAGTACCTCCGGGTATCTGTGATCAGATGCCTGGAAATGGTAAATCCATGCTATGGTAAGTGCACACGCTAAGCTCTGTGCACTTTCTGAAATCCACATAGTGGTAAGTGTGCACGTTGAACACTTTGCGCACTTTCTAAAATCCACATAAGTGGTAAGTGTGCACGCTAGACTTGGCACACTTTCTGAAATCCTGTACGGTAAGGGTTACGCATTATAGCTTTGTTCCCTTTCTGTGAGTTGGTTAGACCCAGGTACCTTGGGCTCCACTCAACCAGTGTGTCTCTATTTTGACACACTTGGAAGTATCGCTCCCCTCACCATTGAGGGTTACTATGAGCATGCTGCTTCCTATCGAGCGCCTGGGTTCGCTCCGCGGGCTGCTCTCGTGGTAATATTAGCAGTGCTCTCTTTTTACTAAAGGGTTGCCTATGAGCGCGCTATTCTTTCTGA
>NW_015505447.1:138349-145697 GCF_001515645.1 Sinocyclocheilus grahami | reverse complement strand
TTTTACCAAAGGGTTGCCTATGAGCGCGCTATTCTTTCTGAATTCAGAGTTCTCCTCTCACGTGAGAGTTGAGTTCTCTGTTTTTCCCAGAGCACCTGGAACCAGCAGCATCAGGTGAACATGCCTCTCTGATGCGCTGAGTTTTTGGCTAGCTTGCAGTACGCTTACCCTCTGATTTCTAACTATCATGCTGGGCGAGCCCCCTCTCTCGTTGAGAGCTGGGTCTTTGTTCCCTCAGCTAGGTAACTTACTGCTAGCTGTTCCAGCATTGGAACATGCTGTAGGTCCGAGCCCCCCTCTCGTTTGAGAGCTGGGTGTGTTGCTCCCTCAGCTAAATAAATTATTGCTAGCTGTTCCAGCACTGGAACATGCGGTAGGTCGAGCTCCCCTCTCATGTGAGAGCTGGGTCTTTGCCCCCCCTTAGCTAGAGATTTACTGCTAGCCAATCCAACTTTATGCCTTAGATCGAGTTGGTGCCTCTCAAACATATTGGTTTTGGGATGCACCATTCCATCTATGAGCTGCTCTTTCAGAGTGCCACGAGAGCCCCTTAGAACGGTATCCTAAAATCCATGTTATGGTAAGTGTGCACGTGAAGGCTTTGTGCACGTTCTAAAATCCAAATTGTGTTAAGTTCGCACGCTAGTTCTTTGCGTTCTTTTCTAAAATCCTATATGGGGAGGGCTTCACATGATTGCTTCGTGCCCTTTCTTGAGCTGGTTAAAGCCCCGTTCACCTTGGGCACCACTCCACCTAGGTATCCACGTGAAGGCTTTGTGCACGTTCTAAAATCCAAATTGTGTTAAGTTCGCACGCTAGTTCTTTGCGTTCTTTTCTAAAATCCTATATGGGGAGGGCTTCACACGATTGCTTCGTGCCCTTTCTTGAGCTGGTTAAAGCCCCGTTCACCTTGGGCACCACTCCACCTAGGTATCCACGTGAAGGCTTTGTGCACGTTCTAAAATCCAAATTGTGTTAAGTTCGCACGCTAGTTCTTTGCGTTCTTTTCTAAAATCCTATATGGGGAGGGCTTCACACGATTGCTTCGTGCCCTTTCTTGAGCTGGTTAAAGCCCCGTTCACCTTGGGCACCACTCCACCTAGGTATCCTAGATTACCTACTTTAACAGGGTGTTGCTACTAGGGGTCTGTTGAGACAGTTCCTTTCAGAGCTTATGCAAGAGCAAGCGGTAGCCCCTGTGTGACAGGCCAAGACTTAGTATGATACAAGGCTCTTGATCGTATCCCCTTAAAGGAATCCATTATTATTCCAAGCCTTGAGCTCTACCCCGGGCCCAGAGGTCTGGCCCTAACTGGTAAGTTTGGGTATGTAGCCTAGGCTTTTGGCCGTAGGGGATAAAGTCACGGACAGCCTGCTTCCTTCCTGCCATGGCATGCTTTGAACGCAAGCTTCAGACGAAGAAGTGAATGACATGTTCTCCCGGCGCCTATTTATACTGTAGTTGCACCGGTAGTGACGTCATGGGCTGTCAACAGCCAACGTGTTGTTGGTGTTTTTACAATGTATGCTTCAGACACGGGTCACGACAAGGCGTTTCCCCATAGCGACCCCTTGTGGATGCAGTGTCTCGTTCCCTACTCAGGGAACCATGGTTACATAAGTAACCCGAGACGTTTTCTTTTTAACCTTAATCAATCAATCAACAGAAGTCAAGAGTATTTTCTGAAAGAACAGAGAATTGAGATTAACTGGTGAATGGTCAAGAGTTATGTTCTGGTAAAGAAAGGTGAGATTAACTAAGACGATCCTTAAGAGAAGGATCAGGAAAAGGTTATCAGAAGGAATAACCAACCATTCAGTTAGGAGAACTGAAACCACCATAGAGACATCTGAAGGTGGATTATATAGAGCAATAAGTGCGTGAGAACGCAGAGGGGGCAAAGATGGGGAAGTCCCAGAGCAAACAGGTTAATAGTAAATATGATAGTCCTGTCTTCCACCAGATGCAAAAAGTGTATTTGATTAAGTATCATGGGTTCCCTGCTGGTGGAAGTGTTGAGAAGCGAAAGAAAGTTAAGGTAAATGTTGAAAAGGGACAAAGAAAGAATTACATGTGTTGCATGTGTTGTGTAGGACATGGACGTGATGAGTGTATGGACAGTTTATAGTTTTGGATGGAAGAGGCTGAAAAACGCCTCAGAAAGAGTATGCAGAAATGAAACTAGTCAGTCTAAAAAAGAGGAACAAGCTCACACTGACACTAACACTTGTTTTTCTGACACTGTGCGTCCACCACCATAACACTATCCTGTCTCTGAGCTGCAGGCCATTAAAATGGACCCTGACCTGGACTCTTCTCCTCCGCGTTGATACCACGACAGTATGTCTGAACTGGATGAGAAGAAGTTTCTTCCAGCGAAGACATCGACACTGAACACCCCATCTGTCCTTCAAGTACAGATGCCTGTCACTCGTTCTGTAGGAGTGAGACAAGTAACAAGAGGGGAAGTGAAACCTGAGAAGGAATTGAAACTTCGGGCATTAGGACACACAGTGCAAGAGAAAAAAAGGAGCAAACAGCAAAGCGGACTGAGAAGTAGGAGAAGAGGAGCAAAGGGAGGGGTGCAAGTGTCTGCCTGCAACTGCGAAAAAAGGAAGAGCCAATAACATACACACTCAACAGCTCGGTCAAAAATAGGAAACCACACAACTGACATTATGAATATGAATCAGACCAAGCAAGTCAAGTCTGCTTTATTGTTAATTCTTCCCCATGTACAGCACATACACACAGAGAATTGAAATTGCATTACTCTCAGACCCTTGGTGCATACAGATAACACTACAGTAGAACATAAATACAGATAGATACAGATTGAGTGGTGCGTGGGGAAAAAGAGGGGAGTGGGGGCAAGGTCGGGAAGGAGTTCAGCTTCCTGACAGCCTGATGGATGAAGCTGTCCTTCAGTCTGCTGGTCTTGGCCTGGAGACTCCGCAGTCTCCTCCCTGATGGTAGCAGAATGAAGAAGCTGTGTGTCGGGTGGGGGGGATCACCTGCAATGCAGAGGGCTTTGCGGGTGAGACAGGTGTTGTAAGTGTCCTGAAGGGAGGGGAGAGAGGCACTAACAATCTTCTCAGCTGCTCTCACGATGCGTTGAAGTGTCTTGCGGCAGGACACGTTGCAGGTGCCATACCACACACTTGTATTTGTTTGAGAACTGGTTTGGTGACTTTAACGTGCGGTCTGTATGCAGGCATTAGCATGACTGTGATGTGGTCTGAGGCACCGAGGTGGGGGAGGGGAAGGGCCTTGTAAGCTCCTCTCTGGGTGGTGTAAACAAAGTCCAGAGTGTTGTTTCCCCGTGTTGGAAAGTCTATGTGTTGGTGTATTTTTGGGAACACACTCTTTAAGTCTGCGTGGTTGAAATCCCCAGCCAAGATGAGAAAAGCATCAGGGTGGGCTGTCTGCTGCTCACTGATGTGCTGGTACAGTTCATTAAGTGCCTCGCTCCTGTTGCTGTTGTTGGAGCTGGGAGGGATGTATACAGCAACGAGCAGTATGGCTGTATATTCCCTCGGTAGATAGAACGGCCGGCACTTAATAATCATAAACTCCACCAGGGGTGAGCAGTGTTTGCAGACCACAACAGCATCGCGGCACCACGCATCATTGATGTAAACACAAAGCCCTCCGCCACGGGTCTTACCTCCCTCTACGTGAGCTCTGTCCGCTCGATAGCATGTCAGCTGATCGAGATGAATAGCGGTCCGGAACGCTGTTGTTGAGCCATGTTTCCGTGAAGCAGCCCCCAGCGAGGAAAAAGAGAATGGTGACTTAAGTGACTAACTATATCACACCTGTTCTTGGTGACAACGAAAAGGAAATAGTTATCCTAATGGAGGGTACATCAGTAGAATTTGATTGCAACCCCATCTCAAGTAACTGCCCAAGGGGGCAAACCACCTGTCTGCTAAAGACTTAGGAGAAGTTTATATCTGTAAGGACCCATGTAAGTGGGAAGATGTGAAAGCTCACACTAGAGGGAAGTGGGTATAAAAGATAAAATATTTTCTATCAGAAGAAGGTGGGGATTAAACAGAGGAGAACTGACAGTCACAATCCAAAACGTTACCATGGCAGATACAGGACTTTACTGGTGTGCACTATATGTGTCTGGAACAGACTGGTATCAAGCAATATCAGTAGTGGTTGGACCACAACCTCCAACTCCTGTTAAGCATTTGGTAACTGACACAGCATCATATTTGAAGGAGGATGAAGGACTGATGGATAGAGAACTGTATAATGAAGGAAACTCAATGGCAAGAAGAGCGTTAGAGCAATGTCAGGGGAACAGGGCCTGCACCTTAGCGGTGTTGCAAAAACAGGAACTGAAAGTGTTACTGGCTGTGTTTACAGCTGTCTTATGATTGGAGGGTTTCTCCTCTGACTGTGCAAGATGTAAACGAAACTGAGTGCAACATTCCTTACCCAATGACAATAATACTGAATGTAGCACATGATCTGCTCGAAGGGAGAACACTGAAAAGACAGTATAAGTCACATTGCAATAGTTCAGGGAAATATTTGAATCCTGAATTCAGCATCCCACCATTTAGGGTGGAACACAAGGTAGGGGAGGCCTGTGTATGTGCCTCAAACCCTAAGCTAAAAATAGGGAACTCTGACTGTAAAATGAAAATAGACATTAGAAACATAACCACCGACAATTGTTCTGTTATAATTGAAAACAACACTGTAAGTTTTACTTGCCCGTTTAGCAGACCAAATGATACCACACCTGCGGCAATATGGGTATGCGGAGATAGAGCATTTCATCATATGCCTCAGAAACCATGGTCAGGGTGTTGTTATCCAGCTCTAATGCCCGTTGGAACAACAGTGTATATGCCTCAACAAATTAATGGCCGGAGAAGGAGAAAGAGAAACCTTTATCTAACAGAGCAAATGCCTAACAAATATGATGGGTATGTTCTTTCTAACCCATGGACCACACCAGGAGCTAACGTAGGATGGTCATTGTTCCTGGGAGGAGGAACAGCTGCGGCTATGAACAAGATCAATGGTTTAGCATGGAGTGTTTTGGCACTAGCCAATATGACAGAAAATGCTCTCGGTTTGATAAATGTAGAAGTGAAAGAACGTCTAGGTTACTTGTGTAACCCTCGTTCCCTGAAGGAGGGAACGGAGACGTTACGTCAGTGACTGACGAATTGGGATCTCGCCCGAGAGCCCAATCACCTTCGAGTGTTAACTAAACAAGCCAATGACAGTTGGCGTGCGTGCTTCGCCACGCGCACCCCGCCCCGCAGCGCGGGTATAAAAGGAGAGCGCGTGCAAACGCACATCAGTTTTTCGTCTCCTTTTATACCCGCGCTGCGGGGCGGGGTGCGCGTGGCGAAGCACGCACGCCAACTGTCATTGGCTTGTTTAGTTAACACTCGAAGGTGATTGGGCTCTCGGTCGAGATCCCAATTCGTCAGTCACTGACGTAACGTTGAACGTGACTGACTGAATGGGAACTTAGAGATGCTGTAATCCAAAATCGATTGGTCTTGGACATGGTAACCGCAGAACGAGGCAGAGTATGTAAAATGTTGGGCACATCATGTTGTTTTTACATTCCAGATAATAGTGAAAATGTTTCAAACATAATAACACACATGAGAATGGCTGTAAGAGAGCCTCCAGCAGCAGACAATGCATGTGTAACCCATTGTATCACTCTAGTATGAGGTTCTAAATTAACTGATCAGGATGAATGGGCACAGTAGTGTGACAGTATAGTTAACATCTAAGTTCATAAAGGAGGATTTGAGACCGCAATTTCACTACAACTTGTGAAAGAAGAAAATTATTTGTATTGGTACCATCAATTGAAAATAGTTCAAAGTTTGCAAACATAGTCAACAGAACTAAAAGGAAATACAATCAGGCCTGTTTGGTGTGACCAATAAAAGAAATGTTTCCCCAAACACAGTTCAGAAAGTATTTTCCTTGTGTTGTTGTTTGTCCCTTTTTTCCTATATATATATATATATATATATATATATATAAAGTCAGGTCAAGTCCTTGGAAGGAAAAAAAAATGAGGTAGGAAAAAAGTTTTAAACTCAGTTTCACTCAAGGTATCCGAAGTGTATGGTGTGTTGTATTCTCTTACGTATCTGTATCCAGGGATTGATGACAGAATAAGGACGCTGAACCTTGCTCCAGAGAAAGATGTGTTGCAACATCAACGGCCGTTCACTCGTCCACGGTCGAAGAAGTACACATCAACAGGAACAAGGGGGGAAAAAAACCTGCTTAATGCAGATAACTTATCACTCATTCACATTCACTTCATCTGAATTAACAACAGATATAATCACAGATCTGAGACTTCAGATCTTTCTCTTTCCTTTCTTCAACTGAATATTAACTTGTTAACTTACTTTACAAAGAAAATCCTGGGAAAATATATCCACTTAAATCAGCATTAAACAGAGCAATCAATGTCTGACATGTTATATTATTATATGACTAAAAACAAAATAAAACAACTGAATGACATACATGCATGTCATCAAATAATCACATACTCTGATTATTTTCCTTAACAGTATATAGTTGATTAATATCATCGATTATCACAAATGTTCTCCATTTGCATGAACCAACGTACATCAAACAACATGTGACGCAGTTGATTTTAACAACTCATTTGATGTAACTCCGATTGGTTTTTCCTTTATGCGACAAAACTATCCTTTATCTCTTCTTCATAACATGCATATTTCAATATTTTCTCATCATCGGTTAGTTGCCAATCATATTTCTTACCATACCTCATTAATTTGAACACATATGACTGATTACAGAGAAATGGCGGAGGAACAAAACACTCACCGGAGTTCCTTGAAATAAAAGTACAAAAAGATGTTTCTTCCCCCCGAATTCCACTGGAAAAGAACTTAAAGGGGTCATATGATGCGATTAAAATTTTTCCTTTCTCTTTGGAGTGTTACAAGCTCTTGGTGCATAAAGAAGATCTGTAAAGTTGCAAAGACTAAAGTCTCAAATCCAAAGAGATATTCTTTATAAAAGTTAAGAGTCAGCCACGTCTACCTAAAACGGCTCGTTCTAACACGCCCCCACATATCTACGTCACTGTGTGGGAAGATTTGCATAACGCAGCCCAAATGTTCATGCAAAGGAAGAAGGTGTAACTTTTAATCTCGCTGTAGTATTTTTGCCGCCGCCATGTCGTGAAGACACTGTGTGATTCGTTGTGAAAGCGAAACAACTTTGTTCGGCCTTCCAAAAGAGGACGATATCTGCTTCGTCTTGCCTGGAGCTGATCCGTGCTGGTCGCTGAGGAAATAC
>NW_015505447.1:137674-138176 GCF_001515645.1 Sinocyclocheilus grahami | reverse complement strand
CAAAAATGGACACGACTAGAAATCAGTGGTTAAGTTGTATTTACAACACTGTTCAAGAACACTTCAACCCAAATATTCAGATGTGTGCAGCACATTTTATGGAGGACCGTTTCCTGATCCTGGGAGAGTAGACTACAATGCCGGCTGTTCTGACTCAAAGACTGCAAGTACGTTTTTTATATTTAAAGAGTTTTTTATTTTATATATTTAAAGTGAGTTTTTTGGACAGTGTATAGTAGGGCTTGTTGTTTGTCATTTCTCCGATCACAAATGCAGACATGGTTTTACGCAACGCGTAAAAAGATAATATAATGCATTATAATCCATAATTATGTCCCCACTGGATGCAACGAATGCCTCGTTTATAATGGGTTTTCATGTTTTTGAATCATCGCTCCGGCCTGATAGTAAAAATTATTTTGTAAAAATCGACACGTTTCAGAAAGGCGGGGCATAGAGGAGAAACAATAATGTACAGTATGTGGAAAATAATGTGTTTTTT
>NW_015505447.1:125408-137445 GCF_001515645.1 Sinocyclocheilus grahami | reverse complement strand
TTCTAACGATTCTAATGGATTCACAAGTTTCAAAATCAATGTTCTAAAGCAGCAGTTTTCATCCTGTTCCTCACGTCACCCTGCTCTGCACACGCTCTGCATCTCTCTCTCTCTCTCTCATTCATATCATCAGCTCAGTGAATACACTTATTTTCACATACTATAGCTATGAGAAGCGTTATACATGGATGCGCATGTGGTTGCCGAACTGTATTAAAGCTTTAATCAGAATAAAACCGTATATTAAAAGCTAACAGAAGTATTAGCATTTACAAATAACAGTGTATCTAAAAGTATGAGACAACAACAAACAAAAATCTTAGGCCTACCATTAAAAGCTGTGCTTGCACAGGTTCTGCACGATCCTCTTCAATAATATCCTCTGCGTCTCAATCGGGCTCAAACTGATAAGCACAATAGACGACGCCATTGTTTACAATACAACCGTAGCACATGCCGCTGAGCTGAGGGGCGGGACGTTTAGATTTGCACTAGAGGCGGTTTAGCCAATCACAACACACTGGGCCAGCTAACCAATCAGAGCCCATCGTGTATTTCTGAGGCAAGGGCTTCATAAAAGAAAGAAATGATCAGCGCGTTCAGAGGAGAAGGGACAGAGCGGTGTGGAATAAAGGTAAATTATGTGGAAAATAATGAATTTTTTAACAAAGGAAGCATTAACACATGTTAGACTGCACCCCATAAACACAATCAAGCACGATCCTCTTCAATAATATCCTCTGCGTCTCAATCGGGCTCAAACTGATAAGCACAATAGACGACGCCATTGTTTACAATACAACCGTAGCACATGCCGCTGAGCTGAGGGGCGGGACGTTTAGATTTGCACTAGAGGCGGTTTAGCCAATCACAACACACTGGGCCAGCTAACCAATCAGAGCCCATCGTGTATTTCTGAGGCAAGGGCTTCATAAAAGAAAGAAATGATCAGCGCGTTCAGAGGAGAAGGGACAGAGCGGTGTGGAATAAAGGTAAATTATGTGGAAAATAATGAATTTTTTAACAAAGGAAGCATTAACACATGTTAGACTGCACCCCATAAACACAATCAAGCCTAGAAAAAAAACAGTCAACCACCCCTTTAAACCGCATAAACACATTTCATTACACCAAATACACAAAATAATGTTCTTTTTAGCAGCATCATATGACCCCTTTAAAACTCACTTCACACTCTATTACTCTCTTTTTTTAAATATTTGCGCTCTGAATCAACAGTCTTCTAACTCCACTCTCTCTCATCCGTAAAATGGCTCCTTTCTCAATTGACCATATGCACGGAGCGCTATTTAGAACTTCCGGATAAAGATAAGCCAGCTCATAATCTTCCGGTTTAGCTCATTTTATTTATGTGCTATAGGTAGAGACTCTCACAGAAACCTCTCCTGCCTCATTCTTATCAGAAACTGAGAAACAAAATAATTGCAACACCACAAATAATGATAGCGGAATTAACATACTGTTTTATGTTATTAAAGAACATATAAATTGATATGCTGAGTTTGGTAATCCTAGAAAAGTAGGCTACCCAGACATGTAACTGTAGCCTACATTTAAAGGCTGACAAATAAACACTATCTTAACCAGGGCCGCTGCTGGCCAAATTGGTGCCCTAAGCAGGACTGTATTGTTGTGCCCCCCTTCCTCAAATATTATGGAAGTTACAAAATTTTTTTTTATAAAAAACTACTATAGGGGTCAAAATAGAACTTAAATAAAAATATAAAAAATACTAAAATATAAAAGTAAATCAATTGTATTATTTACAAATTACAATTGTAGCTCTAGACAGTTACCTATGGCTATGACTTTATTAATACAGTTTTCTAATTGATTTTATAGTCTCAAGCATTCAGAAATCACGCAAAAGAAAATTAAGCAGTTTTACTGCGATACAACCATGGTTTATTTTTGTAAGGGTTGTGATGTCCAAGTTTTTGTTGAAGAAATTAGAGGCTGTGTCATCTATAGCAAAAAGCATTAAATGTGTTTAAAATTTTGATTTATGCTTATTATTTTTTGATCCGTGACCATTGTTTGCTATTCTGAAAACTTTGCTTTCATTTATAAATTTTGTGCAATATAATTTTACTTGCATTTTTACATTTTGGTTTCACGCTTGTTGTTTTTTATCCGTGAATATTTCGCGGAAATCTGATCACATAGATGGGTTGCCGTGAATAAATTTCTGTGTGCATATGATATGACGATAGTTTCTCTCAAATGAAAAGGTAAAATGCTCATGAAGTGACTCTGAGAAGTTCTAGGGATTGTTTATGTGTTCCTGTACTCATATATTGAGGTGGCATATGCTGAAATCACCGCGAGCATCACGGGCACTTCAGTATGCGTCTGCGCCTTTCATTCACACAGGCACACACAGAACATGCAGGATTCATTTTTAAATAGTATTTTTGTTGCTTAATATGTAGCCTACATAAATTCCGTATCGAGATTTGACTTAAGTGTAATGACCAACTTTTGATTAAATCACCCCAACTTTGACAAATTCCGTGATGTTCCGCGTTATACAGTAAATTCAATTTTTATTACTGGATTCCGCGATTCCGTCTGAATGTTTCGCATCGCGGAAATCAAAGGGCCCTAGTTTCATTTTCATCTGGATCTGCACCACTTAACGTCTTGTCTATCTCCATCTTTCTTGTGATTTAAGCGCCAATTTGTTCTCCTGCCCATCATTCACTGCAGTAGTTTCAGGGCGCAAATTTTTAAAAAAAATTTTTTTACTCAGTAACTAATGTGTTTTAAAATGTAGCGAAGTACAATACTTCAAACAAAATATACTTCAGTAAAAGTAAAATTACATATTTAAAAAATTACTTACTAAGTAGAAGAACACAAAAAAGCAACTCAATTACAGTAACGCGAGTAAATGTAATTAGTTACTTTCCACCTCTGTAACAGACACTGGTCAGGGCAGGCAGCAAACGATCAAAACCAGGCAATCAGTCCAAAGTCTAAAAACAGTCAAGGCAAGGAACAAAACAAGGGAAGGAGAACGCTCAGTAGTGTCCAGTAGCAAAACAAGACTTTACGATGAGAGTGTCCCCTGTCCAAATACCCGCATTTGCAACCGCTTGACTGCTTATATGATGTATTTCCTGTATTTGGTCCAAGTGTTCAAGTGAGCAAGAAGACCACAAGTGTGTGTAGAACTTTTCGTCACCTGACTTGTAAAAATTCAAGTGTTTACAGAGCTTTATTTTTATTTTAAATACTTTGCATTTTAAAATAAACTTCTAAATGTCTGTTCAGTAGTCCCTATAACAGATGACACAATTACATTTTGTGGTGCTTCTAATTAAATGATAAAAAGCAGTTGCAAATATAATTTAATATAAAAATACAAAAATAATTATCACTACTACTCATTTGCACCAATAAAACGTGCAACTCTTTGATTTAATACCAATATATTATATGTAATATCTAACTATTATTCATTTTTAACATACATTGGAAATGTTTCTGTGACCTCTTACGAGATCTCGGCAAAAAGTCTCACGATTTATTTCCACAACATGATGCATGATGGGATACACTAAGTCTCGAATAGCACTCCAGAGCGGTATTCGAGATAGTGTGGATTTAGTGTGTTTTAAGGGCACTGCGCTTTGGCATTTTTAAGACCTGGGACAGTCTTGCGCACTTATCTGTCGCACGCGTGCACTCTCAAGTGGCCAAGACCGCAAGTGTGGGTATTTGGACAAGGGGACTGTTTGTGTGCAGCTTATATAGTCCACTGATAGGAAACAGGTGTGACTGTAATCAGTTCCTAGGTTGAGGATTATGGGAAATGGCGTCCGAGAGAAGAAGATGATGGAGACCTCTGGTGCTGAGCGGGAGGAATGACAGGGACTGGATTCACAACACTGCATGTGTACATCAATTAAAGATTCCCCAAGGACTGTAATGTCACCCAATAGTCACATGTTTTTAATCTACTAGAATTTCACTATTGTAAGAAAAAAGGCAAAAGCAAGATAAATGGTATGTGCGGTTATGGTTTATTTTGAATTAAATCATTACATCTCATCTATGAAAAGAAAGAAATAGCCTATTTGGATTAAACACCACAACTAATTGCATTTGAGTTATTTGTTATTGAGGAAAGGAAGGAACATTATTGGATCAGAGAAATAAAGCCACAACTATAATACACCTGAAAACTTATATATGCATGCAGAGATACCACAGTGAAACACATTCTCCAGTTTTTCATTATTTCCTCCAGTCAGCTAAAGGCTGATGGATCTTTTCTTATATTACCACAGTATAAAAACCCTTGCCTAACCCTAACCATATATTTTTACACTTACACTGATTAAAAATTATGAGTATTATGAGCATTTTATCTCAAGAGCCAATATTTGAAGTACACAGTGGCAAGCTAGTACACATACTGTTCTTTACAAAATGAATGTTTAATGTGTACACTCAAAACAACAACAAAAAATTTACGCATTATACTCAGAACAACTTCGTTAGAACAACTTCATTTTTATAAGTTGTTTTTTCACATTGTTTTAAATTTGATTAAATCATGGACACTGGTAATCTCATAAAAACCACCAACATAACAGAAACACTTTTAAATACTAAAAGAACCGAATACTGAACATTAATAAATCTTCTACTATTCTGATCTTGAATAGAAATGCATAAAATATGAGTTTATTTCTACATTATCGCTCATTATTCAGTCACATGCAAAGCATGCCGGGAACCTGAAACCTGAACTTGAAGTTATGGAGCTAATTACATTGAGTTAGTACACCTTAAATAATGTTTTAAAAAAACTAACACAGATATTTAAGTTGAAGTTACACACAGTATTACGTTGATGTAATTATCAACATTAAGATGTCAGGACAACTCATTAAAAATTTTTTAAAACTTAAAATATTCAATTAAATGAATCAACTCATTTCATCTATATGCATGCAGTGATACCACAGTGAAACACATTATCATGTTTTTCATTATTTCCTCCAGTCAGCTAAAGGCTGATGGATCTTAAATTATTTCTTATATTACCACAGTATAAAAACCCTTGCCTAACCCTAACCATATATTTTTACACTTACACTGATTAAAAATTATGAGTATTATGAGCATTTTATCTCAAGAGCCAATATTTGAAGTACACAGTGGCAAGCTAGTACACATACTGTTCTTTACAAAATGAATGTTTAATGTGTACACTCAAAACAAAAAAACAACAAAACAATCACAGTATTACGTTGATGTAATTATCAACATTAAGATGTCAGGACAACTCATTAAAAATGTTTAAAACTTAAAATGTTTAATTAAATGAATCAATTGGAATCTTTAACTTGCACTAATGCATTAAATTAAGTAGTGGCAAAAGACATTCCAGCCACTGACTGGAAGCCACTGTCCAGCAGTGTGGGAGAAGTCACATCTGAAGTCAGACCTGAAGGGGGAAGGAGGTATTTATACAAAGTATACAATGATCATTAAACAAATGAATGCAGGTTCCTTAACATAGGAGTATGCTTTGAATAAACAATCATGGAGAAAATCAGCCTATAGAAAGTGAGACAATATTACATAATATTTATCACTTACCTCCACAATCTCTTGGTCTATTCCGACCGATTCGATCAGCTATGGACCACAAATAATTTTTTATTTCAGCTTCACAGTCTTTCCTCATTACACTTTGTTTTGATGCAGCCTCTGAAAGAGAAAACTCGTTGAAGAATTCATTGTAAATTTGTTGGAAGGTAGTGCTTTAAACTCACAGCTGCTCTTGTACACCCTAAAGAATGTATATGAAATTTGTAGACATCACAAAGTTCACCAAGTGATTGAATTCACAAATACATACAAAACATGAGTAAATACAATATTTCTATGTGTATGTGGGAAGTGTTCATGCAGCAGTGATTACCTCTGATCACATCTGTTAAAATAAGCTTAGAGAAGGGCTTTTTATTTCCTCTCCCCTGCCAGTTAAACTTTGTGGCCAGATCATCTGTTAGGACATGCCGCATAATATTCTTAATCACATCCTTTTGCCCAAAACCTCCAAGTCTTGACAGATATCTTATCTATAAAAATTAAATAATATTTTATAACTGTTTTAATAAGTGTTGTTAATAATTATTACATGTCTTGGAATACTTTTGAATACAAAAATATTTTGTATATAGACCACAAAACTGTGTATGTGCAGTAGAAGAGTAATAATGAATCTGCATTATTATTATAATACTGTATTTCATGTCCATTTATTTTATTTATTTATTTAGTAGGTAGCCGTGGAATAATGTACAGCCATTATTGCTGAATAAACCCCTTACAGGTGCTTCAGGTGAGAGTTTATTTTTCTGTAATGGCTGGCTGAGTGTACATTATCCCTTTCTGTAAATGCCGTGTCGACTCACATATTTTTGGCGTGTTGTTGCATTCTTTGTGAGCTGTCTTTCAGTCATGGCCACATCTTTAATGGTTCTAAGAGGCAGTTTTAGGTTTGTTTTAACGTCTTTATGAGGAATGCTGGTACTGCTGGGGACCTCAGAAACCGTATTGTCTTTTAGTAGCTTTTTTAACATAGCAGAGTTTTCCTGAACTGTGCTCTTGATGTCTCTCAGCATTTGGAGGAACTCATCCTTGTCTGTAGTGTAAAATGAGTTGTGCAGTAACTACAAAAAAGAAAAAACTTCTCAAACTGATTATGACAAAAGAAGTTGACTCACCATCAGCTGACATTCTGGATGTAGATGCAGATGGTGCAGGAGGAAGTTGTTGATTTAACATTTCTTGAGGGCATTCAAGTCTTTGTCTTTTTAGCATTCCAGGGAATCTAGTGGCTAATAGATATGGCCTTTATTTGAAAAGAAAGAATACTTTAACAAAACAGCACAAATTAATTCTTTGACCTTTTAATAAGTAAAATTATTTGAACAAATTGTGTTTTTGGAAACAAAAGTGTCTGTTACTTACTGTTCTTTCCGTACTTTAATTTCTTGTTGCTCCTCTTTTGCCTTCTCAAAAGTGACTGTAATAAGATAAATATTAATTTTATTATTTGAGAACTGAGTAGACTGTACTAAAAAAATCCTAAATTTAAACAGTTGTTTTAAAGTAGTGACCATTACCACATTCTCTGTGAAAGCTAATGTTTAGTTTCTCCCATGGTTTCCCTCCTGTTTCAGCTTTAATTCTGTTCTGAACAGCTTCCGTGCACTTGTCTGGTGATTTGAATGGGGGCCAGTAACATTGTTTCTTGTCGAGGCTCAGCCAGTTTGATGCTACCACCATCACCTCATCTGAGTCTTGCAGAGTAACAACTGCATACATGGTCAGTCTAGTGGAGGGAGAAAAGAAAACAACAAAACAGCATGTTTAGCTCTGATTGTGAGTGCTTAATTTTAAAGTTTATTAAGGGGTCATATGATGTTGCTAAAAAGAACATTATTTGGTGTAATGAAATGTGTTTATGTGTTTATTAAGGTTAAAAAAAACACATTTTCCACATACTGTACATTACAACTTAACCACTGATTTCTAGTCGTGTCCTCTTTTGGAAGGCCAAACAAAGTAGTTTCGCTTTCACAACGAAACACACGGAGGGCTAGAGTGAGCGGAGGCCG
Organism: Sinocyclocheilus grahami; assembly: GCF_001515645.1. Classification (NCBI taxonomy): domain Eukaryota; kingdom Metazoa; phylum Chordata; class Actinopteri; order Cypriniformes; family Cyprinidae; genus Sinocyclocheilus; species Sinocyclocheilus grahami. The sequence goes on along the minus strand of NW_015505447.1, from coordinate 129,778 downwards.
GAGGCCTAGAGTGAGCGAAGGCCGGCTTGAGTGAGCGGAGGCGGGCGGGCCTGAGAACGGCTTCGTCATGGTGAAAGCCGATCCAGCGATCCACAGCGAAGTTGATGTATTTCCTCAGCGACCAGCACGGATCAGCTCCAGGCATGACGAAGCGGATATCGTCCACTTTTGGAAGACCAAACAAAGTAGTTTCGCTTTCACAACGAAACACACAGCACCTTCACGACATGGCGGTGGCGGCAACAACAATACTACATTGAGAATAAAAGTTACGCCTTCTTTCTTTGCGTGAACATTTGGGCGGTGTTATGCAAATCTTCCCACATCGTGACGTAGACATGTGGGGGCGTGTTAGAACGAGCCGTTTTAGGTAGGCGTTGTTGACTCTTGAACTTTTATAAAGAATATCTCTTTGGATTTGAGACTTTAGTCTTTGCAACTTTACAGATCTTCTTTATGCACCAAGAGATTGTAACACTCCAAAGAGAAAGGAAAAATTGAAATCGCATAATATGACCCCTTTAAGATGTTGACCAGTCAAATTATCAAGTTATGGGATTGACAAAAATCACAGAAAAGATGAAATTCTGACAAAATACACCAATTCACAGGTATTATTTTTTTAATTGGTTGAGCTAGCCTTGCATTGTTTAGTCAGATGTCTATTTTAATTGCGTCACAAATTATGGCACACACAATATCAATACACAATATATGTATATTATTAAAACACATCAGAAAATGAGATCTTGATCGTCTTCATGATCCTCACCTTCCACCATCCTCCATCAGAATTTATTTTTGCTCATTTATTACAGACCAAAAATCATGCTGTTCACAGACTCTACTCTCTGTATTGCCTTTGTCCATTTTATATTGCATGTAATTCATGAATGTTTCTGCTTACCTTTTGTTACAATCCTCGGCCATAGACTCATTTCCCAAGCACTTTAATTGTTTATCATTAACATTTCCTCTGTATAATTCCTCAATGTAAAACACTTCATTAGCTCTTTCCCTCACAGCAGCTAATACTTTTTCAAGGTCCTCAGGTTGGATGCAAAGTATTACGCTGTCTTTGAAAACTAGAATGTCGTGCCGTTTTAAATGTCCAGCTAATGCAGAGCCAAAGCATTTCAGAGCCAGCATAATGAGAACTGGGGTCAAAGGGCAGCCCTGATCCAGCAGTTTGTCTCTCTCGATTGAAACAGCTACAGATTCAGTATCTACTTCTGGTGCATCTCTGAGGAGGTTTTTCACAATGAGGAAATCCTGATACAGATTTGGGTTTGACCGTTTTTGCTTTTCTATTTCATCCTGAAAATGAGACAACCTCATCTCAGTGCAGAATGTTTTGGGAGTGATCATGACAGTAGCTGAATCTTTTGGTGCATGATCCTTTGACTGAGACTCCAAGTAATCACCTAGACGTTTTGCCAGAATGGTAGCAATGATGAGGTAATCAACGTTAAAGAAGTGTTGACTATTGTCATGGGGACTTTTCACAGTTTCATTAAAGTGTTTCTCAGAGCAGTTAAATGCACCGCTGTGGATTCTGTCATAGAGCATCTTTATATATTGAATTAGATCCTGAATGTTGTCTTTATAGAAGGAAACTGGGATGCCATCTGGTCTCGGTGTGTCTGACACTTGAAGAGAATTTACAGCTGAGAAAATGTCAACCTCACTGACTGCCTGTGAGCTTTCTTCACCTAGTGATGAACCCGCCTCATCTGTAAAAAGATGCTGTTTTAGATTCAGCCATTGGAAGATTGTTTTTATCTGGCGATATTTCTGAAAAGGCATTGTGGGGATGTTGTTGATCTCTAAAGACACAGGCCAATGGTCGGGCCTCTCTGAGTTTCTAATGTCACAACTTCTGACACGCCACATACATTCTTCTGGAACAAAGAAGTAATCCAGTCTGGACACAGGAGAGTCTTTTATGTAGTATGTATAATCCTGCTTTATGGGGTTCTTTCTTCTCCAGACATCAACCAGCTGAAGAGATTTCATGAACTTTTTCACAAATAAGAGCAGTTTACGTTGATTTCCGTTCTTTATCTTCTTGCTTGTATTACATTTTTTGTCAATAAATGGATTGAGAACTGTGTTGAAATCTCCACCAATCACCAGAAGCCCTGTGGTCATTGACTGCAGGTAACTTGAAAGTTTATCAAGGGTTCTTGTGTCTGTTTCATGGTTATAAACACTAACCAGAGTGTACGGCTGACCTTTCAGTTTACATTTCAGCACAACATAAGTTCCACAGTTATCTTTTTCATCACTTATGTGCTCAAACTCTAGTCTTCTCCTCACTAGTATTGCTGTTCCCTTGCTGCAGGAGGTGTACTTTGTAAAGTAAATATACCACTCATCTTTATAGTCTTCTAGATGTTCGTCTCCTGTTCCGATGTGCGTCTCCTGTAAGAAGACAATGTCTGCATTTTGTAGTTCTTGAAATTTTTGATCTCTGTTTTGTTTAAGTCCATTAACATTCCAAGTGATGAAGTTTATGGTCGGTGAAGCCATTGACAGATCTGCTCTCACAGACCAACGATCCTCAGCTTAGTAAGTTCTGTCAAAACAAAGAATGATGGAGGGTAGGAACTTTTTGTTTTGAGTCAATTGCTGAAACTTTCATGGTATACTGACAGTAATAGAAGCATTTTACAATTGACAGATATTTAGTTTACATTTGATCAGTTTGTGCCTTCATTCGGTTGCCATTGTGCTATACTCTTAATTTTTCATTCTATGCAGTCTGTTTAATTATCTTTTTGTGTTGTAAAGTTTGGGTTGTCAAATTTTTTATATATATATATATATATATATATATATATATATATATATATATATATATATATATATATTATGTCTGTCATCGTTAACGTGTTAACGCATGCGATTAATTTTACAATCCTTAATGCGTTAAAATAATTTAACGCAATTAACACAAAATTACTAAAGCACAATTTCTATTCTAACCCTTTAACCCAATTTTGCTTATCTGTATAGCCAGATGAAACGCAAACTACGTTTTCTCGACTAGATAACCAGTCTCGCTAGTAAAGTTTTGATGGATGAAGACTGCAATCAAGGTAAAAACGATTGCGGTGGCGTACAGTAAGCACGCGTGAGTCCGTTATAATAATGCGTGTATGAGTGTGTGACGAGTGGGGGCGGGGCCGAGAGCAGTGGGAACGGAGCGAGGCTGGTGGAGTAATTGATAATGAACGACACCTGCACCACTCACCAGTCTCGAGTACCACGGAGGAGCTCCGGAAGGATAAAAGGAGGAGTGACGACAGAGATTATTTTGTGTTTTGTGTGCGGCAGTCGTCCGCGAGGGGCTGCCGCTTTACTTTCATTTTGTGTTTCTTTATTTTATTAAAGTCTTAAATGTTCGCCGGTTCCCGCCTCCTTCGTCCCGTGACTACGAACTTTGTTACATTGGTGCCGAAACCCGGGAGGAAGGAGGGACACACTGTCAGAGAGACCTCGCTGCTGAGGGGGATCGCGGTGCTGAGGAGATCGGGCAGCAGGAACACGCGGAGAGACCGCCAGTGGCTGCCCGAGGCGGTGGTGCTGGAGCTATGGAAGACGAGGGGGGACGGAGAGGTCGCTGCCGCGCTCCTGGGTCGAGGTGGGGTAGCTGCCGCCCGTGAGGGAGCGGAGGAGTCTGCCCGTTCGCCAGGAGGCCGGAGCCTGCTGCCATCCGCCATGATTGGGGAGGAGCAGGGAACGGGGGACTTGCTGCCGGCTGCCCTCAATTGGAGGAGCCATCGCCGTCCGCCAGGAAGCGGAGGAGCGGTGGGCCGTCCATCAACGATGTCCAGTACCATCGCGTGGCACCGCGAGTGAGAGCCTCTCAGCTGGTTGGGGACCAAGTGGCAGTGTGTCTGGGAACCCTCTCTCGTATCTGTCTCTCCTCATCCTTCGGTCTCCTTTTTTCTCGCCTCGTCTGTCTGTCCTTACCCCCAGGTACGCCGCGGCCGCCGAGATCGGCTCCCCCGGAGGGGGGAGGGGGGAGAAGAGCGCAGTCTCGGGAGTACCCCCCGGCCAGCGAGGGGCGATAGGGTTATGTGACGAGTGGGGGCGGGGCCGAGAGCCGTGGGAACGGAGCGAGGCCGGTGGAGTAATTGATAATGCACGACACCTGCACCCCTCACCGGTCTCGAGTCCCACGTAGGAGCTCCGGAAGGACAAAAGGAGGAGTGACGACAGTGAAAGGGGAGAGAGGACCAGGCCTGGACTTTATTTTGTGTTTTGTGTGCGGCAGTCGTCCGCGAGGGGCTGCCGCTTTACTTTCATTTTGTGTTTGTTTATTTTATTAAAGTCTTAAATGTTCGCCGGTTCCCGCCTCCTTC
>NW_015505447.1:112706-125185 GCF_001515645.1 Sinocyclocheilus grahami | reverse complement strand
ATATTGACAGACACAATATATATATATATATATATATATATATATATATATATATATATATATTGCTTTACTATTGTTGTATTCTTGGGCTAAATAGTGTATGTGTTTAGCAGTAATAGACCCTTTTCACATTTCCAGTGTTTTTGGAAGCAGTTTTTGTCATAGTTTGTTAAACTTCTGTAGTGGTGAACAGAAACTACAACAAATATAATTTTTGTGTTCTCATTTGTTCTAATAGTGAAAGAAAAAAAATCAAGATAGTGTTGCTATGAATATCCAAAATAGGAAAAAACATTGAGACATTGATTACAGACAGAAAGATATCAAATTTGCCATCAGTTGTTGTATTATAAAACAGTCAAGCATCAGTATTAGGCTAACTAGTTTTCTGTAATTTAACGTAAAGTAATGTAACACGAAGTACTGTCTTATAAATGTACATTTGTCAAGTCATGCTCTGTTTAGTTTATTTATTTGGAATTAAAACTGAGCATGGGTTCATCTACAACTCGCCTCCAGTGGATGACTGTTACAACATTGCAAAAATTTGTTTTTTGCTAGGTTTATGTTGCTAAACGTCATCACAGTGAATAGGGTCTTCATTTTTCAATGTTTCACATATCACACACACTTATCAACTTTTTTTAACAAATTTACAGCCTATTATGGGGGGGGGGGGGCAGTTTTCACCAAAAATAAATTAATAAATTAAAATAAATAATCATAATACAACACATAAAATAAATTTTTAGTCAGGCTTTTGTTGTACCCCACATGAGTGTCTTAAAATTCTTGCATCATAGAAATTATAACTTGAGAATTGAGGATAGTGCAGAGGGATAAAAAGCCAAAAAGTTAATGTCAAATACTTGTTGGATAAATTAGACAAGAATAATAATTTTGGTCACACTTAATTTTAAGGTGATAATAATTCTCGCTATTAACAAACCATTAACTATGACTTTTGCCTCAAAAAACTCCTAATTTGCTGATTATTAGTAGTTAGTAAGGTAGTTGTTAAGTTTAGGTATTGGGTAGGATTAGGGATGTAGAATATGTTCATGCAGAATATGCGCTAATAAACAGCCAATATGTTAATATTAGGCATGCTAATAAGCAACTAGTTAAAAGTGAGAATTGGTCACTCTACTAAAGTGTTACCGTAATGTCTATGGAAAGTTTTGAACAATTAAGCTTAAAAAATAAGACAAAAATACATTTTGACAAACTACGTTTTAGAATTTTAGTTAACTTTAAGCACCATAGTAATTTGAAAGAAAAGTTACCTTTTATCTCTCAGGATACTGTGGAACAGGACACTGCTGTTCAGCTGTCAAGTGTCAGAGTATTTCTGACCTTAAATCAGTTTCCTATTTGGGTGTGGACTTCTTGATTTGTTAAACAAAGGGAAAGATAACATTTCACCTTTGTTGAGTTTATTTGACTTCAGGCAGTACTATATAATTGTAAGATCAGTATAGCTTACACAGATGTATGTGGTGTTTATTGATTTGCTTTTTCTTAATTCCATAATATCTAATACATGCTTAATAACAGCTTTTTAAAACGTATTTTCTAGCCTCACTAACTGTGATATGAGACTTTAATCTTTGCGACTTTACAGATCGTCTGTATGCACGGACAGCTTTTAACACTCCAAAGACAAAGGAAAACATGAAATCATATCGTATGACCCCTTTAAACTAAAAAACACATGAAGTGAAATTGACTGTTCTTTGTAAATCTGTTCACCTTAGGCCAAATGGAGATGTTTGAATATTAGACAATCAAAGATCTTCATTATTGCATGAAATGCTTCAGGTGTTTTATCATTCAGTTAACTACTGTCACATTTATGAGGGAACTGAGAATGTAGAATATGACCTCTGAATGATATCTTCAGATATATTATATTTACTGATATATTATCAGTAAATAATACTCACATTTACAGAAGCATTACCATTACCGTATCTGGGTCTGTTTTTGATGCACAAGGGTTATTGGGAGTTGTTTCTCACGATAAGCTGTTTCTGTTTGTCACCACCGTCTATTATTTAAATTCATGAAAATTATGAAAGTCCAAAATGTAAGCAAAAGCTGTGATATTTAACCGTTAAATATTAATGTTTGTTCACTAAAGAATATTTAAGATTATTGGCCCATAGATGAGACTCTAATGATTAGATGCACTTAATGCTTAATGATTTTTTATTTTGTACAGTTTTTCCTCATTCACTTTGCCATGTTTTGCAATCTTCACAACTGTTCGCAGGAACATCAGAACGTCTCTGTTATGAATGTAACCCTCGTTCCCTGAAGGAGGGAATGGAGACGTCACGTCGAAAGTACTGAAAGTGAACTGCATGTTTGCTAAATGTAGTAACTCACACAAAATCTTTAATTCATACTTCAGAACTTAATTATTGTGTCCGAAAATTGGTCAATGCCACCAAAATAAAAACTGTTTTTTTGTCACTGTGTGAGCCACACTGGTCAAAATGTTTAGATGTTTCTTCACCTTGAAAACATCTGTTATATATCAAATTTCTTGTTTTGTCTATTTTTTGTTGACATTGACTGCTTTACAAGAATGTAAGACTCATCTATGTTTTTAAATACAGATTTCAACATTAGGCAAAAATTGCTAGGAAAAGTCAATAATGTAGTAATAAAAAAATTGACATTTTGATTTATACTCCATGTATGCTTCCAAACTTGATTGGTAAGATTGTGATTCTTATTTCATTACAATGGTGGGCTATTTGAAAACTTAACAGACATTGCAAAAATTCCACGTGAGATATTAATAGAATAGCCTATACATGCATGTCTGACAGATTTTGATAACTGAATGGATCATTTTGCAAGTGATGGCTCACATGATGAAAGAATGTTTAGAAGTTGTGAAGAGTTTGACAATTTCACTGAGAATTTATCAGTTTTGATAAACAATCGTACATTTACTTTTTTTGCACACATGTGCTGAAATACATGGAATTTGCTTAAATCAATAAAAACATATATAAAATCTGATATGAACGAGAAAGTAATTGTTCAGACACCTGAATTAATTGTTTTGAGAAAAACACATAAGCTTTTACATCTTCAGGGAAATCTGTTCCTGCTGGCTGATTTTTATTGTAGAATCATTTTCTCATGTTCAGATTTTTTCCTTTTACTTTAGATGTACTTTGTTCTTATTTCTTGACCTCGCCCCAACAGTTTCAAGGCGTGTCCTGTTTACTGTGATTCATTTGTAAATGATGAGGGCAGGGTTGCTTCTGTTGCGTATTTAAAGCCTTTTTATTTTCTCTGTCCTTTGTGTATGAGATTTAACATTAGGTTAAACGTTCAGTTAAGACGTAGGTGATTTTCGAGAGACTAGCAATAGCAAGCTACCTTTGAAAGCATCAGATCCTGCCCTCCCTGCCAGTCACTCTCCAAAACCACACCTCCTCAAAAACACACAAACATTCAGACTGCACAGGAGACCAGAGGCTAACCAGCGACACGATGAGAGACGGCGTTGGTGGAGGGTTGAATGCAATGCTATCAGATTACCTCATGTCTCATCCACAGTGAGAAAACATTACAGTACAAAGCTCTATTATATTACAATAACAACGCCTTCCATTCTTGCTCAGTCTGCAATAGCGTAATGGAATAAGAAAAAAACGTAATATTAACCAAGAATAACATTGTCAATTTAAGAAAATTCCATAATAATTGCATTGTCATTGCCGTAGTTTAACCTATGCTGCTGTCATATGACAAATTAACAAAGATTAAGATCAGAAAGGCTTTGTGTATGAGATTTAACATTAGGTTAAACGTTCAGTTAAGACGTAGGTGATTTTCGAGAGACTAGCAATAGCAAGCTACCTTTGAAAGCATCAGATCCTGCCCTCCCTGCCAGTCACTCTCCAAAACCACACCTCCTCAAAAACACACAAACATTCAGACTGCACAGGAGACCAGAGGCTAACCAGCGACACGATGAGAGACGGCGTTGGTGGAGGGTTGAATGCAATGCTATCAGATTACCTCATGTCTCATCCACAGTGAGAAAACATTACAGTACAAAGCTCTATTATATTACAATAACAACGCCTTCCATTCTTGCTCAGTCTGCAATAGCGTAATGGAATAAGAAAAAAACGTAATATTAACCAAGAATAACATTCAGTCAATTTAAGAAAATTCCATAATAATTGCATTGTCATTGCCGTAGTTTAACCTATGCTGCTGTCATATGACAAATTAACAAAGATTAAGATCAGAAAGGACTTGGGAGGTGAGAAAATCATTTATTTTTCCTTTACAGAGTGTATGTGGCTGGCCTAAATTACCCATCACTAGAAAGAAAACCAGTTCAAACCCACTCATATTTTGGGTCCTGCACGGATGTCATGTGCGACAGGATGTTGTTCCCTTGACAAAACATTTTGCCCCAAATTAATCTAGCAAATTATCTGCCACAACACAAAATCCAATCTGAATCTTCCTGGGCATCTGTCTCGTTTGCTGGTTCATTACTCTATATGCAATCTTCCATCTTTATTGTGAGTAAAAAAAACAAAATTACAGTGCAAAATATTTGAATCACACTCACAGGTGCTATCAGTGCCTTTGTGGAAGCAACACATAATTGCATTGATTCTTCCACTCCCTTCCAGATCATTATAAATGCTGTCAAAATATTTGTCCAGTTCAATTAGTGACTTTATTAGTTTCTTCTCAAATTCGTTGCAGAAATTGACTTTCCAACGTGATCTCATGAGAATTAGTATGTATTTTAAGTAAAATGTGGTTCTACAAAACGTACATTTACTTATGTTTTCACAGGAACTGAAAGTACAATACTGACATATTTTCAGTATATATTTTCCTGGGCATCTGTCTCGTTTGCTGGTTCATTACTCTATATGCAATCTTCCATCTTTATTGTGAGTAAAAAAAACAAAATTACAGTGCAAAATATTTGAATCACACTCACAGGTGCTATCAGTGCCTTTGTGGAAGCAACACATAATTGCATTGATTCTTCCACTCCCTTCCAGATCATTATAAATGCTGTCAAAATATTTGTCCAGTTCAATTAGTGACTTTATTAGTTTCTTCTCAAATTCGTTGCAGAAATTGACTTTCCAACGTGATCTCATGAGAATTAGTATGTATTTTAAGTAAAATGTGGTTCTACAAAACGTACATTTACTTATGTTTTCACAGGAACTGAAACGTACAATACTGACATATTTTCAGTATATATTTTATATATATATACACAAGACAAGCTAAAATGTTTTGTCAATAAAATAAAATTATTAACTTTTTCAAATAAAATAATGGCCATTTTTAATAACTAATTTAAGTTTGACAATTGAACACAAAACAAATAGACCAGCCAAAATGCTTTACATTTCTTGAAATAATAATTTCTGAAATTAATTAATAATTTCTAATAACGCAGTTACAAAGTTCCCCATCTGTGCAACTGTAATTTAAAACTGGTTAGACTTCTGCTAGTTAGTGAAGCATTCAAAAATCTAAACGGACAAATAACAGATTGGAGACAGCAGATTTGTCTCATTTTAAATAAACACTAACAACTGAGATGAAAAAATTGACTTCAGGCAGAAATTTACTTTTGCTATGGTTAAATAGTTGTTCATTGCATTTTGGCAGAATTTTTTTCTTTATATAGTGTTGATATGGCAAATAGTAAATACTGTAAGTTTTGTTATGCTAGTACTTATAGAAATGTTTAAACCATTTGTGTTACAACTAACCCCGCGCTCCCCTATTCTATATGCTTAAACAGCATATTCCTTGAATCAAACAACAACAGTAGAAAACAAATCAGTTTTTCAAGAAAATACTTCATTTATCAAAATTTTGCAATATAAACTGTTTGAACAGTGTTCCTGTATAATCAAACTGACCCCGTACACTTCCATTAACCAACCCTTAAACCCATTCAGACCACCAAACCTAGCCTTACCCGTATCAGTAACAGCAAAAGTGATGTACTATATTAACAAATAGGCTATTAAAATCATTTGTAGATTTTCAAGAAGTGCATAATCATTTGACATTTGTGTCAAAAGCATTTGATTTTACGTTAAATAATCATCTTATTAAGCATTACTAACCATTAAGTAAAGTTTAATAAGGGGCTAAAACTAAAAACTTATTTAGGTTTTCAAATGTTAGCAAAATTTAAGAACCATAATACTTTGAGTGAAGTGTTACCTTGTATGTCTCAGGATAATGTCTATGGGACAAGACACTTGCGTTGATTCAGCTGTCAAGTTGAGCCCTGACAAGAGTTCTGACCTCAGATCTGTCTGTACAGACTGAACTTTTGGGTGTGGACCTCTTCGTAGAATACTCCAATATCACATGAAACACACTCTGTGCCAAGCAAAGGGGAAACAATACTTAGTAAGCTTTATTTAAATTCATATGGCACTGAATTAATATTATCATCTCTATAATGATTTCTCTATGATTCCTCTATATTATTTGGGTGAACTATTCCTTTATTCTATCTAGATCACAAGCTAGTTCTTATTTTCTGTCACACAACTCCTTGCAGGAGATGGAGAGGCAAAAACTAAATACACCATTCTATGCCAGTATATAAACAGGGAATTCCATGGGCCAGAATATACAATTAAATAGAAGCTTACCCTATCCTTCATCTGTGTATGCAGTCTCAAAAATCTCAGGTGTTAGTTGTACCTTGAGACTGCAATCTAAAGTGCTGGTGGTTTCCTCTTCATGCTGCGCCTCAAGATGTCTGTGTGAGATTAAAGGAAGCACCCCAAAGAGCTACGAAAGTCCTCTTCTTACACATTAAGTAAGTGAGGTGATGATGCACATTTACCCTACAATCTACAATTATGCTTTTTTTTTCTAACTGCATCAAAGCACTTCCTATTGTTCACACAGGATGTGGTACATATCATCTTACAGGATGTGTGTGTGCACACTATTTCTCTTAACACAATGTAGCATTTTAATCAGGAAACAAGCGTTTCCATATTGTTTGTGTCTTCCCTTTTAAAGCTCAGTGTATTATAGACCTTAATCGCTGCGGGGGGTGCCGGGAACCACAGCAAACGAGCCCAGTGTGAAAGCCACCTAAGCTTCATCCATGTCTAGTGTCTGCTCTATTTTTCCCCATAAGTTATGACCGGTAACAAATATTTTTAACTCTTTTAAACCAAAGCTGAGCTATCTCATCATACCCTCACAAGCGCTTGTCAATGCAGCCGTCTGTTGTTGTTGCAGTCTCCGCTATTTTGATGTTGTTGTTCCATCTCGTTAGTTTCGTTTTCTACTGTGAAACAACGGCCCGGGACAGTGTTGTCCTTGTGGAACAACTGATCAGTGCAAAACAAATTCAATGCGCATGTGCGACCTGTGAGTACTAAAGGCCAAAGTCACGCGCATTGTATGCTGACCCTGTCACCTTCGAGTACGTATACTTTGGGCTTTATAGTCTTTACAATGGAATGTAATTTTCACAACTTTAATGTTTTATGGAGTTTTTGTCTGTTGAAAGAAATATTTCATAAACTGAGCAATCACTAAACAATATCCACATCCTCATAACATTTAGATGGTCAAAAACAATATTTCATATGGTGAGAGATGAGGAGCTCAGAAAGCAGTTGTATTATAGAAACAGGAAATTTATTTTTGCAAGTAGATCAGACAGTCATACAGAGCGCATCTGCAGAGTGTGTGACGAAAAGGAACACTTGGGCTCAGTTCAAACAAAAGATGTTTCTGTCTCATCCAATAATAATGCATACTCAACATATGTAGGGTTTTATGGTTTTAGGGTTGATATGCTTTTTCTAAGTTTCCATCACATGACTTTTGCAGCTTCTCCGCCGGTGCTTTTATATTCAACAGGAAAACAGAAGGTTCTTTAGCTTAAGCATCCTTTTCTTTACCTTATTAGGTCTGGTCTTAACGCTTCAGGATTAGAACTATAGTGCAAATAAAAGAAAAATACAGAAACCAATAGTTTATATTACATCACCTTTTAAACAAATGAGAATGTCAAGATACATTCCTGAATGGACAGAACATAGACTTTTAAAGTCAAAATATCCTATATATTATAATTCTTAGAATATATTTTTTAAACATTTTTCGTGTGTAATTACTGTGCCTACAGTGGCACCAAACGGAATTGCAAAAATGCAATTGTAAAAATGTATTAGGACCACAACAGTAAATTTGTGGAAGTAATTATAATGTTCTTATAATAAGCCTAATCAAGAAATATCTGTGGAACAGTCGTGAGGAGGTCTCTCTTCAACCACCACCAGTGTGCAGCATCCACCTGGTGTGCACGCACCACACACCGGCTACAGGTGGAGAGCAGATAGAGATAGAGCCAATTCAGTGGATAGGGATTATTAGGCCAAGGGCCAGTGGAGGGAATTTGGCCAGGACACCAGGGATACACCCTAACTCTTTAGGAGAAGTGCCATGGGCTTTTTAATGACCCCAGAGTCAAGACCTCATTTTAACGTCTCATCTGAAGGACGGTGCTTTTTACAGTATAGTGTCCCTGTCACTATGCCATTAGGACCCACACAGACCACAGGGTGAGCACCCCCTGCTGGTCTCACTAACACCTCTTCCAGCAGCAACTTAGTTTTCTCATGAGGTCTCCCATCCAGGTACTACTGACCAAGCTCAAACCTGCTTAACTTCAGTGGGCAACCAGTCTTGGGCTACAGGGTGATATGCAATGTAGACACTCCCCTGCTTGTGGATGTGGGAAAACTTCAGCACAGTTAAAGCATGTTTTCTTGACACAATTATTTATACCAGAGTTGGCCATTTCATCTTGGGAATTGGGAAAAAGCATCAGTTTTGTTTTTGTTCTGTACACGCAGCTTGCACCTTTGCCAGCTCCATGGCTCGTCCCATCACTAACATGTCAGTTAAAGTCAAATCTGGATAGTGAAGTTTACTTGAAGTACTCTTTTGAATAATCATAATCTTTATCTCTCTGTCAGTGTCAGTGAATTGGCACATTGCAGCTAATTGTCTCAGTCTAGTACGATTAGCAGCATTAGTTCAAGTGTACTTAAAAAAGGGAATTTCCGTTTAGATCAAATGGATGTTGTTCGACCAGCCTAAATTTGGGTGGGCCTTACCTCTGTTTATTGTAATGTTACTCTAGCTAAGTGTGCCATGGGAAACCATGGCATGACTATACCAAAGTATCAGAGAAAGTAATGTTGGTTGGCTTATATCTATAGTACTGTATTAGTGCATTATAGATGGAGTGGTATGCCCTATGTACAGCTGCCATTGGCACACTGAAAGCTATAGTTACAACTCTGTAGGATGTTCCACAGGCATGCCAAGAAAGAAAGATCAGACATTCAATGGTCCTTCCCCAACCATGATGTCTTTCCTTGTGCATATGTCAAAGGAAATAATTCAAGGCTTCCCTCTTTAAATGGAAGTCTGGCTTGGTGGTTTGTGTATATGCTTTAGTTTTTTTCCAAGGCATTGTTAGATGTCAAGCCAATGTTTCCTGTAATAGCTATGGAAAGATTTGATTTCAAAAACAGTATCATAGCTATTAAACCATATCTTATGATTTTGAAATCTGTATTTAACCTCAGAATGATCTCAAAGTTAAAGTCTGATTTTGTGATGGTTGTGTTTTAAAAATAAATTATTATAATCTTAATTCAAGTGATGAAAGATTTTGAAAGTCTGACAGTAATCAGTGTTGAGTTTAGAAAAAAAAATTTGAAAAAATATTGAAATGTAAATTTTGAAAAGTAATCAATGTAATCAGTTACATTACTTTAATAAAGTAATTGAAATAGTTCCACTACTTATTACATTTTAAATAGGGTAACTTGTAACCTGTAACCTATTACATTTCCAAAGTAACCTTCCCAACACTGCCCACTTTAATATCCAGAGATAACTATGTCATGTTTTTGACTGACTTCCTTGAAGTGTGTACACACTCATAATATATGTATATTGTCCCAAAGCAGCTTTACAAAAAATTGTGCCTTACAGATACAATATCAGTATGAATATCAGCAACAGATTAGTGACCCAAACTAGGTCCACAAAAAAATAAAAAAAATAAAAAGAAGATGAAAGATGAAAAAAAAGATGATAAAAGAATGATGTGGTAGATGGGAAGTGAGAGAATAAAGATGAGAAGGAGGATGAGAAAGAGAAGCAGCAGAATGATAACATGGTGGAGGGGGAACTGAGACAAGGAGGAGTAGGAGGATGCAGAGAAAAGACAGAAAATGATTAAATCATCAGGAAATAACAACTGAATCAGAATAGTACTGAAACACTGACAGACACAGGGTCATAGGCACAGGGTCAGGGCAGGTGGAAAACAATCCAAGTAATATCCAAACAAACAAGGCAGAGACAATAGGCAGGCAGCAGAGATTCATTATAGGACAAACAGTCCAGGGTTGTACACAGGCAGGGCAAATAGACACAGAGCAGGGATGTAAAATACATGAGTAATTTTACTTGATTACTGTACTTAAAGGGGTCATATGATGCTATTTAAATTTTTCCTTTCTCTTTGGAGTGTTACAAGCTCTTGGTGCATAAAGAAGATCTGTAAAGTTGCAAAGTCTAAAGTCTCAAATCCAAAGAGATATTCTTTATAAAAGTTAAGAGTCAGCCACGCCTACCTAAAACGGCTCGTTCTAACACGCCCCCACATATCTACATCACTATGTGGGAAGATTTGCATAATGCCGCCCAAATGTTCACGCAAAAGAAAGAAGGCGTAACTTTTATTCTCGCTGTAGTATTGTTGCCACCGCCGCCATGTCGTGAAGACACTGTGTGATTCGTTGTGAAAGCGAAACTACTTTGTTTGGCCTTCCAAAAGAGGACGATATCCGCTTCGTCATGCCTGGAGCAGATCCGTGCTGGTTGCTGTGGAAATACAACAACTTTGCGCTGTGGATCTCCGGATCGACTTTCACCGTGGACGAAGCGGAGTCCAGCCCGGGGTCGTCACATGTTGTTGCCGCAAGCCCTCCTTCGTCGAATCCGCTGGCCGCGCCGTTCTCAAGCCCGCCACCTCTGCTCCCTCTAGCCCCCAGCCTCTGCTCACTCTAGCCCCCAGCCTCTGCTCACTCTAGCCCCCAGCCTCTGTTCACTCTAGGCCGCCGCCGCTCACTCTAGACGATGTGTTTCGTTGTGAAAGCGAAACTACTTTGTTTGGCCTACCAAAAATGGACACGACTAGAAATCAGTGGTTAAGTTGTATTTACAACACTGTTCCGGAACACTTCAACCCAAATATTCAAATGTGTGCAGCACATTTTATGGAGGACTTTTCCTGATCCTGGTAGAGTAGACATTGGTTTTATGTTTACGCGGCGCGGCGTAAACATAAAAAGACAGTATAAGTCATTATAATCCATAATTATGTCCCCACTGGATGCAACGAATGCCTCGTTTATAATGGGTTTTCATGTTTTTGAATTATCGCTCCGGCCTGACAGGGCATCATCACAATATGGGAAGGGATGTAACATTTCTGTCACACGCTTGAGGTATTCGGCCAATCATAATGCACTGGATAGCTGGCCAATCACAGCACACCTCGCTTTTCAGACCGATGAGCTTTGTAAAAATCAATGCGTTTCAGAAAGGCGGGGCATAGAGGAGAAACAATAATGTACAGTATGTGGAAAATAATGTGTTTTTTGAACCTTAAACAGCATAAACACATTTCATTACACCAAATACACAAAATAATGTTGTTTTTAGCAACATCATATGACCCCTTTAAAGCTGCAGTCCGTAAGTTTTGCCTCATTGTCGCCATCTCTGTTTGAAAACCTGCAATTGCAGGTGTGTGCGGAATTATCTTCCTTGCGTGGGTTGTGCACCGGTACCGAATCTAATGTTTTGAGGAGTATGTGTGTGTGTGGCAGTCAGTCACCGCACCGTTGTGGATATTGTACTTTGCACTCCCAGATTCTAGCCTACATCTTGGAATATACGACTCAAATAAGCATTTTCACCGTATATTGTCACCTGAACAAGTAAGTAACAAGTCGGCCACGTTTGTTCTGACCAACTGAGGAAAAAAGCATTACAATAAATCACGCTACCAATGGTGATTTAATCTAAATTAGCTTATATCACATCAAACCGTGCAAATTATTATTATTGTTATACTTTATTCTCAAATTGTTCATGTTATCAGCATTGCGTGACTAGTGTGTATAAGCGAGTAGATTTCAATTTCTGTACAGTCTAATCTCTAATTGTCATACCACTTGAATTTCATATTAAGAAATTCTTTTAACCCAAAAAGCTAATTATGCTCCCTTCTAAATGGTGGTCTTTAAAATACAAATCTTGTGTAATCCCAGGCTATCTGTAATCAGAAGCTCATTTAAAACTGGAATATAATTTAATTT
>NW_015505447.1:107433-112232 GCF_001515645.1 Sinocyclocheilus grahami | reverse complement strand
AAGGGATGTAACATTTCTGTCACACGCTTGAGGTATTCGGCCAATCATAATGCACTGGATAGCTGGCCAATCACAGCACACCTCGCTTTTCAGACCGATGAGCTTTGTAAAAATCAATGCGTTTCAGAAAGGCGGGGCATAGAGGAGAAACAATAATGTACAGTATGTGGAAAATAATGTGTTTTTTGAACCTTAAACCGCATAAACACATTTCATTACACCAAATACACAAAATAATGTTGTTTTTAGCAACATCATATGACCCCTTTAAAGCTGCAGTCCGTAAGTTTTGCCTCATTGT
This sequence comes from Sinocyclocheilus grahami, assembly GCF_001515645.1. Taxonomy (NCBI): domain Eukaryota; kingdom Metazoa; phylum Chordata; class Actinopteri; order Cypriniformes; family Cyprinidae; genus Sinocyclocheilus; species Sinocyclocheilus grahami. The sequence continues at coordinate 111,931 of NW_015505447.1, read as the reverse complement.
CGCCATCTCTGTTTGAAAACCTGCAATTGCAGGTGTGTGCGGAATTATCTTCCTTGCGTGGGTTGTGCACCGGTACCGAATCTAATGTTTTGAGGAGTATGTGTGTGTGTGGCAGTCAGTCACCGCACCGTTGTGGATATTGTACTTTGCACTCCCAGATTCTAGCCTACATCTTGGAATATACGACTCAAATAAGCATTTTCACCGTATATTGTCACCTGAACAAGTAAGTAACAAGTCGGCCACGTTTGTTCTGACCAACTGAGGAAAAAAGCATTACAATAAATCACGCTACCAATGGTGATTTAATCTAAATTAGCTCATATCACATCAAACCGTGCAAATTATTATTATTGTTATACTTTATTCTCAAATTGTTCATGTTATCAGCATTGCGTGACTAGTGTGTATAAGCGAGTAGATTTCAATTTCTGTACAGTCTAATCTCTAATTGTCATACCACTTGAATTTCATATTAAGAAATTCTTTTAACCCAAAAAGCTAATTATGCTCCCTTCTAAATGGTGGTCTTTAAAATACAAATCTTGTGTAATCCCAGGCTATCTGTAATCAGAAGCTCATTTAAAACTGGAATATAATTTAATTTCCTTCAAATGTGTTTCATAAACACATAATCCTTTCTGGATTACAATCCGCCATCAAAATGATACATTTAATCATTCCAGCTGCTGTGAGAAAAGGCTACAAGCGATCTGCTACCTGCAGGATCCTCACATGCGATAGTCCAGTAGCCGGGACAACTTCTTTATGTTTACAGACGTGACGTAATGACGCAGTGCCATGCTCAAATTTCCCGAGAAAACCTATCCGTACCACTCAAATTAGAAAACATTATTATAAGATGACCGGTGTGAATCGGGCTAAAGTAAGGCGATAGTTTCGAACACTGGCTGGTTATGTATAGGGTGACCATATGTGCCATTCTACCAGGACGCATCCTGGCCAGGATTTCTATATTGCCTAAAATATCTAGGTTTTGACATCAAAATACCATACAGACGGTTCCTTATGCTTTCAAAATGCTCTCGAGGTATTTTGATGTCATACACCGATCGGTCTGCACACGCAAACAAAGCCAAAACCTAGATATTTTAGGCAATATAGAAATCCTGGCCAGGACGCGTCCTGGGAAAATGGCACATATGGTCACCCTAGTTATGTACTTGCTCAAATATCCATAGCAACAAGGTCAACCCCGCCCTTACTCTTAGCTTAAAGCAGCACTATGTAACTTTTGGCGCTCTAGCGGTTAATAAACAGAACTGCACACATCCCGCGGAAGAACATTCCAACCGGAGCTACTTCTCTAAGTTTATGTCTATGGCGATTCACGCAAGTATGTGTTACTCCGCAGCGGTGACGACCCGACCAGGCTACAATAGTCTAGGGCAGGGATCCTCAAATCTGGCCCACGAGATCCACTTTCCTGCAGAGTTTAGCTCTAACCCTAATCAAACACACCTGAGCATTCTAATCAATGTCTTCAGGATCATTAGAAAATCACAGGTAGCGGAGTTTGATCAGGGTTGGAGCTAAACTCTGCAGCGCATTGGACCTCCAGGGCAAGATTTGAGGAACCCTGGTCTAGGGTGACCATACGTGCCATTTTCCCCGGACACGTCCTGGTCAGGATTTCTATATTGCCTAAACTATCTAGGTTTTGGCTTTGTTTGCGAGTGCAGACCGATCGGTGTATGACATCAAAATACCATACAGACGGTTCCTTATGCTTTCAAAATGCTCTCGAGGTACTTTGATGTCAAACACTGATCGATCTGAGCCGCGCTGCTTTTAAGTCGAACACACATCCTATGTACGCATAATTGCATCGCTTTGACCGTAGATCCCACCTTCTCACACACACCATGATTGGTCCATTATGTACAATGCCTGCATGTTATTGGTCAAACTACTTTTCGATCATTACCTTCAGCAAGCATGAAAACAGGAAAAAACAAAGCCAAAACAAATCCTGGCAAGGACGCGTCCGGGGAAAATGGTACATATGGTCACCCTACAATAGTCCAAATATAAGTACTTATTATAAGTGTACCGTAGTGATTCGGAATAAGACAAAAGCGCGGTTTAGAAGATGAATTCATGATGTACTCGCTCATTATATACATTTAGCAAATTTTCAACACAGAAAAAGTTACACAGTGCTGCTTTAAGACTTCTCTCTATTCCTTAGTAAAAGTTTGTCTCAGCAGCTTTGTGAATAGGTTTTAAGAGAAAACTCTTAGCTAAGAACTTTTACTGCTATTTAGGAGAACTCTTAGAGTTAAGATAAAAGGTTTTGTGAATTGGGGCCCAGGTATGGAAGGGATCACTACCAGGTACGGGGTTATGGGAAATGGAGTCTGTGAACACATAGTCAAAACTCATGTGAGGGAGCCCTCTGGTGGTGAGCGGGAGGAACCACAGGGGCCAGATTCGGCCCACTAATGATTCACAATATCTTCAAAACACGTGATCCAAAAGCTTTAAAAAATGGTTGTGTCCTGTATTTAGAAGCTTTATCATGCCACTTTATCCTGATCTGAACAGGGTAAAACAAAATAACAATTAAAAAAAAAAAAAACATTAATCTCAAATCACCAATCATTAAACAAATGAGAATGTCGAGATACATGTCTGAATGAAAAGATCCTAGTCTTATTATCTAGTCTAACTATCCTATATATTAATTATATAATTCTTAAAAATTATCTTTACATTTTTTTTTTTTTTTACTTAAACTGAGGCACAGTGTGTAATTACTGTCCCTCCAGTGGCACCAAATGGAATTGCAAAAGTGCAATTGTAAAAAAAAAAAAGAGAAAGTTCAGTAGCCTACTTATATTATCCTAGTGTCAAGCTGTGATTGGCCAGAGCTTAATAGTTATGCATGAATGACCTGGCATTAGAGTCTTCCTTGTAGAACCTTTGTTGACAATTTCATTTCTGATGAATAAACTCACCTACACCTACTTAGATGGTCTGAGGGTGAGTACATTTTCAGCTAATTTTTGAGTGAACTATTCTTTTAAATGTATTATTTCTACACAGAAATAAAAAGAAAACTTGGAGATGCACATAGATTTCTTATTTACAGACCTGGGCTGCATTTCCCAAAAGCATTAAGCCTAAATAGATCGTAGATCCATTGCCACCGATGGTCTCTATACAAACAACTTATCTCACAATGATTTTGAGAAACGCAGCCCTGAATTCTTTACCTTCGGCTTTGAAGGGCACAATTTGCCTACAGGGAAAACAGACAAAGAACACAGTGTGCCTTTGCTTCACTTCATGTTTATCTTTCATTTTTTCCCCTGAAATCTGTATCTATTCTTTTGGTGGTCTAAGGTTAAGGGTGATTAAACAGATAACAATAATAATTTAGTCAATATGAAGTCAAATAAACTCACTAATTATTTGTTTTTCCTTTGCTTGGAACAGAGTGTTTCATGTGATATTGTGATATTGGAAAGTTCTACCAAGAGGTCCACACCCAAAAGTTGAGTCTGTGCAAGAAGATATTACATCAGAACTCTGTCCCACAGATATTATACTGAGACATTTAAGGTAACACTTCCCTCAAATTATTATGGTTCTTAATTTGAAAACTGTTAGTTAATGTTTTTTAGTCAATTTAGGTTTGTGTTAACCATGCTGTGTCTGTAATTAAACTGAATAAATGAATGTAAGCTAATAAAAATTATGTTTGATATTAAAAATCAAACATAATCAGTTTCGGTACGCCCTTTCTATCTTCCTCGTGAATTCCCTCAGCTGTTTTTTGTAGTAGTATATATTCATCCACGTGCCAAGACTGATATGGCATTTGAAACTGTCAAAAATGTCCTGGATAAACTGGATAATATATCCCCAGATGCACCGAAATTTATTTTAGGTGATTTTAATCATTGTATTATGATATTATCAATATGTTACATGTGCTACCCGTGCTGATAAAGTTTTGGATAGATGTTATGGCCCGATTCCGGGAGCTTATAGGTCTCTGTCACTACCACCCCTTGGTTCATCTGATCATAATATAATCATGTTGTCTTCTCTGTATGTTCCTATTGTTAAGCAAGCGAAGAGAGAAGTATGATTTGTTCGAGAATGGACTCCTTCTAATATTGAAGTTTTAAAGGGTTGTTTCGATTGCACAGATTGGAATATGTTTTTGAACACATGCTCTGATCTTAATGAACAGGTGCACACCGTTTCTAACTATATTACTTTTTGTGTTGATTCTGTCATACCTACAAAAAAGATCACCTTGTATCCCAATAATAAACCTCGGGTTACGAAGGAGTTAAAAGGTATACTGAATATGAAGAAGAGAGTATTTCTCTCAGGAACTAATGAGGAGAAAAAACAGATAGACAGGGACGTTAAAAGGGCAATAAAAACTGCTAAAAATAATTATAAAAATAAGATTGAGGATGTGTTTCTGCATGGTAATCTTAAAGCAGCCTGGAAAGGA
>NW_015505447.1:105354-107423 GCF_001515645.1 Sinocyclocheilus grahami | reverse complement strand
TAGATCAAGGGTTGGTACCTGATTTGTGGAAGAGCTCAATTATTGTACCTATACCTAAAAAAGCAAAGTCAAAATCATTGAATGATTACCGTCCTATTGCATTGACTTCCTTGGTCATGAAGATTTTGGAAAAAGAGATAAAAAAGTATGTGATGACAGTTGCTGGACCACTCTTAGACCCGTTGCAGTTTGCATATCGCGCTGGAATATGGAGGATGCAAAACTGTTTCTGTTGAATGCTGTCAGCTTGGTGTATTTAAAATATATGTATGTGTGTGTTAAGTGTTGTATATGTGAAGCACTACGAAAGTCTGAATTAATTGCCCCAAGGGGATTAATAAAGCTCTAAACTAAAAAAAAAAATGATAAAGCAAAGAGCAGAAGTGCTGCTATGGTTTCTGGGCCCCCTGAACACCATATTGACTCTGGCCCCCCCTCGGAAAATCACATTCTGGGGTTAATTTACAGTGAAAAAACATAATCCTGTTTGTTATCAGTTGTTTATATTTATTGCATTATTTTAGTGTTATGTCATATTCTATGTTTTGTATTTACTTCAGGTTTATCTGAATATCTACTTGTGATAAATTGACTATGGTGGTTATCAGTATTTGCTGAAGGTACAAAACAGATTTTAGTAGCAGCGTGGGCTGAAATGGGCTGTTGTTCTTACAGGTTGTTCTGTAAATGTTACAGAATTATTCTGCAATCCCAGTTGCAAGAATCCATGATAACTGGATAAAACTGTATGAATATTAAATATTCATTTGTTTCATTCATTCAAAGGGTTGTGACGGTGAGGAAATTTTCCCACCGGTTAATCGACGTGTGACAACACCGGTAATACCGGTATCATCGTGGTTCCCTCTTTTTCTCGCTTTCCTTCGCTTTTAAATAGCTTTTAAAAGCGGCCTGCGCATTTTACTTTCACTTTCAAATAGCGGCAATTCGGCTTAAAGCAATTGTTCGTTTTTAGTTTGTTTGAATTTTCCCTATTTACCTTGCTTTCCTTCGCTTTTAAATAGCTTAAAAGCACTGTGCGCATTTTACTTTCACTTTCGAATTAGTTCGAAGCAGTTCGGCATCAATTGCTTGAATGCAACAACAAAATACAACTTCAAACTCACTTTAGCCTATATATAAAACATAGAACTTTTATTAACGCGATCAGGCTATAGAGTAAGTACTCTTTTAGCACTCGTTAAGTAAGTACTTATTGAAATTAAGTACCTACTCATTGAGTATGCGGTTTCAAATGCAGCCCCTGTTTTTATGAAAGTATCATTGAATCATGAATCGACCACAACAGATTCATTCAGGAATGAAACCACCATAGTGTTGTTCTGAGACACATGCTGTTCTGAGACACATAAATGTTCTGCTGTTGCTTTATTTGGATCTATTTCATTTACAAAACAGAAAAGAAGACAAATTGTGTCTAAAATGTAACTCACTCAGTTAAAGGGGTCATATGATGCTATTTCAATTTTTCCTTTCTCTTTGGAGTGTTACAAGCTCTTGGTGCATAAAGAAGATCTGTAAAGTTGCAAAGACTAAAGTCTCAAATCCAAAGAGATATTTTTTATAAAAGTTAAGACTTGTCCACGCCCTCCTAAAACGGCTCGTTTAAACACGCCCCCACATGTCTACGTCACTGTGTGGGATGATTTGCATAACACCGCCCAAATGTTCACGCAAAGAAACATTTACTCGCTGTAGTATTGTTGTTGCTGCCGGCACCATGTTGTGGAGATACTGTGTGTTTCATTGTGAAAGCGAAACTACTTTGTTGTATGACTGAGAAATACATCAACTTCGTGCTGTGGATCGCCGGATCGGCTTTCACCGTGGACGTGCTCACTCAAGCCCGCCACAGCCAATCACAACGCACTGGATAGCTGGCCAATCAGCATACACCTGCTTTTCAGACCGATTAACTTTGTAAAAATCGAAGCGTTTCAGAAAGGTGGGGCATAGAGGAGCAACAACAATGTACATTATGTGGTAAATAATGGGTCATATGGTGCTGCTAAAAAGAACATTATTTTGTGTATTTGGTGTAATGAAAT
>NW_015505447.1:103559-105200 GCF_001515645.1 Sinocyclocheilus grahami | reverse complement strand
AGGCATGACGAAGTGGATATCGTCCTCTTCTGGAAAATCAAACAAAGTAGTTTCGCTTTCACAACGAAGCACACAGCATCTTCACGACATGGCGGCAGCGGCAACAACAATACTACAGCGAGAATAAAAGTTACACCTTCTTTCTTTGCGTGAACATTTCGGCGTTATGCAAATCTTCTCACATAGTGAGGTAGATATGTGGGGGCGTGTTCGAACGAGCCGTTTTAGGTAGGCGTGGTTAACTCTTAACTTTTATAAAGAATATCTCTTTGGATTTGAGACTTTAGTCTTTGCAACTTTACAGATCTTCTTTATGCACCAAGAGCTTGTAACACTCCAAAGAGAAAGGAAAAAATTAAATCGCATCATATGACCCCTTTAAACTGTATAAACACATTTAGGGATGTAACGATTACTTCGTTTGACGATAAATCGTGATAAAATACCCCACGGTTGTTATTATTACCATTTCATATTTTAATTATCACTATAACCGTATTCGATTACCGCGATTTGATCAACTGAGGATAAATAAATACTGTACTGCACAGGGCTCCAGTGTGCGACCAAATGGGCGCATTTTGTGATATTTCTTTCTACCGGTGCGACTAAATTTTGTGTGCAGTCGCACTGGCGCGACCACCGCATTGTTTAACTCATAAGCGCTGCATTTCTGTTGCATGTGAGAAACATCAAACGGCAAACGAAACTGAAAGCATAACGAAACCGCGCTACTTGTTTGAACTGCGCAGCGCTTAGAGTGTAGAGCCTGGTTTATACTCGCCGCCTCAGCACGAACGCGAAGGTGCGTGCAGCAAAAATTACGCGAATATTGAGGAAACGATGGATGGGTTTCATGCTAAAGTAAAGTAAAAGTTGGTAAAATTGTTGGTATTCTTGTGGGGGGGGAAACATGCAAGCACTGTCACCGACAGCAAGTTTAATTTTACTTTTGTTTTGTTTTCATTTTGAAAAGCTTGTTATCTTTGCTGTTTACCTCACATTATGCTTTGGAGGCTCTCTTTTATTTATTTGATTCCTCAGTATTTGCTAAAAGTTCTGTAATTTATTAGTCGGTATATAATACAGCATGTGGTGTATGCCATGCCTCGTCTTATTTGTTTTTGTTAATAAACGTTTTATAAGCTAGTTTGTCATTGTATCTTACTGTTTTATTGTTGTTATGCTTATAACTTACCTGTCAGGGCCAGACTCCTGGGCCCAGGGTAGAGCTCAAGGCTTGGAATCAGGAATAGATTCCTTTAAGGGAATACGACCAAGAGCCTAGAATCATACTAGTCTTGGCCTGTCACACAGGGGCTACCGCACGTTTCTCTTTGTATGTGCTGAAGGAACCGTCTCAACAGACCCTTAGTAGCAACACCTTGTTAAGTAGGTATCCAGAGGATACATAGGAGGAGAGGTGCCCAAGGCGGAACCGGGGTTTTAAACCACTCAAAAAGAGCACGAAGTCGTTGCGCGTAGCTCTTACCATACAGGATTTTAGAAAAGTGGGCAAAGCATAACGTGCACACTTACCAGCTATGTGGATTTTAGAAAGTGGGCAAAGCATAAAGTGCACACACTTGAAATACCATTCTAGGGGTTCTTGTGGCACCCTGAAAGAGCAGCCCATAGATA
>NW_015505447.1:48150-99455 GCF_001515645.1 Sinocyclocheilus grahami | reverse complement strand
GGGTCCTGAATCGCGGGAAGCAGATGGCTGCCCCTCTTTCCTCGAAAAGAGAGACAAACGAGAGCGGAGCTTTTGCCCTTGGAAAAAACGCTCGCAGTGCACGCCGATTGCCCCCTCAGAGACATCGCATGCGTGCTCTTTGCCCAAACAAACAACGCATAGATCGTGTGTGTCATCAGATGTTAAACAACGTCAACACGGATGCACACATCCTTAAATGCTTTGCTAGTGCTCGCCATAATGAGATAAATAGAGATCGCTCTTACCACAGAAATGCACGCTTCAAACAAAACAGTCAATGAAGACGAAGAAGAGAATAATGTGTGCTCCCGGCGCCTATTTTAAAGTCGCACTGGTAGTGACGTCATGGCTGTCGCCGGCCAACGAGTTGGTATTTTTTCAATGTATGCTTCAGACACGGGTCACGATGAGGCATTCCCCATAGCGACCCCTAGAGGACGCAGTGTCTCGTTCCCTACTCAGGGAACCATGGTTACATAAGTAACCTGAGACGTTCCCTTGCTGGAGGATGTGTACTTTGTGTAGAAAATATACCACTCATCTTTATAGTCTTCTATAATATTTCCTACTCCAATGTGTGTCTCTTGTAAGAAAACGTCAGCATTTTGTAGTTCTTGAAATTTCTGATCTCTTTGTCGTTTAAGTCCGTTAACATTCCACGTGATGAAGTTTATGGTCTGTGAAGCCATTGACAGATCTGCTCTCACAGACCAAAGGTCCTCAGCTTAGTAAGTTCCCTGCCAAAACAAAAAGTAACAAATAGGATAGGAACTTTTTATTTTTATTTTCTTTACTAATTTTACTTATTCTAAGGTTTACATTTAATCAGTTCATGCATTTCTTGGGAATTGAACCCATAACCTTTGTTCCAAGTACCATGGCGGTTGACACATGCGCTCTATAAAGCTTCATGTTTGAACAGTGTAGCGTCTGGACCACTCAAACACACAAAATATATTTTGTTAGCTAGATTTCACAAATACTCTGTAACACCCCAGGAAGCCGAACAGGCCCCTGGTTCCATGGTAACCCTGACACCCGATACATTTACGACCTTGTGGAATGTGAGCAGAGACTCTCAGCTGCACTTTCCAGAAGCAAGAGGCACAAATGCACAGTAGAAATGGACTTTTCTACTAATTAATTCATAGGAAAACCTTCATGGTGTATGTTGTCTTTGATATTTTAGACTATTTTAGGCATGCTTATGAGGGAACCCATTACTGTCATCCTTTCACTATATGTAATCCTACCTTGTTTAGTATCTATGAATTCGCCTTCATATGATCGAAACAAGCGTGTATATTATATGTTGGTACATATGCAATATATATTAGGGTCCTGAGAATCTTTAGTAATTTCGATTCAAGTCCATTTGCAAATTTTAAAGGCCCCGCTCCAGGGACCCACCCAGTCGGTGGTTTGTTTTTAATTCTGAGAGGATGTGAGAAGAAATGTTTATGTAGTTAATAAAACCTTACTTGTATCACACTTGACGTGGTTCATTGTTTGCTTATAACTGGAGTCACTTAATCATGCAGATTTATGCTACAAGCTTTTGTAGAATTGTACAGTAAGAAAGTTATTTCCCTTAACCAGGAAATTAACGTTCTTAGAATTGATAAGACAGTTGACCCTGAGAGGTCAGCTCAATATCTACAGTGGATCTAAAATATTCATAATTAATTATAACTAGTTATGGTTAATTATTCATATTTCCCATGAGCTGATTCGTTACAACAGCATCTGCTCTATTTTCTCTATTTTTCTCTAGAAGGTATGAGGGATAAAATGTCCTTGTACTCTTTTAAATTAAAGCTCTCTCATAAACACATGAGTGGGGCCCCCCCAAAAGGGATGTTTGTTTTGGTTAATTTTCCTGACAATCGTTAACCAATCATTAACCATTAACTGTTAACAAAATTATAATGTTAAATTCGATTTAAACTAAATTATAATGGATAAGTGTGTATGACACATTAAAATATGCGTACAGTGCACTACACCCTCTACACCCAGTGGACTCTTGTGTACACGTAAAAACCGAAGTATACTTTGGCCTTAAAAGTGAAGTGGTGTCACTGTCGGCTGGCTTACATCCATACTAGTGAGGAAAAGCCTAGATTTTGAACACATAAGTGATGAAAAAGATAACTGTGGAGCTTATGTTGTGTTGAAATGTAAACTGAAATGTCAGCCGTACACTCTGGTTAGTGTTTACAACCATCACACAGACACAAAAACCCTTGATAAACTTTCAAGTTACCTGCAGTCAATGACCACAGGGCTGCTGGGGATCGGTGGAGATTTCAACACAGTTCTCAATAGATTTATTGACAAAAAATGGAACAAGATTACAAACAGTACTCATAGCAAATTGCTTTTATTTGTGGAGAAGTTCATGAAATCTCTTGAGAAGAACCCCATTAAGCAGGATTATACATATTACATAAAAGACTCTCCTGTGTCCAGACTGGATTACTTCTTTGTTCCGGAAGAATGTATGTGGCATGTCAGAAGTTGTGAAATAAGAGACTCAGAGATGAATGAAAACAAAGACCATCAGCCTGTGTCTTTAGAGACAAACATTCCTGCAATACCTTTTCAGAAAGATCGCCAGATACAAGCAGTCTTCCAATGGCTGAATTTAAAAAAGCATCTTTTGACACATGAGACGGGTTCATCACTGGATGAAGAATGCTCACATGCAGTCAGTGAGGTTGACATTATGTCAGCTGTAAATTCTCTTCAAGTGTCAGACACACTGAGACCAGACGACATCCCAGTTTCCTTCTATAAAGACAACATTCAGGATCTAATTCAATATATAAAGATGCTCTATGACAGAATCCACAGCGGTGCATTTAACTGCTCTGAGAAACACTTTAATGAAACTGTGAAAAGTCCACATGACAATAGTCAACACTTCTTTAACGTGGACTTCCTCATCATTGCAACTATTCTGGCAAGAAGTCTGGAAGACGTCATGGAGTCTCTTCCAAAGGGGCGAATACCAAAAGATTCAGCTACTGTCATGATCATTCCCAAAACACATTATGCTTTAATAAGTTTAAGTCATATTAAAGATGAGCTGGAGCAGCAAAAACGTTTAAACCAAACTCTGAGCCAGGATCTTCTCATTATAGAAAACCTCCTCAATGATGCAAAAGAAGATTTTTCAGTTGAGAAATACAAAGTGCTGCATCAGGGTTGCCCTTTGACTCCAGGACTCATTACACTTGCTCTGAAAAGCACAGTTATTTGACCATTTAGAAAACTTTGGGGGTTTTATTTTCAAACAAAGTGTGATAGTGTTTGCTTTCAACCTGAGGACCTAGATATGGTCAAAGCTACTGTGGAGAACAGTACTAGTGAATATATTATCCAGAGGAAATGGTGAACTGCTACAATTAAACTGCTTAGGAAACAATTGTAAGGATGAGGAAGGATGAATGGGACATGGAGACATTTCTGAATAACGAAGAAGAATCAGCAGAAAATTGCTCTCAAGTAGATGAAAGGGATGATGGGATTGAATATAAGTCTAAAATCGATGAGGAAGATGAATCAATGGATGTTGATGTAAGGTGAGGTTAATGAAAAAGGACATAGATATTTGGACAGAGAAACCTGAAGTAGTCTGAGCACATGGGTTAAAATCTTTGCTAAATTCTGACCTTTCCCATATACATAATAGCATATGCTTTAAACAAACCTTGATGCAGGTTAGGAAATACACTCATTCCAAAGTGACTTGCAGTTCTTGTGTTTTGTTCAGGAGAAAAAGTGATGAGCTGGAGCAGAGAAATTCCCTAATGTTCCCTTATTAAAGAGACTCACCCAGTTGTTTTTCAATATATATTATTAGTAGCATTATGAGACAAACTGTACATAACTGATTCTGCTTTAACACAATCTGTATTGTATAAAGCCCTACAGAAATAAAGTTGACTTGACTTGTTCTAATCTAAATTTACATAAGGAAACACATATGTAGTATCTGCTGATTTGCGACAGTAGCTCTGTACATATTTTTGAGGACCATAATTAGTGAAACTGCACATTGTTTAATTCGTGCTTTAATTTTTTTTTTTTATTATTTGTTTTATAGATCAGCCATTTCTGGAGCCTCAAAAGAAGAGATGGAAACATTTCATGGGATGAAGAAGAATACACCTCCACTGCTTCCTTTCCCATCACAATCTAGAACTTGCTCTGATGGTGAGACAATTAATTTTGTTATAATCAGAACAAAAAAAGTTCTTAAAAGTTCTTATAAATTATCATCTTTAATATGTTCTTTCCCCTCCAGGACTTTCCATTGACCCTACAATGGTTAGCCAAGGTATACGTGACTGGTACTGGCCGCTTGTGAAAAGTGTGACGATCAAGATACCAGACTGTCGTGAACTCCTGGAACACATTGCGCTTCTTGATCTTCCTGGGACTGGAGACTGCAACAAGATTAGAGATGACCTGTGGAAATCTGTAAATATATTTCTACACTCTTTTCAAAGGAACATCTTGCCATATACATTGTAGAACCACACAATAAATCTATTGTGCCACTATGAACCATAACTATGTCTACTAATCAGGGCCGGCGCTACCTATAGGCGGAGCAGGCAATAGCTTGTTTGCAATCACACAATTTTTTTCTCGCAATTCCGAGATTATATCTCACAATTCTGATAAGAAAAATCAACTACTCATTCTCTCTTTTCCCCTCGGCTCTGAATCATCTGAATCTGAGTTTATAATCCCACCCTTCTGCCTTTTTTCCCTCAGAATTGACAAACTCGCAATTGTTCAGTTAAATTCAGTTATAAAGTCTGAACTAGGAGATATAAACTTGCATTTGTGAGAACAAAAATCAGAAGTGATTAGGTTAATGTTATAGGTTTAAATAGTAGTCTATTTTATTCTGTAACTGCAGGGCTAATACAATATGTCCCCCATGAACTGCATATGTGAATATTATGTAGTCCTATGTATTATTTCATCCCTATGCCCTAAACCAGGGTTCCTCAAATCTTGCCCTGGAGGTCCAATGCGCTGCAGAGTTTAGCTCCAACCCTGATCAAACTCAGCTACCTGTGATTTTCTAATGATCTTGAAGACGCTGATTAGCTTGCTCAGGTGTGTTTGATTAGGGTTAGAGCTAAACTCTGCAGGAAAGTGGATCTCGTGGGCCAGATTTGAGGATTCCTGCCCTAAACCCTTCATAGGGTTTACTCTCCGAAGTGAGAGCTTTAAAGGGATGAAGGGTGTAGGGGTAAAAAAAAAACTTTTTTTTTTGGAATGCACTTCTGCATCATGTTAACGAGACGATCAGGAGGTGCCTTCGTCGCACATTTTGTACGCTGGTTGACCCCCAATCATCTTTTACGTTAAATATAATGTATATTTGTATATGTAATGTAATGTAATAAGTATTTGTATTTTTTTTTGGAATGCACTTCTGCATCATGTTAACGAGACGATCAGGAGGTGCCTTCGTCGCACATTTTGTACGCTGGTTGACCCCCAATCATCTTTTACGTTAAATATAATGTATATTTGTATATGTAATGTAATGTAATAAGTATTTGTAATGTATTTGAAACATTTGAATGGACTGATAAAGGTAGCTGTAAAGTATTTTTGTTGATGTACAATGTCGTTTTGACCATAATAATGTACCAAATCTAACTCGTATAATATTACAGTAGTATCGAAAAATACTATACATACATTTATAGGTGAAGTTGAACTCTGTGACGCCAAACAACTTCCCTGTGCAAAGGATCATGGGGGCCTGAAGTGCCCATCAGTTGTACCCTTCAAAAACTCTTCATTCTGAAGGGCCCTTTGAAGTTGCCAGTTTTGAGCACTTCAGTTTGGAATGACCCTTCAGTATGGCGGCCATGATTGTTTTCACTCTGAAGTGCCCTTCGGAGGGCGATATATCCCGTTTGGAACGCACTGTATCTAGTCCACCAGTAAAGACAGGCAGCGAAATACTAGCCTCATTGTTCATTGGATTTAATAAACCAGTTTGGTGTTTGCAAACAGTGATGACATTTTCTGTGGGCGGAGCCTATCTGGTGGCAGAAATAACAGGTTTAAAGTAGCGGTCTATGGAAGCCATAGAATAAATAATTTAAAAAAAGGTAATTTTGAGTTTGTATTTCAAAATTCTGACTTTTTTCTCGCAATTCCGAGATCATATTTTACAATTCTGATAAGAAAAGGCAGCTGTGACGTTTACTCCAAATTGGTCTATTGAATTGTCACTCACCTGCAATTAAACCAATATGTTGCCGTTTCAAAGCGGGTCCCGCTTCTGAATGTTTGCCTGCCGTAACGAACCGTAATAAACACCGGTTTATTACGAGTTTAAAAGAGCACGAGCACCATTGACGCGCCCAGATGCGATGCTCTGAATTTGCGCATACAATGTATAGGTGCGTTCGACTACCGCTACAGATGGCAGTCAACGAGAGTAGCCGCTTGCAGTCGGGGGCAGAGGTGAAAACGAAGCCGGACGGTGTTTGCGTACTCTATCACAGATGAAGTGAGTTAAATGCAATATTTGTCAAATACACAGACGTTTCAGAAACGTATTCATGAGCAACAGAAACACTTTTTATATACTGCTTAATACAGCACCATCTGTTCAAGAATAACTTGACTCAATATAACATTGCGACTACAGTAAAAAAGCTTTTACTGTTCTAAAATTTATGAGCAGTATTGGATTTGAAGATGTTAGAAACACAGGTCATTGTTGTCATGTGGTGAATTTGGCCAATCCTGAAGTCATCAGCCTCCTGCAGTCCCTCTGAAAAAGCTGCGCCAGCTGAGTCAGCTATCGAAACAATATCGCGGTACTTTGATGCCACACGTGACAGTGACGTAGCGTCGGCGCCGGTTCAAGTCAGGACAAAATTTCTAACCGGCATGCACTGCTTCAAGTCAGCCGCCGATCGGATTGCGCGGCGCCGCATGAAGTCGAACGCACCTAATGACATCGCGTCGGGAGCTGACTAGCAAAATGGCTACAATTTTTTTTTATTGCTTGAAGAACATAAATACCAAATAAATAACAGTAAGAAAAAATCTTAATACAATTCAAAGAAGTCCAAATAGCACCATAACAAAAAATACATGGATAAACAAACTAAACATAACAGGAAAAGTAAGAAAGAAAAACAAATTAACAAGAGCATTAACAGAGAACTGACCAGAGATTATGTCAATAAAGCAAAGGGAGTTTTGTCCTTGATCCAAAGCGGCCAGCTGGATCCAGACAAGAAAACGGTATGAGTCAGAATTAGAATCTTCAGAATGCTGCCATTGTGTATTATTCTGTAATTCACTGCTGTTGTATGGATGTGTTTTAGATTGAAATGAAAATCAACATCCGCATCAAATTTGAGAAGAACCTAATGAAGTCACTTATTGAACTGGACAAATATTTTGACAGCATTTATAATGATCTGGAGCAGCATCTCTCAAAGGGAGTGGACGAATCAGTGCAATTATGTGTTGCTTCCACAAAGGCACTGATAGCACCTGTGAGTGTGATTCAAATGTTTTGCATATCACCATTTTCTTGTCCTTGTAACAGTTTTTTTGTTTTGTTTTTTTGTTATTCAGAATAAAGATGGAAGGGGGTTCCATAAAATCCTTGGAGCATTGTGCAAGAACTACGGATGCTATTGGTCCAAAAATTGGGATGTAGTTCTAGACCTGAACAAAACATTGGCCAAACATTTGCACAAATGCATTGATGATGATTTCTGTCAAATTTTTCCGTAAGTTATGTTTTATCATTCCTTTTCTAGTCTCCCTTTGTGTAGTTTAGAATAAAATGCAATAAACTATGTATAATGCTTGTTGTTGATTTTTACTGGATTAACGTGATCAAGTTAAGTTTTTATGTTTAAGTACTTTTAAAAAACATTGTTGTTAATTATATTGTTGGCATTTTGTTTACAAATTATTAACGTTACATTGGAGCACAAACTGGAGCAAAGCTTGTAAACATGGACCAACTGTAGATTGCATGTAGAGCAGTAAACCAGGAAATGAGACAGATGCCTAGGAAGATTCTGATTGGGTTTAGTTTTGTTGTGGCAGATAATGTGTGCTCAATTAATTTGAGGCCAAATGTTTTGTCAAGGGAGCAACATCCTTATGTTGTCGCACATGACATCCGTGCAGGACCCAAAATATGAGTGGGTTTGAACTGGTTTTCCTTCTGGTGATGGGTCATTTAGGCCAGCCACATACACTCTGTAAAGGAAAAATAAATGATTTGCTCACCTCCCAAGTGCTTTCTGGTCTGAATCTTTCGTTAATTTGTCATATGACAGCAGCATATGTTAAACAATAGCAATATAAAGCAAACTTTGTGTGTTTGGTAATTTGGCCTTTCCCATCACTATTTCCTTCCAGTAATTCTCAGATTATATATCAAGAATTACAACTATATTCTGTTCAACTAATGTTTTTAAAATAAACTCAAAAATGATTTTTTTTTTGCTGCAGCGTGACTGGGAAAACAGGGAAGTCAATGCAGGAACAGATTGATAAATTCAGTATCATCCAGAGTGACTCTGCTTACCCCAGCTCTGACATACTACATTACATTCATAACTTCATCAAAATCGAGGTGAGTTCAGCTGTCCTCTTGGGGACACTAATGGGTCACACTCTGCCCCTAATCCGCCATGTCTGTCGTCTGTTGAAGTCTATTGGTGCTTTTCCACTGCCTGGTACGGCTCGCTTTTGGGCGGGTTTCACTACAGTATTTAGTACCCGGTACTTTTTTTAGCACCACCTCAGTTGAGGTTCTAAGCGAGCCGTATCAATACTAAAATGTGACGTGTAAACACTGCAGATCACTGATCGGTCAGAGAGACACCAAGCCCACTAGATTTAAACAGTCAGCAACAGCCACCACAGTATCATTTGTTCACACAACTTTTTTAAACGACCGTCGCATGCAACTTGAAAAAATAAATGGCTGTATTGTGGTCAGACGAGGTGGTGGCACAACTATAACGATCAGTCTATAATCCCACCCACTTTGAAGCGGTGCTAAACTGCCATGTAAAAGCAAATCGAGCCAAAGTAAAGCGAGCCGGGCTGTGCCACACAGTGGAAAAGCACCACATGTGAATCCTCATTCCTCATAATTAAGCAGGCTGTTTTTATAAACCAGTAATCACTGAAATACACCAAACAAACTTTTAATGTAGGACTGGAATAAGCAGGGACTTAATGTTTCTAGATTTATCTGACTGTTTTATGTATTTCCCCTTTTGAAAGGAAACCAAACTGAAGGCAGCGCTCAACAGAGACATTGTTGACATGAAGATGGACATCTACTCATCAATAAAAATAACCATTTTGAATCAAATGGCTTCTTGCTATCAGCGTAAACTAGCATTAAGAGTTACAATTAATCACCAATTATTTTAATGTAGATTGTTTACTGCATAAAAGAAAAGCCACTCGGCATGTCACAAAATACATTTAATTCATAAAACGCACATCCAAGAATTGATTTATTTCCTTGCTCTGAGGTGTCTCTATGAGAAAGAAAATGAATGAACACTGAGTATTGTTTATTTTAGAAGCTGCAGCTGTGACAGGAACAGGATCCATGAAGATAAAGCAAGATCTGTTAATATCCACAGTCGATAATGTAAAACAAGACATGTTCAACAAAGCAAAAATGGAAGTGTTACAAAGGTTTAATAACTTAAAGGTACTGATCTCACATTCATTAAGATCATCTATTCAGCTGTACAATGACTAAAGTCAAATGGAATCTTCTCGTTTCTTTGTAAAGCTGGACATAAAGAGTGCTCTTGAACATGAACTACAGGAAGCAATAGAACGCTCACAATCACAAACCGGCAAAAAGACACGGATGGGTAAAGATGTCACCACAGAAAAGTTCAAATAAACAACCTTTTGCAATGTCAAGTATTGACTGCTTAATTTCAGTCGTTGCCTCAAGTAATATCTTGTTACGTATCTCTTCTAGATGTCTCCAGAGAGATTGAACAGCTGGAGAGACTTCTAGACCAACTGTCTGACTGATGCTCAACAAACAATAAGAAGCCCAAGAGAAACAGCACAAATCACGAAAGAAGCATAACAATTGTGTAACACATTTTCAGTCAATGTTTTCTTTAGTTTTACAACAAATATTTTTTATTAAGATGTATTTGTGTTGTTGTTGTTTTTTCCTATGTTTATTTGGTGGAAGATTAATTTTCATAAAATTTCTGAACTTTGGGTTTTATTTTAGGGTTGCATGATACACAAACTGTATACTGGTTTGTTGTTTTTATTATAACTGTTTTATAGCAAAACATGGAAAGTACATTTAAAAACATAGCTGTCAAATTTTCAAGAACCTTAATACATTTCTGTCAGGACCAAATGATTGACACTTGGCATACAGTTTGGAGTGGCGGTATGGTTCTGTTCTGGGTAAAAACTCCCTGCCAATCCATGCAGCTTGTCATGAATGAGAGGGGAGAGCAGCAATAACCCCCGTAGGGTTAACAGAACAGAACCAAATGTAGCATATAACATTAATGTTCTTAATGACATTTTAGTGTGACATTATTTAAGATAAAAGGAGTTTGATTCAGGAAACAAGGAATATCAGAAAGCCAAGTATTGACTGTGACAAGAGGAGTTGGGGATGGAGAGGGGTAATTTGCTTCTGAGCAACTGATAAAGCTCCTGAATAATACTGAATAGACCTCATATAGGAATGCCACGATAGGCATGTATTCATAGATGATTGTTTACACTTTCAGTGTATATAGTGCATATTTAAAGGGGTCATGTGATGCGATTTCAAGTTTTCCTTTCTCTTTGGAGTGTTACAAGCTGTTTGTGAATAGATAAGATCCCTAAAGTTGCAAAGACTAAAGTCTCAAAACCAAAGAGATCTTTATAAAAGTTAAGACTCGTCCACGCCCTCCTAAAACACCTCATTTAAACACGCCCCCACATGTCTACGTCACGATGTGGGTAGATTTACATAACGCAGCCCAAATGTTCATGAAAAGAAAGGCGGCGCAACTTTATTGTTGCTGCCGCCGCCATGCTGTGAAGACGCTGTGTGTTTCGTTGCGAAAGCGAAAATACTTTGTTTGGCCTTCCAAAAGAGGACACGACTAGAAATCAGTGGTTAAGTTGTATTTACAACACTGTTCCAGAACACTTCAACCCAAATATTCAGATGTGTCCAGTGCATTTTATGGAGGACTGTTTACTGATCCTGGGAGAGTAGACTACAATGCCGGCTGTTCTGACTCACAGTCTGTAAGTACGTTTTCATATTTAAAGAATTTGCCACTGATGATTCAAACGTGAGTTTTGAGCAGTGTAGGGGAGCATTTGTTGTTTGTCATTTCTCCGATCACAAATGCAGACATGGTTTTATGTTTACGCGGTGCGATGCAATGCAAAGCGTAAAATGGCAGTATGAGTCATTATAATCTGTAATTATGTCCCCACTGGATGAAACAAATGCCGGATATATATCCACATATATGTGAAAAATAATGTTTTTTGAACCGTAAAACGCATAAACACATTTCATTACACCAAATACACAAAATAATGTTATTTTTAGCAACATCATATGACCCCTTTATTAAGGTAACAATGCAATACATAATATCCTATTATTAATATTAATAATATGACTATATCTGTAGTCAGTATTGATTGAATAGGAGGGGGGGGGGTTTAAACAACTTTTTAATCATCAAAAAATCCTGAAAAAAGTATCACAGGTTTTAAAATAAATGTTAAGCAGCACAACTGTTTCTAACATTGATAATAAATCAGCAAATTAGAATGATTTCTGAATGATCACGTGACACTGAAGACTGGAGTAATGACTGATCACAGGAATAGATTATATTTTAAAGTGTAGTAAAATAGAAATCCATTATTTTAAATTGTAATATTTCACAATATTAGCGTTTTTTCCCCCCTGTATTTTTGATTACATAAATCCAGACTTGATGTCCAAACTTTTGACTGGTATAAATAAATTTTTTTAATCATCAAAAAATCCTGAAAAAAGTATCACAGGTTTTAAAATAAATGTTAAGCAGCACAACTGTTTCTAACATTGATAATAAATCAGCAAATTAGAATGATTTCTGAATGATCACGCGACACTGAAGACTGGAGTAATGACTGATCACAGGAATAGATTATATTTTAAAATGTAGTAAAATAGAAATCCATTATTTTAAATTGTAATATTTCACAATATTAGCGTTTTTTCCCCCCTGTATTTTTGATTACATAAATCCAGACTTGATGTCCAAACTTTTGACTGGTATAAATAAATTTAAAATGAACTGTTGTATAAATAAAAAGGTTAGGAATCATATTTGTTTCACGTGCTTTTTATTGGGGGTGGGGGGCCTACAAATGTCTAGAACCGGTCCTGCATTTAGATGTCTTTTTCCAAACTGACTTACAAATTAAGAACATTACAAGCAATCCCACAATTACTGACCATTCCATCCATGCATTACAATGCATAAGCCTTTTTTAAGGTCTAAAAAAAATCACTCTCGATGGAGCTTTGAACTACCACTTGGAAGTATATTCACCTTATTTTGCAACACAGAAGTCAGCAATTTTCTGTGAATGTGCAAAACTTAAGATTCACAAGCTGTTATATGTAATGCATTAGGTATTATGACAATACACTAAAATAATATAAATACCAGTTTGCAATATCAAGCAACATAAGCTGTTATGTACAACTAAAATTAACTGGAAGAGAAGCCTCGCAGATTCAAGTTACACTGGCTGTGCATTGAGATAAATGCAAAGAAGTAAATCTTGCTTTCTTTCTAATCACGGTCTGGTGTTGAAGCCAAAGTGATAAGCTGAAACAGTTTTATTATACATAAGTACAGTATTATACATATTATTGTGAGAGGCTTTGTAAAACATTTTTGAGAAAACAGGTTCAGCTGCTTACTAGAACTGGTGACACGGATATTGGTACAAACAGCATTGTTAATACTTTAAAGGGAGAAAAATGAAGTATTTATTTTCAATAGGTGTACTTTGTAAAGCAATTTCCAATGCTGCTAGACCTTTCGGAGTCAATTCACCAATGCGAAAATTCATCAAGTGAAGCTCATATACAGAATCGTTGTAACACAAGCTTGATAAGGAATAATAATAATATATACAGGTGCAGTAGGAAATCACACACAGTCCTATCTCAGTTAAGGCAGAGATCAAGCACAGTGATGATAATCTGACCCACAGAATAGTCAATAAACAGAAGTCAAAAGCAGCACAAATGATATTGACACCAACTGATCTCGGGTGCACCCAGCATCTCTCAGACTCAGACATCTTCAGATTGGGTTCAGTTTTCAGAATTCCATTACTTTGTGGGTCTGGAGTCACTGGGATTGAGGTAGAGGACGTCGGAAAAGCAAGATATGCGGTTCTATAAAGAAAAGAAATCATGAACATGGATATCAACAACAGTGACAACAGTAGAGATGGCACATATTTGGCCGATTTTCTGACATCCTAGCAAACACGCACATACCGGGCTGATGGATCATGTAATGTACCCATCCTTGACTCTGCTGAACACCCAGATTCCTCCATTCTGTCTCTGACATCAGATGGGTCTTGGGAACTCTTTTAGCAATGTCCTTGGGAAGCACGACATGCCTGAAAATGAATGGAAAACAAAACTCTCATTATAAATATCTGCAGATGACGTCCTTTTATCAAGCTCAAGAAAAAAATACTAAAGTATCATGTTTCTACTTTTTCTAACCTTATGAAAATTGAATGTGAACTAAATTGAAACTTCTTTTTTTTTTTTTGATACAACAGATTATTGTTATTTGTACATGTAAGTTAGCACTGCGGTCTCAGGCACTCCAAAACATAAAAACTGAAAACATTAATTGTAAACTGTACAGATGGGTTGAATATTTGCCTACCTGTACTCGAATTTGTCGTCGTCATATTTGTCAGAGTAATAAATCTGCTTGTGGGACATAGCGTGTTGTTGTTCTGGATGAAAAACATATGAAATAACTGCTATATCATAAACATTCAGTTACATCGTTTATGTATAGTAAATTTATACTTGTTCTGACGTAAATAAAGGACAATGGTAGATATCAGATTTACTTCTCAATAAATGCAGAGGGATTTTATTAATACAGGTTTCAGATTGTTCCCTCCAATGCTGGCTAACGTTAGCCACTCTAGCTAACGAGAGATTAAGGTAATTCAACGTTTATTCTAGATTAGTATATCCATGCATGGTACTTACTGTTTATTCTTTCTTGTAAATGTAATAATTGTGGCGATTACTTAATCAAAAAAAAGTGTGAAAACTATTTTTCCCAAACGCAATCTGCAAAAACAGCCACTGTTTACGTTTTCCTGGCGCTTGAACTTCCCTCTCAGCGAGTTCGAAGCCCGCCCATAAACATTCGAATCTTCACAAGCGCTTTCTGATTGGACAAGATGCGACGACGTCACTAAAAACGGTCACCCCGTTACGTTTCGCAAATAAAAGTCCCTATGGTCACTTCCAGAGCTGTGGACATTTACGAAGGCTTAACTTCCTCTTTTTAAGCTGAACGTATGTATTGTCTGAATGAATTCTGAATGAAAGGCTTAACACTTTATTTTTTGTATACCCTAAATTTAGATTTATTTGAGATATTGTATTGAACTGCATTTACTATGTCTCTTGCACCGTTGTAATACCGACAAACAAATGAAAATATCACAAATTAATACACGAATAATGCTAGTAAACACTCAGTTGTGCACGTCGTCACTGAGCTCTAGAGGGCACTAAGACCTAATCTATGAAAATATCAGACGAGATCAATTTTATATTATTGTATTGCTTTTCAAGTGAATTCGAATGGCGTTTGTTTCTGCTTTCTGCACATTTCAATGCAATTGGTCCTGAGCTTCTCAATAATAATCATTGTCTTATTATTTGACCATTAAGATATTTCTCCTCTTAAAATAACAAGAAACGGGTGATATACGAAATAAAGATTTATATTTTGTACTAAATGCACTTGTATCTGTCTATCTGCGCAGGAGCCCAACGATTCACAATAATCATGATTAACAATTTGACTTTGCTGTACAGTATTCGTGGATATTTCACTTTCATATTGGTACCCAATCTATCGATTCAATTATTGATTTATCTGAGTTGTCTGTATTTTTGTGGATGCAACTGTGCAATAATACTTTGCAATACATATAGTAACATTCTGGGCTTTGGGGTATGTAAAAATCATACTATTTTTATTCTAATCACGGCCTACGCCAAATAAACCTAAAGACGGTGAAATATGAGATCCTGGAAGGATGTAAATAAACAACAACTGTGCATCCATAAAATACAATGACAGTGGTTGTTTTTTTTTTTCTCGAGTTTAAAATAAAATGCTTAAATATCACCAGACCTATACATGCAAGCATAACAATATTACCGAGGAAGACTGAAAATCGTTTTCCTGTCCGTTATTATTATCGTTATCTGCCAAGACCTGGCCGTACTCGATCGATGACGGGAAGTTAAGGCGCTTCATCTGGAGCGAGGATAGTCGGGAATCTCAAAAAAAAAAAAAAAACAGGTAAACAAAATAATTCCCTGTGCATGAAAATATACAATCTGTAAAATAATACACACGTACATAAAATGCATGATCAAAAGGCATAATGTGGCATCCACGTGAGGTTATTTATAAACAGGTAAATGTTGCCGTGCACATGCAGTGGCCTGCGCTTAAATGACCCTCGCGACGGGGCAGCACGGACCCCGCCGTCATGACAGAACAAAACCAAAAATACACCTCACATATCTGCTTATCCACCCACCAGCTCTGTATTTATCAGTCTAGCAACACTAAAGACACATCTAAGGGACAACATGTGACAGAAGCCCTTTAATCGTACGATTAGCGATTCAGTTTCGATCCACATTTGTAATAGGTCAGCTGCAGGTTTTAGCCGTTCTCAGACCATTGTATTTGTCATATATATTAAATTGATCTCTGTAACATGTGCCCAGTTGTTACTGTATCAATATATTTCTTTATTAGTCGATTATCAATGTCTTATTTCATATTAGAGGGCTTGTTTGGATGATTCCATAGCAGCTTTAGCGTGCTAAACAGGCTCTGTTGCCTTTAAGTGATCCATTGTTAGGCAGAAATTGAATGCTGGATCATAATATTACCTTATATATGTTTAAATGATTGCTTTTTCATATTGCATACGTAAAAATGCATTGCAGTTCAGTCACCAATGCCAAGTTGATACAGAGGCATTATGTGGCTGTTAGCCAAAGCTAACAAAAGCCGTTCGGTGTAATTTGGTGTTGCGTTATACATTTGTGTATATGTTTTGTTGCCGAAGTAAAAGAAAAGAGAAATAGCAGGAAACATGCGGCTAAAATCATTTAGTCAGTTTCACCTCATAGGTACCTCAGCACGAAGCCGTTTCTGTTATGGTTAAAAACTGATAGCTCGAGTACTTGATTTGTTAACTAACTGTGCTTGTGAAAATAAATAAATAAAAATACATTTCATATGTACCTTATTAAACGTATGAAAACAGATGCTATGAGATTTTTTATTTATTTTTTTTAAATATGTTTATAATACATGACTCCCTGCATTAAATATCCAATTAAATCACACCATGATGTGTACAGACAATATTAAAGGATATTATCAATCAATAAATGGGATGAGTCCTGTCTCAATTTCATTTTTAAATAGAAAGTAATGTCAACTTAAAAGGGATAGTTTACCCAAAGTAGAAAGATAGTTCACATTATTTACTCACTCTCATGTCGTGCCAAAGCTGTATGAAAAAAAATAAGATATTTTGAAGAATGAAGAAATGAAGAAAGAATTTTTTTCTGACATGTTATTTGTATGTATTCTAGGATTGAGATCACTGGCCCGGCATGGGGGACATGAAAACCCCCGATTTCGATGACCTGTTGGCAGCATTTGACATTCCTGACATTGATGCCAAAGAGGCTATCCAGTCCACCCCGGATGAGGTGGAGGGGCATCAAGGAGCAGGCGGAGGATCGCTCATAAAGCCTGGTGATGTTTCAGTAGGGGGAAGTTCAGCCTTAAGATCACCCAGCCCATCCACAGATTCTCAGAGCGACCCATCTATTGTGAGCGTGATTGTGAAGAACCGTGTTCGCCCTGAACCCTTTGATGGTAGCGACAGCTCAGTACCAGATCCACTAAACCATAATGGATTTGTGTCGTCCAGTGGGTCAGTGCATATGTCTCAGTCCCGGTGCCAGCCAAATGGGGAGCAGTGGCCCATATGCAGCTCAAAGGCGACTCCAGAGAATGCAGGAGCACTTGAATCTTCCAGCACTTCCAAACAGGGCAGCAACATCTTCAATAAGCTGAAACCCTTGATGGCACAAGGTGCTGGAGACTCCGTTGGAAGGACCAGGAAAATGCAGCTTCTGCAACAGCAACATATTCAGCAGGAGATGAACCTAGAAGGTGCGGACCAGGCAAAAGCCCCTGCGATTCCTAGTGGGACAAGTGGAGCAGCATCTCCTTTCTTTCCCCCACCTAAACCACTTCTTTCCACTCCCTCCACAGCTTCGTCCTCCTCACCATCATCATCCTCTCCCTCGGTTGGTTCCCGTGTTTCTGGGGCCGTGGCATCTTCTCCGCTCGCTACATCTCTAACGGAGCCATTTAACGGATCACCACGTCTTAGTTCGTCGGCTTTCAGACGTGTAGATTCAGATGAGGAGGATTCAGATCCTGATTCCAGAGGATCTCTGGTCATCCACGAGAGTCCGGACTCTCCCACACCTCCGAAACTATCACGTCGACTGAGGTCACCTCCAGAAAATTCACAGTCTCCTTCTCTCCCTCCTTCAACGTCCATATCTCCCAGCACTTACCCCAAACCAGGCGACATTTCCTTGGCATCACCTGCTTCACCGCGAGCTCAACAGAACTGGCTTTCCGCACCAGTCCAAACAGGAACCGGAAAGAGTTTACCCCAAGAAGAGCGAAACCCAGAGCATGTGATAGAAGAACGAGACTCACCGGAGAGCCCTGAGCCTGAGACCCCCAAGTCCTCCATGCCAACATCTGCAGTTACCAAAAGATCATGCAGCCCAGCGGTTGCCTCTTCATCACCATCCGCTGCCATTCAAGAAGCTAAAGAGGAAGAAGAGGAGATGGAGGTAGACAAAGGATCAGTGGAGAATGGAAAAGATGCGGCTAATACAGATGGTAAGGATGGCGGGAAAAGAGATGGAGAGAAAATGGAGGTAGATACTGCACAATCCCTTCCAGCAGACGCCGGATCACCGAGCAGTGGTGGCAAAACTGTATCTGGTGGAAATGCTCCTTCCAGACCTCTTAAAGTCCGTATCAAGACCATTAAGACATCTACAGGAGGCATCACACGCACGGTTACCCGAGTAGCAGGTAAAGGAGGCACTGCCAATGCAGGCAAAGATGCAAGTAAAGCCCAAATGGGAAGTCGAGCTGGTCCTGCGAAAGGCACCAAAAAAAATGACGGTCAAGTGGTAAAATGCTCAACCCTACCAGTATCCACTCTAGAAGCCAGTAGTGCCATGCTAGCCGCAGCCAGCAAGGTCCAAAACAAAATGGTCATGCAATCCGATAAAACGAAAATCTCCGCCACAGCGGTGAGCATCACAAAAGCCACCACTTTACCAGTCGCACCAGCCGTCGGCGGTATAAGCGTGCGCCCTACGGTCGGTAAAATAGCCAATGGAGGTACCGTGCCGTGTAAACCAGCGTCTATCGTCAACAGCACTGGTGCTGTTATTTCCCGTAGCCAGTCTAGCCTGGTTGAGGCTTTCAACAAGATTCTGAACAGCAAGAACCTGCTGCCCAGCTACCGTCCGGATCTCTCGACCCCGCCGCCCCCCGAATGGGGTCTTCCTATGCCTGCTACTGGCTACCGCTGCTTGGAGTGCGGAGATGCTTTTGCTTTGGAGCGTAGCCTGGCGCGACACTATGACCGGCGCTCTTTGAGAATAGAGGTGACGTGTAATCACTGCGCAAAGCGGCTGGCTTTCTTCAACAAATGCAGCCTGCTGTTACATGCTCGGGAGCACAAGGAACGAGGCCTGGTCATGCAGTGCTCACATTTGGTTATGAGACCAGTTACAGTGGAGCAGATGATTGGCCAGCAAGACACTACTCCCATTGGTAAGTTTTGCAAAATGCTGTCTTTTTGTCTCAATTTGAATATGATTGTTTCGGCTTAATATTTAAGAATACGTTCAAAGATTTTTAATCAGCTGTATGGTTACTGAAATTAATAAATGAACAATGCATACTCTTTCTCAGTATTACCTGCACCCAGACATCCCAGTTTATTTATAAGAAACAAATCGGTGCTACATGACAAAATAGAGAAGAAGAGCTGTGGCGTTCTCTGTTGCCAAAACACTCATAATGCAATTTTGATTTTGGCATCACACCGCTGTTGAATGCAGAAGTTCAGTTTGTAGTTCTAAGAAAAGCCCTGGAGCTGTCAAAAGCCTGCGACTTTTGTTCAAACTAGGGATGCACCGAAATGAAAATCCTTGGCCGAAGCCGAAACCGAACAAAATTAAACACTGGGCCGAATACCGAATATGGAGTTTTTTCCCCCATGTATTTTGCCCAAAAACAAAATTCACCATTGCATAAATTAAAAAGCCAAAATATGTTTTTTACTGTTTTGTCAAAGAAAAAAAAATCAATTACAAAACAACAATTAAAAAATATTTAACACTGAACATTTTTAACATTCTAGCAGACACTATACCAACAAAGCACAATTTAACTTATTAAATTAATAAGTTAATAAAATAAGAATTTTTGGCCATCAGACCCCTTCTTGAATCAGGCATGTATTTTTTTTTTACTGTACAATTAAAAGCAGCCTTGCTGAGAAGAGACTTCTTTTAAAACATTAGAAAATATTACAGATCCTAATTTGAACACTATGTGTGAATGTTATAATACATGTATTAAAACAGAGCTGTTGTAATGATTATTATCATTATTATTGTCTTACTTTTTATTTTATTTTACAGAACAACAGTAAAATTACAATACTAACATTTATGAATGTTGATAAGAGTTCTTGCTTTTTCTCAACTTTTATTTTGGCGGAAACGCGCAAGAAGACCTCAATGCTTATTTTTGTTGACAACAGATTTATAAATGAGTCTCATTACGAATACGTCACATGCCTTGTAAAAATTCATAAAAATGTGACTGAGCAACGGACGACTGTATCAGCGCAGATTTTCCTCTAGTTCTCATGTGGCACCAATTTCAATTATTTTTACCTTTATTCATAGACAGTCTTGTTTTATTAAATGCCCATCTTGCCAGCGGTGAATTAAGTAGCCTTTTAAATGTTCTTATTCCTCTAGGTATGCTTTCTCCATCACTGTCCTCTACACCTCTGTCATCCTCCACAACCCCGACAGGGGCGACTCCTATACCGTCCACTTCCAGTCCACTGAAGGACTCCCCTTCTCCAGGCACGACTTCAGCCCAGCCCAGCCCTGCACGCCGTGGACCCCAGAGTCCCCAGGCCCTGATGCCGCTGCCCTGCAAGAAAGGCGAAGCCCTGCAATACCACAACTTCAAGTGTCCTGAATGTCAAGCCCAGTTTTCAAGCAAGGCTGAATTAGTGACTCATTTCCAGCAAATTAGAGCTACTCCTAATTCGGTAAGTTGCAACATTTTAAATGTGTTGGAATAAATGCAATGATTTTATTTCTGTTGGTCCATTAGACCAGTATTTCATATATTTTTTTAAATGCCCTGCCAGTAATTTTACTAACCGCACCATAAAAAAAAATTTAACTTTAATTTTAAAGTGTTTTTATCTCTCAGAAATAAATTGTAATAAAAACCACACACAGACACATATATAGATATTTTAATCATGACAACTCTCTGAAGATTTTAGCATGGTGATGGATATGACAATGTTAATGTATTTGGTCTTAGCGGAATAGATCTGCTACGCTGCTGGTGCTGAATTGCTGCTGCTGTTGGTTATTGCTTTAGTTGTAGATTATTGCTGCTGCTGCAAGCAAGTACAGGAACTTGCTACTGCCAATGCATACGGCGATACGGTGCCGTGAGTATTTAAGACATACTGCTGCTGCACAAATAGCATATAAAATAACCCGTAGCAGATCTGTACAGGTGGAGCTGGGGAAGGTGAAGGGTTTCAGAGTAACTCTGAAAGCGCGCTGCAGGAATCTCTAGTGAACGCTAGCCAGCCATATAAATGCAAGGCAGTAAGCTCATTGGCTGCATATGCAGCATGAACCAATCAGCTTGTGCCAAATCGTTTAACTCTCTGAATATCATCAGTTACGTTAACAAAACATCAGTCTGCGCCATCTACAGTTTCATGACTAAACTATATATTTGTTTTATTTAAAAAATGTAATTAATCGGTTTTCTCCAAATATTTTAGTTTGCAATGGTTGCTAGAAATTAACTATAAAATGACTAAATGGAAAATTCATGCACAGACGTTTGTTTAATGCTAATTTGAAAATTGTTGTAAAAAGTACATTTTTGCATTGAATGCTGTTTTTATTGAATGAATTTACATAGTTTTCACAAACATTTTACACATTCATTCTGCTGTTTCTTAAATGATGCCCAGCATCTGTAATGTGTAAGTTTATGTATAAGTAAAAAAATTGCTTTACTAACTCCTTTATGTTGTCCCTCCTGTCTTTCGTTTTCAGACTTGTATGCTTTGCACTCCCCCCATGATGCTGCCTAACTGGTGCAGTGTTTCAGCCCATCAGCGGATCCATAAGCACCGCGCACCCCATGTGTGTCCAGAGTGTGGTGGCACTGCTCGTCAGGCCATGTTTCAAACCCATCTGGAAGAGTCTTGCCTGCACTTTGCCAGACGCATCGGCTACAGGTTCCTGGCCTTTAATTTCCTATCAGTGTTTTGTGATATTGCAGACAGTTTCATTGCTTCGCAGCTGTATTTTATAGGGTATCTGTGAGATTTCCTGCAAGGAAATAGAAGAAATTGCTTAGTTATACTTGCATATGCTCAAATTTGCATCCTTTATTCCAGGTGCTCCAGTTGTCAGGTTGTGTTCGGAGGTTTGAACTCCATCAAGTCCCACATACAAACAGCTCACTGTGAGGTATTTCATAAGTGCCCCAACTGCCCGATGGCCTTCAAATCTGCCCAGAGCGCACAGGGGCACATCACTTCCCAGCATCCCGCCCTCACAGCTGCACAGGCTAAGTAGGTTGACCCATCACACACAGCTTTTCGTGATTAGTGCCTAATATTTAGTTTGAAAAAAACAAACATCCTTTAACTCTGAATATATTATTATATCATTTCTACAGGATGATCTACAAGTGTGTCATGTGTGACACAGTGTTCACCCAGAAACCTTTGCTCTACATGCATTTTGACACTCACCTGGCCAAACAGAAGGTGCATGTGTTCAAATGTCCAGACTGCACTAAACTTTATGCCCAGAAAGGGTCCATGATGGAACACATCAAGGTAAATACCTTATTAATAATAATAGCATTACATTATTAGATAATATAAACAACTTCAATAATAATAAAAACAATTATTATTATTATTATTATTCAGTATATAGAGTGCATTTCAGAATATGAATTGTTTAAGTTTTAAATTAATTAATTGTTATTTTGCCTTTTGTGTTACCCATTCTTTTCTCTTCCCCTAAAGAATGTGGTGTCAGCAAAGGCATACATTAAGATCCTTGGTTTGGCATTTACAAAGTAATTTCTGTGTATCACCTTGTCTAAAGCTCATACCAAGTACAACAGCCACCACAGTGTGAATTGTCACATTTTCCTGTCAGTCACGCTCATGCTTTTAACCAGAGCTGTCTCTCAATATTTCCCATTAGACTGCTCATAGAGGCCTGTCCGTCAAAGCAGAGACTCCACCCACCACCTCATCTCCGGTCTCAGCTCCTGCCAGCAACTCCACCTCTAAGTCCAAACCCACTGAAAACAATTCAGATGAGTTGAGCCAGGGACAGGGGGAGGAGGACGAGGAGGGGGAAGAGGAGGAGGGAGAGCATGAAGGGGAAGAGAGAGACGAGGGAGAAGAGGAGGAGAATGAGGAGGAAGATCAGGCGAGCTCTCCAGAAAGCGGGAGTATGGAGTGGAGGTGCAAGGAGTGCAAGAAACGCTATGCTGAAAGAGAGGACTACATCGATCACATGAAGAACGAACACGGCAAGGTTGGTACTCTTAAAAACATACACAAGTTTATACAAAACATACACATGCTTAGTTTATTAAATTTGTGATATGCCTGTCTTTTTTGCTTTGTTTGTTTGTTTCTCTAGTTAATGAAGAAGTTCCCCTGCAGATTGTGTGAACGTTCCTTCAGTTCAGCCAACAGCCTTCGTCGACATGTCCGAATAATACACGAGGGTGTCAAGAGAGTCTTCCGCTGCCCGTGAGTCCAACATTCATCAACCACAAATTTATTTGATTCTTTCTTTTCCTTTGCTAAAAAGGATTCTTTATTTGTTTAGTTTGCCTTTCTAATTCTGCATATGTTGCTCTCCTCAGGCACTGCTCAGAGGGCAAGCGTACGTTCAGTAGTCGTCTGATTTTGGAGAAGCACATTCGGGTCAGACATGGCATCAGAGCTCGACAAACAACAGACAGACCGGTCAGTTTGAGCACTCCACCTCTTTAGAGTTCAGAGGCATTTGATTATCCACATATTAATTTTAATTTCTTTTCCCAGAATGCTCCAAACACCAGAAAGCGTTCACTTCCGGGTGACGGGGGAGGCAGCTCGTCTGAGCTCGACAACGAGGGCGGAGCTCCACCTGTAGGGGGAGGCACCGATACTGATGACGTCGCAGGAGAGGACGCCAAAAGAACTCGAGCATCTGAGAACCAGCCGCTCGAGCAGGAGGAAGACGACGGCACATTCCGCTGCACACCCTGCGGCTTCACCACACAGGATTGGGAAGAGTTCCAGCGCCACATTCCCGTCCACTGTGACGCGGAGAACTCGCCACAGCAGTGCCTGCAGTGCGGCGCCTGCTTCGCCTCAGCCGGCTCCCTCAGCCGACACAAATTCATCACGCACCGTTTACGCCAAGGTCAGCATGACAATCGTGGCGGAAACGCATCACCTGGCACGTCGTCGCAGGAAGGCTCTCCGTCCTCACCTAAAGCGGGCGAGGAAGGGGAAGGGGGGGTCAGCTGCAGGGTGTGCAGCCGGCGCTTCGACAAGGCTTCGGACCTTAGCACTCATTTCCGCACACATGGCATGGCCTTCATCACGGCGCACAGGACCGACAAGCCCTTGTAGAAACGAGTGAGACAGGACAAGACCAGGACAAGCCGTTACAAAATGGGTCACAGCTTTGGATCATCCAAGACGAGTTTAAGATTAATACATATAACTTGGAAAACTTTGTCGTTATGATTGTAACGTGTTCTGTCTTCCAAAATACAAAGACATTAAAAGTTATTTCCCCCTTTCCTCCCTGTTTGCAACATCCACAGTCTTTTAAATGAATTTACACAAGGTCAAATTGTGTCTGCTCGAAAACTACTTTACATCGAGCTGTTTGGCGTCTGCTGGGTTTTGCGTCAGTCCACAAAAAGCATTTAAGCAAAAAGGGTGCTAGTGAAGGGTTTTTTTTTTTTTTTTTAAATAAAGGAAAACACTGACTTTTAAATGTAACAGTATTGTACAGACATTGTAGTACTGATGTTTATTTATATTGAAGCATTCATCAGTCTTTTGATAATCATTGAACTTTAAGTGAGGTGAAAAAGTTTCATTTGTGCAAGGAGATATACAGCAGACGTTTATTAGGTCAAAGATGGATTGTAAAGTTTAAATAGTCAAAAAAGGTCAATATAAGTTAACATGGATACATTTCAGTCACAGATACACTTGAGCACATTTTATATGTGTATAAATGCAGTACATCAGTTTGTTATGGTTGTTGCATTTGCAAATGTGAATAAGTCTTTGTAGAAGGGTTTTTTTTTTTTTTTTTAAATAAAGGAAAACACTGACTTTTAAATGTAACAGTATTGTACAGACATTGTAGTACTGATGTTTATTTATATTGAAGCATTCATCAGTCTTTTGATAATCATTGAACTTTAAGTGAGGTGAAAAAGTTTCATTTGTGCAAGGAGATATACAGCAGACGTTTATTAGGTCAAAGATGGATTGTAAAGTTTAAATAGTCAAAAAAGGTCAATATAAGTTAACATGGATACATTTCAGTCACAGATACACTTGAGCACATTTTATATGTGTATAAATGCAGTACATCAGTTTGTTATGGTTGTTGCATTTGCAAATGTGAATAAGTCTTTGTATTTTTTTTTTCTCCTTAGCTTATAGTCGATATTGAAATACTACTAGTGAAAGTTTGCATTCGGAGCCTGGTGTAATTTTAACGAGTTCATCTGAATCAGAAATTGGCATTGAGTTTGAAGGATTGCTTGTGTGTTTTATGATGAATTATGTACAAATATGAATGTCGTTTGTGGTTTTTTTTTCTTTGATAAAAGTCTTTTCTATCAGAAAGTTCTGTGCTTGTCAAAAAACACATTTCTTAAAAATAATATTGTGATCGTGTGAATCATCTGTGTGAGTGTGACTTCCTATTCCTCCAGTAATATATGTATATGTCCCACACATAGTCTATAGACAGCCATCTTATTCTGTGATGACTTGCCTGTTTCACTGCCGTACATCTGTGTCAGTTATCTTGCCCTTCTTTATAAATAAAACAGTAAATTGGTACGATACAGATCATGGTGTCCTTAATGATTCATATCCCAGTGCATGCTGGGAACACAAACACTAGTGTAATGCAGTTTCATTATGCAAATATCATTGAATCCAGTGCAATTACTGATGGAAATACTTCTAAAACTCATGAGCGGTGAACATTCTTAGAAACTTAATAGGTAACACTTTACAAAACTTGTTGAAATTATTCATCTTAATGTTAACAAATAAAATAATATAAAGTCTTGCCCCTTCATTAGAGCCAGAACTGAGTACATGATTTTTGCTAACAAAATCTAAATCTAAAGTACTACATTTCTGTTGAATTTACTGAACAGCAATTCAACGGTAGCTAAGACAGTGTATCATGTAGATACTGTGCTACATTATTTTAAACAGAAATTTATTTTAAGACGTCAGAGACCCTGCAAGGTTTTACAAAGTCATTGGTGATATATTTGATCATTAATAAACCTATAAAAAAATCCAAGTTACAAGATATGGAAGATCACCCAGTTCATATGTTAGTGTCAAAGTTTTTTTTTTCTCATGTCAAAGATTAAGCATTACTGCAAAAATGATTTTATAAAAATATATATATATATATATATATATATATATATATACGCGCACACACACACACACACACACACACATTACTTTATATACATATTTCTTCCTAGTTTTTGGTTGGTTCTGTGTCATGGTTACAATGGAACAGAATTCCTAATTGTTTGTATAAAAATATTTTGTTACACATCCACAAATGAATTATTTTGTTCTTTACATTGACAATGCTAAACATTTACTTTGTATATCTACACTGAAATAAAAATGGTGTAGAAACTATTTTCACTCAGAAATTTTAAGTAAATCTCACTAACAATTACAATGAATTGTGTAATCTTGAAGTAGAAAAACTGAAATGGTATTTTCTAGTAAAAGACTAGATCAATAATTTTTTACTTACCACTTCAGAAAAATATTTTTTACAGTGTGTGTGTAGTACAAATACTAATTTAGTTTGTATATAGCATACATTACCATTTAATAGTGTTTTTTAAAGAAATTAATTTTACTGAGCAAGGATGCATGAAATGGACACTAAAGACATTTATGTTATAAAAAATTAAATTTCAAATAAATGCTGTTCTTTTTAACTTTCTGTTCATCAAAGAAACTTGAAAAATATATTAAATTTTCCACTAAAATATTTAGCAGCACAACTGTTTTCAACACTGATCATAATCAGAAATGTTTCTTGAGCAGTAAATCAGCATCACTGAAGACTGGAGTAATGACTGCTGAAAATTCAGCTTTGTATCACAGGAATAAATTACATTTACAAATATATTAAAATAGAAAGCAAATTTTTTTATATTGTAATAATATTGCACAGTGTTACTGTTTTTACTGTATTTTTGATCAATTAAATGCAGCCTTGATGAGCATAAAAGACTTCTTTCAAAAACTTACCGTCCCTAAACTTCTGAAGAGTATATACAGTATAAGGAAAAGTTGGAAAATATTTAAGTGCATATTGAATTGATCACAAGGCTTTGACCTTGTATGCATGTTAGACTGACCTGAACACTTCATCTCCCCAGCCTGCAATGTAAGAGAAGAGTCTCGGGCCGAAGTCTCGAGCTGGGTTGATTGCATATCCGCTGTTAGATCCCATGGAGATGCCGATCACCAGGACAGCTGCTCCTACCAGGACAGGTTCCAGACCAGGAGGAGCTGGTGTGTTATGAGGGTCTCCCAATGCAAGAACACACACTAGCAGAGCAGCTGTGCCAATTATCTGCAGGACAACCTCAAGTTAATACTGGGACTCTCTACACAGTTCACTTCAGATCGAACTTAAGTGACAAAACACTTCTTTTTAAAGTTTTGTTCTTTTTAAAGCCATTTAAAGCCGTTTATCAACATCATATCGTTATATGATGTTGATACTGTTTCTATCATACGAAAATCCAAATCTGCAACTTGTCAATTAGATCCTATTCCAACTTGCATGGTAAAACCCGGGTTAGCGTGTTTTTCTTCTTTAATCACTGATATTGCCTCACTTCTTTCTGGTTTTGTTCCTCCTGTATTAAAAACTTCTGTAACAACACCTATTCTCAAGAAACCAGGGGCAGTTTCAAATAATCTTGAGAATTTTCGTCCTATTTCTAATTTAATTCTCGAAAGGATTGTTGCATCTCAGCTCCGGGATCATCTCTCCTTTAATAGTTTATATGAGCATATTAACAGAACAATCAGGGTTTCATCCGTATAGTGTCGAGACTGCACTTGTAAAGATTTCTAATGATTTATTAGTAGCTGCAGACTCAGGTCTTTTATCAATACTCATTCTTAGTGCAGCATTCGATACACCCCATACTGTTAAGTAGATTGGAGTCCATTGGAATTACAGGTAACGCTTTGTGTTCGTTCCTAACTTACAGACCATACTCAATTTGTACAACTTAAGCAGTTTAAATCAAATCCTACACCTGTTACCACTGGTGTCCCGCAGGGCTCTGCTCTGGGACCTCTTTTGTTTATCATTTATCTTTTACCAATTGGTTTTATTTTTAGGAAATATGGGGATCAATTCCATTGTTACGCTGATAACACCCATCTTTATCGGTCTTCTAAATCTACCACAGTTTTTCCTCCGTCTTCTCTTGTTCAGTGTTTGGATGAAATAAAAACCTGGTATTCATGTAATTTTCTCAAACTTAACAGTGATAAAACAGAAACACTTCTTGTTGGATCAAAAAATACTCTGGCCAAATCAAGTTGTCCGTCTATGACAATTGACAATTTCTATATTGTCAAGTTTCTATATCTAAACAGATTAAAAGTCTGGGTGTCATCTTGAACAGCACTTTATCATTTAAGCTCATATTAATAATGTTACTCGTTCTGCATTTTTCCATATACTAAAGAATGGTCGTCTCTGTCCTGTGCGCTCAACAAAGAGTTATTCTTGTACACGCTTTCACAAATTGACTACTGTAATTCCTTGTTTTATGGACTCCCATCTAAATCTATACACAAATTTCACTTGGTGCATAATGCGGCTGCACAAGTTATTTTCAAAGCTCCTATATCTGAGCATGTCTCTCCTGTCCTACAAAATCTGCATTGGCTCCCTGTTAAATAGTATAAATTTTAAGGTCTTGCTTTTAACTTACAAGACACTTAATGATTTAGCTCCCTCATATTTATCCGATCTCCTTTGTATTAATACTATTACATGCATCTTACGATCTGCCTCTGCTTTCACTCTTGTACTTCCACGCATTCGGACAACTTCTATGGGGTCACAAGCTTTTGGTTATGCTGCTCCGTATTTATGGAATTCT
This sequence comes from Sinocyclocheilus grahami, assembly GCF_001515645.1. Classification (NCBI taxonomy): domain Eukaryota; kingdom Metazoa; phylum Chordata; class Actinopteri; order Cypriniformes; family Cyprinidae; genus Sinocyclocheilus; species Sinocyclocheilus grahami. Next base: position 70,149 of record NW_015505447.1, on the reverse strand, counting down.
CTACTGATGGATATTCATAATAGTTAAAGTCTTGTAGTTTTTAAATCTAGACTTAAAACTTTTTTGTAATGTTTAGATGCAGGTACGCTGTGCTGCCTTTTGTTTGATTACTGGTTGTTTATTGATGTACGGTGTGTCCTTGAGTGTCGTGAAAGGCGCCTATAAATAATTAATAATAATAATAATAATAATAATAATAATAATAATGACTTTGACAGAGTGAACGGAGCGAATCCAGGCACAAACTAAAAATACACTTTACAAACTATATATACACAACAGGTGTGATTAGTTTGTAGTTTTGTTTTTCCATCGCTAGTAGGTAGCACAAAAAATTACTGTATTTAAAAGTGAGTCATTGAATCGTTCAACCGATTCACTTAAATACATGCTTTCTGCTGTGGCTTCTTTTGGAACAATTTTCATTGGCTGACAATAACTGACAGTACACTCTAAAAAATGCTGGGTTGTTTTAACCCAACTTTGGGTCAAATATGGACTAACCCAAATGTTGGGTTAAAATTTTCAATTACATTTTTAACCCAAAAGTTGGGTTAGTCCATATTTGACCCAAAGTTGGGTTAAAACAACCCAGCATTTTTTTTAGAGTGTATTGTATATCAAATGTAAGTTACTCAATATTAGCTACTGTTGCATAAAATCAGTAAGCCCATCAAATCAGAATAGGTAATTTTGTTATGAATTAACAATTAATTTAGAATATTTGGTTATGGTGATCTTACGAAAGTCTTGTGCCTTGAGAATAGTCTTAGCATTTCAAACAGTAGATTTCCATGTGTTCATATATTGTGCTGACCTGGTCTACCACTCCTCCCCATAGACTCAGGTAGTCTGCTGGATATGTTGAGAAGATACCAGCTGTGGCAGTGGCACCACTAACTGTCAGATGCCCTCCAGTGAAATCCATTATGGCATCTGTGAACAAACACGTATGAATAGAAAAGTGTCTTCATTTGGATGTACTTGTGTGATTTATATTTATTTTCTAAATTACCAGTCAAAAGTTTGGAATAATTAAGATTTTTGTTTTTGAAAGTGTCTTATGCTCACCTAGGCTAATTTATGTGATCAAAATACAGTAAAAATTGTAAATATAATTACACACATCAATTTTATGCTTCTTTGCTCAATAAAAGGATTCTTTTTTTTTTTTTATCTCACCTTGAACTTTTGAATTATATAGTGCATCATGATTTCCACAAAACTATTAAGCAGCACAACCATTTCCAACACTGATGATATAAAAAAATAATAATAATAAAAAAAAATTAAAAAGTGTCTTGAGCACCAAACCTGCATATTAGAATGATTTCTAAAAGATTACGTAACACTGGAGACTGGAGTATTAATGCTGAAAATTCAGCTTTGCTTCATAGGAATAAATTACATTTTAAATATTTTCAGGTACAAAACAGTTATTTTAAAATTGTAATACTATTTCACAATTTTACTATTTTTACTGTATTTTTGTTCAAATAAATACAGTCTTGGTGGGCATAAAAGAATTCTTTCAAAAATAAAAATCATTAAAAAAATATTTTTGACTGGTAGTGTCGATTACGTATATGATAGATCTGATAGACTGAGATTCACTCACCATAGTACTGAAGAGCAACAGTTGCTGCAGCCAGAAATGCACCAAAGAGCTGCGACCACACATAGAAAGGAAGACGAGTCCAGGAAAACCGGCCCAGGACACACAGGGTGAGGGAAACAGCTGGATTCAGGTGAGCTCCTTAAACAGATGAGAAATATATTAATTTGCATATATATATACACACAAGGACTGATGTCTTAATATGCACAGCTGCTCTGGAGATTTTATACCTGATACGCCTTTTGGCACATAAACCCCAAATGTGGTGCCCAATGCAAATCCGAGGTTGATTGACGGGTATTCACCCTTAGTGTTTTGAGAGGTCGTCACCTGGGCAACTGATCCACACCCAAAAAGCTATAGAGAGAGAGTGATAACAAGAAATATATTAAAAAATCTAGTGTGAATGTTTATACAGACACGTCTATTATGAAAAGGTTTATGGCACAATAAAATTGCTGTGCAATTTAGGGTTAGATTAAGTTTATGTTCAGTGCCAAAAATTTTGTTCCAAGAGGTCAGTGAAGTTTGTTCTCCAGAATATTGCAGAAATTATTTGCACATTTGCTACAGAAAAGATTTAAATGGGCAGAAGGAGGTATATTTTACTCAAAGATAATACATTTTTATAAGAGCTTTTCCATTGTCATTTGAATGTAAACATGTATATATACATAAAAAGATATGATAGCATTCTCATAAAATTGCTGAATTATCAACATTTTGTAAAGATACAAGTGGGCCTCATTCTGAGACTTCAGTTAATGGCACACATTTCCACATTACAAATACAGTTATGAAGACTGACTTACTATCAAAATATAGACTCCGAAAAATTCCGCAAGGCATTCTCTGAACAATCTACTCTTGATTCGGCATCTCTTCAACAGACGATCCATAATTTCTGCCCTGTATTGTTGGTTGTTGTTTTTTTCTTTTACACTGGAAGTAAATGGACTCCAGATGATTCTCAGGGCTCGATAGGGAAGGTCTGTAATGAAAAGACCAAGTCAGAAAGCATGGTCTTCCACAAAAAAAACGTTTAGCTAATTACCACACCGCATTGGTAAACTCAGGAGTATCTGTTGTAGTTAAAGTGTGTTATAGGTGTGTGTCTGGGGAAGGAATGACAGTTACATGTAGTACATTGCCCTTGTGTGTAATAAAACAAGTAGTTTATATAACTTTTATCTGTGAGGCACTGCTGGCATATACTAGATTTATGCATAAATCTTCTACTATTAATTTTAAAACAAAAGCTTAATGACCTAATTCATACAAAATACCTTCAACATTTTCAAAAATGTGTGTGTGTGTGAAAAAACGAGTAGTTTATATAACTTTTATCTGTGAGGCACTGCTGGCATATACCAGATTTATGCATAAATCTTCTATTAATTTTAAAACAAAAGCTTAATGACCTAATTCATACAAAATACCTTCAACATTAAAAAAAAAATGTGTGTGTGTGTGTAATATATATATAACACACACAGTATACTAATTAAGAACTGCCTTAATTCTTCGTGGCATAGATTCAACAAGGTGTTGGAAACATTCCTCAGAGATGTTGGTCCATATTGACATGATAGCATCACGCAGTTGCTGCAGATTTGTCGGCTGCACATCCATGATGCGAATCTCCCGTTCCACCACATCCCAAAGGTGCTCTATTGGATTGAGATCTGGTGACTGTGGAGGCCATTTGAGTAAAGTGAACTCATTGTCATGTTCAAGAAACCAGTCGGAGATTATTTGAGCTTTGTGACATGGTGCATTATCCTGCTGGAAGTAGCCATCAGAAGATGGGTACACTGTAGTCATAAAGGGCTGGATACGGTCAGCAACAATACTCAGGTAGGCTGTGGCGTTTAAACAATGCTCAATTGGTACTAAGGGGCCCAAAGTGTGCCAAATATCCCCCACACCATTATACCACCACCAGCAGCCTGAACCGTTGAGACAAGGCAAGATGGATCCATGCTCTCATGTTCTTTACTCCAAATTCTGACCGTACCATCTGAATGTCGCAGCAGAAATCGAGACTCATCAGACCAAGCAACATTTTTCCAATCTTCTATTGTCCAATTTTGGTGAGCCTGTGCGAATTGTAGCCTCCGTTTCCTGTTCTTAGCTGACAGGAGCGGCATCCGCTGTGGTCTTCTGCTGCTGTAGCCCATCTGCTTCAGGCTCGACATGTTGTGCGTTCAGAGATGGTATTCTGCATACCTTGGTTGTAACGAGTGGTTATTTGAGTTACTGTTGCCTTTCTATCATCTCTAACCAGTCTGCCCATTCTCCTCTGACATCAACAAGGCATTTTCATCCACACAACTGTCGCTCACTGGATATTTTCTCTTTCTCGAACCAGTCTCTGTAAACCCTAGAGATGGTTGTGCATGCAAATCCCAGTAGATCAGCAGTTTTTTCGAAATACTCAGACCAGCCCGTCTGGCACCAACAACCATTCCACTTTCAAAGTCACTTAAATCCCCTTTCTTCCCCATTCTGATGCTCGGTTTGAACTTCAGCAAGTCGTCTTCACCACAATATATATATATATATATATATATATATATATATATATATATATATATATATATATATATATATATATAATATAGAGATTATATAATAGAAATTATGCAATAATAAATTGTGAGCACATATATTAAACAAACAACTCAAGATATTTGCTAAACTCTGCAGCGCATTGGCCCTCCAGGGCAAGATTTGAGGAACCCTGCTATAAAGTATGACAACAAATTCAAGCTTCAGTATAAGATAATAAAGCCAAGCACACATTAAGTAGGCTAATTAGCAGATAAATGCTTAACGTAATATTTACGATAATTATTAAACATATGATAGCAAAAATATTACAGACTACTCACCGTGCTCTCTCGTTGTCAATAACTCCGCCCCTCATTTCCGGTTCTGTGCCTGCAGTTCTGAAACTTTTTTTTTTATTATTGCATTGCTAAGAACATACACAATCAATGCCAGGGGTAAATACAATTGAGAGTACAAATGCAGGTTACAAAATCAGGAAAATATAGTACAAATGACACAATGAGACAGTTTTAAGGGCTTTGGAGTTGCTGGATGTAAGGAGAGTGTCCAGATAGGATTTAAGTTCCTTATGAAATATAAAAAAGAACCTTTTTTTTTATTATTGCATTGCTAAGAACATACACAATCAATGCCAGGGGTAAATACAATTGAGAGTACAAATGCAGGTTACAAAATCAGGAAAATATAGTACAAATGACACAATGAGACAGTTTTAAGGGCTTTGGAGTTGCTGGATGTAAGGAGAGTGTCCAGATAGGATTTAAGTTCCTTATGAAATATAAAAAAGTAAGGCTTAGCACCCTGAAATTTACATTTATGTAAGAAAATTTACATAATCCGTTAGAAAAATAAACTAATTGATCAATAAATATGGGTCCTTTGCATCTTTATCAAAATCGTGCTGAACAAATAAAACATCTTTGCATAACAAAGAAAAACTTTGTGATGAAAATGTGCGTACAAAAATACAGAAATCCCTCCAGAACATACTTGTATATGAGCATTCCCAGAAGAGATGAGAAATAGATTTGTCTTCAGCACCACAAAAAGAACATAAAGAGTCAATATCAGGAAACATTCTTTTTAAGTAAAGCTTTACAGGATAAAAAAGATGAAGTAGTTTGTAGGACACATCCTTGACCTTATTGGTTATTAAATATTTAGACGACAAAGTCCACACTTTTTTTCCATGGAATGTTGATAAACTGGCCATTCCATTAGGACACAATCTTCAAGCGATGCCATAGAAGAACCATTTTTGGTTCCACAAAGAACCATTCAGTCAAAGGTTCTTTAAAGAACCATCTCTTTCTTACCTTTTTATAATCTGAAGAACCTTCTTTCGCCCCAAAGAACCTTTTGTGAAACAGAAAGGTTCTTCAGATGTTAAAGGTTCTTTATGGAACCATTTAGACAAAAAGGTTCTTCTATGGCATCGTGAAGCACCTTTATTTTTAAGAGTGTACTCAAAAGAGAGGAGGAAAGAAGTTGTGCAGCCACAAGAAATAAATAAGGGTATACAGGGCAACCCTGACGAACTCCTCTTGACAATTGAAATCTAGGCGAGGTACCCGACTTAAGGTTGATGGAACAGTTGGCATTATTATAAAGAGTTCTTATAAATTTGCAGAATGGATCACCAAACCCAAGCTTTTTGAGAGATAGAAAAATAAACTTGTGTTCAAGACAGTCAAAAGCTTTGTAAAAATCTACAAAAAGAATAAGACTGTCATCATTAACTAATTCGCTATAGTCTAATAAATCTAGAACAAGTCGGATATTGTTTGATATGTGTCTTTTTGGCATAAATCCTAATTGAGTCTCATCGATAACTGAACTTAGAACACACTTGAGTCTTTTGGCCAAAGCCCAAGCTAAAATTGTATAATCATTATTAAGGAGACAAATAGGTTCGCCAATTATCTATCAAAGTAACATCTTTTTTAGATTTAGGTATCAAAGTTAAAAGCCCTTGTGTTAAACTAGAAGGCAAAGTTTAATATATAATAAATAGAATAAGCAGAGCTTTGTTCTCCTTTGTTCTTGTATATGCTGAACAATGAACATTCAAAAGTATAACACAAGGTTACAAACATGATGTTCACGTTTTCTGGAAGAAAAAAAAACGAACAAAAAAAAGAAAAGGGAAAGAAAAATGAATAAATAATAAGGAGGGTATACATCAATAATCACAAGAGAAAAGAGGAGTTTAGTTCTTTGAGCGTGTCCATAGTTATGGCTGCTTTCCGATTTGACAGACCTTGAAGGGTTTCAAAATAAATCCTCAAATCAGCTTTGAAGTGGGAGATACTGGGCTTCCTTTCTGACCATTTACATTTGTGTATGTAAAGCTTACCTAATAATATTAGAAGATTTAGCATAAAAATTAGACTCTTATCCATATCTTTTTTATCAAAATAAAATATAACATCTCTTTTTCTTATATTAATTTTAGATCCACTCAACATAGTAAATAAATATTCAACATCAATCCAGAAAAATAGAACATACACATTAAAAAAAAAGAAGATGCAAAACAGTCTCAACATGCATTCCACAAAAAAACACAAAATTCAGAGAGAGATCAGCTCTGTATCTCTTGAGAAACTGGTTAGTTGGATAAATTATGTATAATTTTAAAGTAAGCTTCACTAACTTTATTTGTGACACAGAATTTGTTATTATAAGTCCAAATCAATTTCCAGTTGATCATCTCAAAATGGTTATTCCAGAAGTACTTACATCGAAATGTTGCAGGGCAGTGAATCAAAATGTATTACATTTTCTATCTTTGATATCAATACCATTTAATAAGATCTCTTTTTTAAATGTTGATTGCTTAAATTAACTAAATCCCTGTAAAAAGCCTCACAAATCCTGCTGGTATTGCATCAATCACAATACTATATTCACGCTGAGGTATTGGAATACCAAATTTCTCTAAAAATTCAGTATATGTAAGTAAATATCCTTCGTTATTTATCAACTGTGAGACCATTAGAATACCATTTTTAACCCAATTAGTATAGAAAATTGATTTGTTCTTATATTTAACATATTTATTATTCCAAATTATCTGCCTATGGGGAGAAAAATTATGTCTGTATATAAGAATCCAATATAAAAGAGCCTGTCTATGAAAACTAGATAACTTAATGGGGAGTTTGTTGACCTCAAAATCACACTTCAAAAGAAACTCTATGCCTCCAACTTTTTCAAAAATAAGATTTGGAATTATATACCATATCTCATCTTTATGTTTAATATGATGTTTAATCCGGTTAAACTTACAAAATAAAGCCCATTCAAACCTCCTTGATTATACGAATTACATAAATTAATTTTATTTCAATAGTGAGGCTTGTTTTTCCATATGAAATTAAATAGAGTTGAATCCATTTTTTTAAGAAAAGATTTTGGTACATCTAGACTAAACGAGATAATCTCTCGGTTCTGGACAACAGAATGATAATTCTCTCATGAGCCACATATCAAATTTCTTTTTAGTTTTCAACATAAGGGGCTGGAAATTAGATTGTACTCTGTTTAACTGATCTTTGCAAATATTGATACCAAGATAAGTTACTTCCTCTCTAATTGGAATACCTTCAAATTGGGTAAAAGGTATACCATTATCTTTAAGTGGAAAAAGGGTTAAAAATAAACCTGACACTTCAAAAAATATATTAAGGCACTCTATAGTTTTCTTAACTTGTGATATATCTTTCAAAAAGATAGCTGTATCATCAGCAAGCTGACAGCATTTAATTTTTCTGTCCCTAATTCTGATGCCTTGAAAATAATCATTATGCAAATGTAAAGCCATCGTTTGCATAACTAAAAGAAATAAAAAGGGAGCCGCCGGGTCTCCCTGTTTTATGCCTCGAGAAATACTAAATCGATGAGTTGTTCCCCATGGGAGTTTAACTGAACTATTACAGTCATTGTATAAAGTTTGTATCGCCCTTTTAAAGTATTGACCAAAACCAAAAGAAATCTAGTAAATCAAATAAATTATGTTTTACAGTTTCAAAGGCTTTAGCTTTTTGAAAATGCTGATTTCATTTTCCAGCAGGATTTGGCATACTGGATTTGGGGTATTGTCAAGAGGAAAATGAGAAACAAGAGACCAAAAAATGCAGATGAGCTGAAGGCCACTGTCAAAGAAACCTGGGCTTCCATACCACCTCAGCAGTGCCACAAACTGATCACCTCCATGCCACGCCGAATTGAGGCAGTAATTAAAGCAAAAGGAGCCCCTACCAAGTACTGAGTACATGTACAGTAAATGAAAAAACTTTCCAGAATGCCAATTCCCTAAAAATGTTTTTTTTATTGGTCTTATGAAGTATTCTAATTTGTTGAGATAGTGAATTGGTGGGTTTTTGTTAAATGTGAGCCAAAATCATCACAATTAAAAGAACCAAAGACAAGCTATTTCAGTGTGTGTGCATTGAATTTATTTAATACACGAGTTTCACAATTTGAGTTGAATTACTGAAATAAATGAACTTTTCCACGACATTCTAATTTATTGAGATACACCTGTATATATCTATAAATAAAATGTAACTGTTATCAGTTATGTAATCCTTATAATCAATTAAATCTAAGATCAATCTAATATTATTGCTAATATGTCGTCCTTGCATAAAGCCTGACTGACTATTATCTATGATTGTATCTAAACATAACTTTATTCTTTATTCTAAACTTTGAATTTCAAAAGGCCAGAGAGTTATAATCCAATGTTTGCTTGTTAAATACTTTGCACTCAAAAGGTGTAGAAAATCATTTTGTTTCTTTGTTCTACCTAAAACCTAAAATTTTTGTTAACTTCTTGTTCTACTTTGCACTTTGTCTTTTTCCTTGTATTCACTTAATGTGAGGGGTATACAAGAACAGATTAAGAGGAAAGCTGTATTTTTGTTTTGTAAATCTTTCAAGGCAGATTTTTATTTTTTACAAGAAACACATACTGTAGCCTCAGATTTTAATTTCTGGGAAAATCAGTGGGCAGACAATATATGGATGTCTTATGGAAAGAGTAAATCAGCGGGTGTTGCTATATTAAAGGGCTCCTTTCAGGGGAAAATCCTAAAAAATGTAGTCCATGACTCAGGAAGATGGATAATTTTAGTTGTTGAATTTATGGAGGATATTTTTATTTTAGGTAATATATATGGTCATAATAACAGCCAAAGAAACACACTTATTTTTGCTGAATTTGAAGAAAAAATAAATTCCTTTAAAATAAATTAAATTATTTTGTTAATGCTAAACTAATATTTGGGGGTGACTGGAACTGCATAAATTACCCTATTAAAGACTGTCATCCTCAAAGATCCTTAAAGAAGCACTTATGGAGAATTGAATAATCTCTGTTTGCACTTAAACTGTTGTGATGTGTGGAGACTAAAAAATCAAATCCAGTTCACTTGGAACAACAAAGATTTATCTAAGAGATCGAGGATTGATTTTTGGCTTATTTCAAATGATTTATTAGATAGTGTGGAAGAAACAAAAATAGAACCCTCTGTTTTTTCTGATCATAATATGATCACTTTAGTAATATGCATAAAATAAATTTAAACCAAATTATTGGAAATTAAATAATACACTTTTGAGTGATAAATTATTCAAAGAAAAAGCCATAAAAATTATAAATGAAAATTTGTCAAAAGCCAAAAAATATCAAATATATGGCAAACATTGGGACTATACAAAATTTCAGATCCGTAATATGGCCATCAAAAGGGGAAAATAATTATCTAAGGAAAAAAGAATGAGACAAGACAGAATACTTAAGGAAATCATTTTTATTTATGAAAAGGATGAGCAAACGCAATCTGATATTAATATGTTAATTGAATTACAATCTGAATTGGATAATATCCATCAAAATTTGGCACGGGGAGCCTTCATTCATTCTAGACGGAAATGGATAGAACATGGTGAAAGGAATACCAAATATTTTCATAATTTAGAAAAAAGAAATGTTAGTGTTAATAATATATATATAAACTTAAAATTAATGAGCAGATATCCGAAGATCCTAAAACAATTTCTGATTTTGTGGAAGAATTCTATAGAAAACTATATTCAGCAGTTCTGAAACTGCTGGTGCTGCAGGTCTGGCTTGTGACGTCGACGCCTGCGCTGTTATCTCCGCCTACTGGAAACTTTTTCAGGCTTCTAATTGGCCAACATGGCTTTACGGTTGAGATTATATGAAAGTGACGTGACATGTGGCCAAGTATGGTGACCCATACTAGGAATTAGTGCTCTGCATTTAACCCATCCAAAGTGCACACACACAGCAGTGAACACACACACAGTGAACACACACCCGGAGCAGTGGGCAGCCATTTATGCTGCGGCGCCCGGGGAGCAGTTGGGGGTTCGGTGCCTTACTCAAGGGCACCTCAGTCGTGGTATTTAAGGTGTAAGAGAGCTCTGTACATACACCCCCCCCCCCTACATTCCCTGCCGGTACGAGACTCGAACCCATAACCTTTGGGTTATGAGTCCGACTCTCTAACCATTAGGTCACGACTTCCCCACCTGTTGGTTTGGCATGCTCTTGACAGTGCTTCATAGCATGCGTTTGCGTTTTTGTGTGGACGGAGATTGTTTTTTTTAAACGGAAAAAGGAAAAACTCTGTTTATAAAAAACCCATGTACGTGTGGACATGGCCTGAAGCGTTTAGTGCAATGCTGACAATGCAAGCTAACTAGTTTAGTAAACAATTAAATTTTTAACAGTTGTTTAAAGTAAATTAACAGTGAAAACAGCAAATAATTTAGTATTCCCTAATTTTGTATTTCCCTATAGAATATTAACACATACAGGAACATCAAGGTCAAAGATGAGCACCAGACCTGGTACACTGCTGGTGTTTATAGTGTATCACGTCCATAACTGTGGTGAGTGTTGCTTAGCTTTGCAACCAATTTGATCTTTAGTGGCATCAACTTTATGGAGATTGACTTTACAGTCAATTATCATATGATTATTTCCTTAGTAGACAGAAGATAACACCCAAGCTCTACACATATGAGATGACCTCAAATGCTTACTTGACTTTTCTGGGCCATTTCGATCTCAACATGAATAACCAATGGTGTAGAAAGTGTTTGAATTAGTGTTTTAGGCTGCTTTTTCCATGTGAGAAATGTAGGAATAAGTTTAGTCCATTGTTGAGACTTATGTAACTATGATGAGAACATTGAGAATAGCCGCATGGACACATTAACTCTTTTGGAAGCAATCATAGACCTTAGGGTCAAACATTGACACATCAGATGTCAACTAGTGTAGATTTGCCTAATTACCCAGAAAACCCAGAGGAAATGGGGCCTGGGAGCAAATCCAACATCAAATATATGCATGCGAGATATACATTTCTGCATGTACTTATGAATGTTAGTTATGAGACAACATAAACATGGTTTTCTTTCTTAACTAAACATATAGGTTAATGGATAAATGGTTCAGCTAAAATAAGGCTCATATTTTATTTTACTCTGATGTCAACAATTCTGTGTTTTTCTGTCAATATGGGGTGCTGTGTGTACATTAATGAGGAAAAAAATTAACTTAAATGATTTTAGCAAATGGCTGCAATATAACAAAGAGTGAAAACTTTAAGGGGGTCTGAATACTTTCCGTACCCACTGTATATATATATATACATATATAAAGGTATATATGACAAAATGGGCTTAATAGTGAATTGTTCACTTTATAAACTTCAATTTAATTATTGTGTACATTTTGATTGTTACTTTTAAAATTATGCTGCTGTTTGTGTGTTTTATTGAAATGTTTTCATTTTCATGTAGAAAAATGTATGATGCACGTGTTCTTGACTTTGGAGTAAGCATTTATTTTGAATCTTGTGATTAAAGCATATTTCATATAAAATGTCCAGAAGTTTCAAACATTATTTTTAATATCACAAACATGAAATAACTCGCATAATACAATGAACCGAAAAACTGTATAGGCCTACAACTAAATTACACAAGATTAATGTTCATAAAATGCTTAATAAATCATTATAAAATGCATACATAAAGTATGATGTATCGTGTGTAATAAAAAGCAAATTACCCCTTAAAAACCATAAGGTGGCGCTACTCAAGCTCCGCCCCTCACCTCTGGTTCTGTGGCTGCGGTTCTGAAACTGCTGGTGCTACTGGTCCGCAGCTGGATACTATTGAAAAACTCGGGTTTCGCTGTCTACACGACAACACCATACCTATGAACCCTTTCGTTTTTCTCGGGATTCTCCCGTATTTTACCATTCTATCCTGCTTAGAATAGAATGGTAAATTCCATTATGTACCCATGGTACGGCAGCAAAGTTCCTTGATTATTACGCCGGAATGAGAATATAGTTCTTAGCCATATCGGCCTAGAAAATCTCAACTTTTTATTTTCCATCGGTCTTAGTACACAACGGAACTACAGAAGAGTCAAGAAAACGGTCAAACTCAACTGTTTAACTCCAGGGGGGTTGGAAAATGAGCCCATTTTCAGAAGTAGTGGAGTGTTCCTTTAAGGGAAAAACTTAAAGGGGTCATATGATGTTGCTAAAAATAACATTATTTTGTGTATTTGGTGTAATGAAATGTTTGTGCGGTTTAAAGTTTAAAAATACATTTTCCACATACTGTACATTATTGTTTCTCCTCTATGCCCCGCCTTTCTGAAACACATCGATTTTTACAAAGCTCATTGGTCTGAAAAGCGAGGTGTGCTCTGATTGGCCAGCTATCCAGTGCGTTGTGATTGGCCGAATACCTCAAGCGTGTGACGGAAATGTTACGCCGAGACGCGACAAAAACATTAAAAGCCATATATAAACTAGGCATTTGTTGCATCCAGTGGGGACATAATTACGGATAATGATTTATACTGTCTTTTTTCGCATTGCATTGCATCGTGCCGCGTAAACATAAAACCATGTCTGCATTTGTGATCTGAGAAATGACAAACAACAAACACTACTCTAAACTGCCCAAAACTCATGTTTGAATCATCAGTGGCAAATTCCTTAAATATAAAAACGTGCTTACGGTCTGTGAGTCAGAACAGCCGGCATTGTAGTCTACTCTACCAGGATCAGGAAACGGTCCTCCATAAAATGTGCTGCACACATCTTAATATTTGGGTTGAAGTGTTCTGGAACAGTGTTGTAAATACAACTTAACCACTGATTTCTAGTCGTGTCCTCTTTTGGAAGGCCAAACAAAGTAGTTTCGCTTTCACAACGAAACAGCGTCACACACGGCGAGCTAGAGTGAGCGGAGGCTGGCAGGCTTCCGGCAACCACATGTGGCGACCCCGGGCTGTACTCCGCTTCGTCCACGGTGAAAGCTGATCCAGTGATCCACAGCGTGAAGTTGATGTATTTCCTCGGTGACCAGCACGGATCAGCTCCAGGCATGACGAAGCGGATATCGTCCTCTTTTGGAAGGCCAAACAAAGTAGTTTCGCTTTCGCAACGAAACACACAGCGTCTTCACGACATGGCAGCGGCAACAACAATACTACAGCGAGAATAAAAGTTACACCTTCTTTCTTTGCGTGAACATTTGGGTGGCGTTATGCAAATCTTCCCACATTGTGACGTAGACATGTGGGGGCGTGTTAGAATGAGCCGTTTTAGGTAGGTGTGGTTGACTCTTAACTTTTATAAAGAATATCTCTTTGGATTTGAGACTTTAGTCTTTGCAACTTTACAGATCTTCTTTATGCACCAATAGCTTGTAACATTCCAAAGATATAGCTTACACTTCAAAAGGCTATTTAATTGATTAAATATGAGCGCTGCAAGTTTCAAAGTCAGGTGCTGCGCTGCTTTGTTTACTGCAGTTACGGGGGAAACGGCTATATTCCTGGCGAAAAGCGCCACCTGCTGGCAGAGAATGAATTAGCATTTTTTTTCAATAAGCCCTTCTGCTCTTTATTAGTCTAAACTTTAGACCAAAGCCAAAAACGACCCTTGTTTTTACGCAGAAAACACGCAGTTGTAAATATGAACTGGTGGATCAACAAGAAGATAATGAATTATAAAACTCTAAAGATATAACCCCCCATACCCCCTTCCCGTACTTTGGTACCCAAATGTTGACGGGTACATGATGGACAACACTGCAACTGGAGTTTTTGAAAATCTTCACCCTGGCAGGCGTTTTCAAAAATGTTCGGTTTCAGTGACCTGGTGCTGCGTTTGCAACGAACGGCCAAACCGCGTAGAAAAAGCTGCGATTTAAAAAATAACCGCGTTCGTGTGGACAGGGCCTCAGGCTGTCAGTCAACAAGAACAGACAAAAACTAGTGCCAGGCAAGATGTGGCAGAACTGGGTCAGCCTGTTGTGAGACAAGACTGACAAGATTTAAAATGTAATTAAATTAGTTGCTGAACATGTGAGATCACATACATGGAACGTGAAAAGTTGAACAACTTAAGAGATTCAAATAAATAGTGCAGTTTGAGAAGAACCAAAGAAAGTAAAGCATAAAAGACAAAAGGTTAGAAACATAAAATGAATGAACATTAAAGAGGTTATTCCGTTTTGGACTTATCAGGAGGATAAAATACCCCAGGATCGTCATGAGTGAAAAAAAAAATCAGTGTCCTTTCCTTTTCATGGTGTGCATCTTGAGACAAAACAAGGGCACTGACATATTTTAAGATCAATCAGTGCACGTTTATTTCAGTTGAAACAGCCAAGACTTACATTTTAGTCTGGGACTAAGCTTAAGTCTTCTATGTGAAACCGGGGGAAAGAGTTTCATCACAAAACTCAGTATGCTTGTTACTCTTTGAATAGGTTAAATCCAGGCTGACTAGTTATGCTTGGCTTTGTTCAGTTCACATTTTACAAGAAAAGCATTGCATTTTTAGGATTTTGACACACCGTAAAACCAGAGCTGAATGAACTGTTAGTCACTTTTAAACTGACCTGTTCTCAAAGCAAAGCAACTATTTGTGCACACAGATGTTACTTAAAACAATAATTGAAAACAAAAGAAAAAAACAAGGCAGAGCTTAAATTATTTTCTTTATGTTACACAGTTGAAAATACAATTTATAAATATATTAAACTCTGGCTTATTATCGGCAGTATCATCTGCGAATCCAATCAGCTCTTCTTTACCAACAAACTAAAATTGTGGCAGTCAGTTTTTTTCAAAATATTGCAGCATCAACAACTAACCTAAAGGTCTGAGATGTTAATATAATTCTTAAACTACTCTTAATCAGATTTTATTGAAAAGTAAAAGAGTAGGCAACTTTATTAGGGTCATTTTGTGGCTGCAAATAATTGTTCTTCACTCATATAATCAAGATTGGATCTCTCCATTCACACTGAACAATTCAATCAGACTGAATGTAAAATCAACTAATTATTATTGTAGCTTGCATTTGGTGGGTTTGCTGGGAAAGGATGAAAAGAGATCGTCCTTAGCTTTGTGTCCAGAGCTTCTTCAGCCTCTGAAGAACTTAGAAAACACTGAGAAATCATCCTGCATGTCAGTAGAGGGGTTCAACCCACCTGAAAGATGCAGAAAATATATTTCTGAATGATTATTCAGAAAAAGCGAGAGAGCAAAGCACTGCAGAAGCTTGATGAATATTTGGGAAAATTTACAGTGATATTTTAAAATGTAAAATCTAATTGAGGATGTTTTTTTAAATGCTCTAAACTCTAAAAGGTCTATTTTAAAGGGGTCATATGATGCTGCTAAAAAGAACAGTATTTTGTGTATTTCTCTGTTACACCCCTCACATACTGTTGATGCCGTGTCCGGCCGGAGCTACGAGACATAAACATTAAAACCCATTACAAACGAGGCATTTGTTGCATCCAGTGGGGACAATTACGGATTATAATGACTTGTACTGTCTTTTTACGCGTTGCATTGCATCGCGCCGCATAAACATAAAACCATGTCTGCATTTGTGATCAGAGAAATGACAAACAACAAGTGCTACTCTACTGCTCAAAACTCGCATTTGAATCATCAGTGGCAAATCCTTTAAATGAAAACGTACTTACGTGAGTCAGAACTGCCAGCATTGTAGTCTAAGTCTAACGTTACTCTCCCAGGATCAGTTAACAGTAAAATGTGCTGCACACATCTGGATATTTGGGTTAAACTGTTCTGGAACAGTGTTGTAAATATAACTTAACCACTGATTTGTAGTTGTGTCCTCTTTTGGAAGACCAAACAAAGTAGTTTCGCTTTCACAACGAAAAACACAGCGGCCTAGCGTGCGCTGAGGCCGGGATAGAGTGAGCCGAAGCCCCGGCTTAGCGTGCGCTGAGGCCGGGCTAGAGTGAGCTGAGGCGGCGGGGTCAAGAACGACACGCCCGGCGGATTCGACGAATGTGCGGCAACCACATGTGACGGACCCCGGGCTGGATTCCGCTTCATCCTCGGTGAAAGTTCAGGTTCAGCCTGCAGCTTCAACAATACTACAGTGAGACTAAAAGTTAAGCCTTCTTTCTTTGCGTGAACATTAGTGATTGAAATCTCATCATATGACCCCTTTAAATATTCTCTTTGTCTTTTACCTTTAGGACCATACATTACATAGGACAGGACACTGGTAAAAAGTTGTCTAGAAACCACTAACCTGGCATGAGAGGACCAGACTGATCTTGCGGCCCATCTCGGCCACTTGGACCAGAGATGGTCACTGTAGTCTCTTCATTACCTTCACCATCTCTGACTGTTCGCCTTTCTTCTACAGTCTACACACATACATTCAATCTGTATTATTGTAATTAAAATCAGGTATTTACCAGGCTTGTTAGACAACATCTAAATGCAAGATGTGTGGTATATTTTGAGCCTTGCTCTACAATATTACTATACTTTTAATCAGAATAACTTGAGAACAAAATGACACAGGATCACTCACTCCATCTGGTCTGACCACCTTGGTAACGCTGACAGACTTAAAAGTTGACCTTATCTTAGGCTGTGAAGGCGCTGGAGTCCAGATCTGATCCAGACCACCTGAAGACACCTGTGAGTCCAGATCTGAGTGGAACCAGAAGACAAAAGGCCTGGATGAATTATACACATTGTATCAACTGAATATCAGGCAAGAAATTCATGTATTCACTGAATTGTCAGCACAAAAATCATTGGCAAAATGAAAAATAACCCACGCATTTCTTTGCATTTTCTTTTTTTTAACTCCTTCACATGAAGTCTAAAATTTCATACTGCAGTGATCCGTCATTCTTTTATTTGGAGTTGATTTTCAAGTGTCTGGATATCTAACTATTCATTAAGATATCCAAACTTCTTTAAGAATTACAAAAATGTTACAAAAAACATTTGACCAAAAATGTTATTTGAGAACCGTTAACAGTCTGTACTAGGGGTGGAACGGTACACAGATGTCACGGTTCGGTACATACCTTGGTTTGGGGATCACGGTTCGATACGATTTCGGTACAACAGGAGGGAAAAAAAATCTACTATGCTCGGTTTCTTTTCATTTATTTTGAACAGACAGTAGTACAAATTTTAAAAAAAATTCCACCTAGATGTGAAAATACTAAATAGTATTACATTATGCTATATATATATATAAAATCTGCTGTACATATATACATACAAGCAATAAATTCTTGAAATATATTTTATTTAGTTAACAGATAAACAAGGGAAAAAACAGTGCGACAAATAACGTAGCCTATATACGCTGAATTTCAGTTCATTTTTGTGACACGCTTAATTTGTTCACAGAAAGGAAACTCAAGTTTATAGTCTGTACACACATTTAAATCATAGAAGAAGAAAAAAAGAAGCAAAATGCATTACCTCCATCCTCTTTTTTCTCTCCCTCTTTTGGTCTTAATAGGCCATCTTTCCAAAAATCATGAAACTAAAAATAAAATAAAGACAATCAGGTGAGAACCCAGCATGGCAAGACTCTAAAGCACTGAATCTGTGAATTGGTTTACCTTTGAGAAGGGTCTCCACTGAGCAAAGTGGCTGCTGGGATCCTGTGGAGAAGAATCCCTGTCCTTTGGTGCCCCAGAGTGGGGAGGGAGGGGTGGTGTGAAGGGTGAACTGTCAGGAGACTTCAACATGAAATCTCTAACCGGGTTACTACTTCCTGCCCGACCCCTGCCTTTCTCTGCACCTTCCTGAGGAGGCGGAGCTTCTACTGATGGGGCACCTGTTGGGATGGAGAAGAGCAGGAGGAGATAGTAACATATACTTAAAATGCATCTAATAAGCTTACATCATCTAAATTAAGATAAAGAACAATCTTGGAAGTTGAAGTAATACTTTGAACAAATACAAAAATTAAAAAAAAATTATTGCAACTTGTGGAACAGAGCATGCAAACGTACCTCTATGTCCAAAGCCATAGCGCTCATCAAAGTGGCCTAGACCGGCAAAGATCTCCTCCATGTCCCTGAAGATCTGGCCGAACAGCTCAGGTTCCTCGAAGCGCATCCCCCCAGGCCCAAAACTGAAACCAAATCTAAAGGCATCATCAAAAGGGTCCCTACGGGGCCTATTAAAGTCATCGTGGTGAAATCCATTGTCATCATCCTCGTCTTCATCATCTTCATGAATCATACCATCAAAGAAGGGGTCCCTGATCAAAACACATTTAAATGAGCAAACTGCTCAGAACTACACAATGTCAGTGCATTGTATTTATCAGGAAAAATGAATACACTTTAGACCATCATTTATTTTTAGAACTAATACTAATAGAACTTTTACTTCTAATAACGGGTTAATAAAAATTAAAAAATAACGTATTCTGAGGTTCGATTTCTCATTACTGCTATTTTTCACATTCTAGAATAATAATAATAATCAAAATATGAAGCCCGAAAACCGAAAGAGAGCATGTACTGCTCCATATGGCTACACATATAATAGCAATCTGTAAATGATTCTGGTGAATAAAACTACACCAATGAATGCATTATCAAATCATTCAGAACTGTACTGACAATCACAAATTCTTTAAGATATCACAATACTCTATAAAAGTTTATATGGTTATAAAATCACATTCAGTAAGCATTTACTTTCATTGGCACCAATAGAGAAACCTCCACAAGAACAAAATGAAGAGAAATATTTAAGCATTTAAGTTTATAACCCTATACACAGTATTATAAAACATACAGTGTATCTTGTCAATTACAGAAGATCAACTCTTATATTAAAGTGTTATTTAGTCTAACAGCTGCTGCTGTCAGGGGACATTTAAACTTTAAACTGTTAAGACAGCCTCACCTACGGCCATCACCACGATAATGACCACCAGGAACCCCGAAAAACCCACGAAACAGATCAAAAACACTCATTTAAGGACGCAGAATCCAGTGATCCTTCACCATAACAAACACGGTTGCATCAGAGATCCAGTGCAGGAAGAGCAGCGAGGAAACCTACGAGATCTTTCCACTTGCTTCCGGAAAATCATTTCAAAATAAAAGTCCGTCGTAATTGGCAATCATGATCGACTAATAAAATGACAAGATGTGGAATACAATTTTTAAACTTGCATTTTAAAATAAATAGTTAATCAATAACAATACTAGACTATCAGTAGTTGGAAAATAACAGACATTATCATCAACATGAGAATTTTATGATGAATGTATATGAAAGCTTTACATTAGGTGTTGTAAAAAGAATCGAACGCTGAAATCTTTAAAAAATTGTTTACGTACAAAATCATGGTAACACCATGTGATCATTTAAAGGGGTCATATGATGCGAAATCCACTAGACCGGCAAAGATCTCCTCCATGTCCCTGAAGATCTGGCCGAACAGCTCAGGTTCCTCGAAGCGCATCCCCCCAGGCCCAAAACTGAAACCAAATCTAAAGGCATCATCAAAAGGGTCCCTACGGGGCCTATTAAAGTCATCGTGGTGAAATCCATTGTCATCATCCTCGTCTTCATCATCTTCATGAATCATACCATCAAAGAAGGGGTCCCTGATCAAAACACATTTAAATGAGCAAACTGCTCAGAACTACACAATGTCAGTGCATTGTATTTATCAGGAAAAATGAATACACTTTAGACCATCATTTATTTTTAAAACTAATACTAATAGAACTTTCACTTCTAATAACGGGTTAATAAAAATAAAAAAATAACGTATTCTGAGGTTCGATTTCTCATTACTGCTATTTTTCACATTCTAGAATAATAATAATAATCAAAATGTGAAGCCCGAAAACCGAAAGAGAGCATGTACTGCTCCATATGGCTACACATATAATAGCAATCTGTAAATGATTCTGGTGAATAAAACTACACCAATGAATGCATTATCAAATCATTCAGAACTGTACTGACAATCACAAATTCTTTAAGATATCACAATACTCTATAAAAGTTTATATGGTTATAAAATCACATTCAGTAAGCATTTACTTTCATTGGCACCAATAGAGAAACCTCCACAAGAACAAAATGAAGAGAAATATTTAAGCATTTAAGTTTATAACCCTATACACAGTATTATAAAACATACAGTGTATCTTGTCAATTACAGAAGATCAACTCTTATATTAAAGTGTTATTTAGTCTAACAGCTGCTGCTGTCAGGGGACATTTAAACTTTAAACTGTTAAGACAGCCTCACCTACGGCCATCACCACGATAATGACCACCAGGAACCCCGAAAAACCCACGAAACAGATCAAAAACACTCATTTAAGGACGCAGAATCCAGTGATCCTTCACCATAACAAACACGGTTGCATCAGAGATCCAGTGCAGGAAGAGCAGCGAGGAAACCTACGAGATCTTTCCACTTGCTTCCGGAAAATCATTTCAAAATAAAAGTCCGTCGTAATTGGCAATCATGATCGACTAATAAAATGACAAGATGTGGAATACAATTTTTAAACTTGCATTTTAAAATAAATAGTTAATCAATAACAATACTAGACTATCAGTAGTTGGAAAATAACAGACATTATCATCAACATGAGAATTTTATGATGAATGTATATGAAAGCTTTACATTAGGTGTTGTAAAAAGAATCGAACGCTGAAATCTTTAAAAAATTGTTTACGTACAAAATCATGGTAACACCATGTGATCATTTAAAGGGGTCATATGATGCGAAATCCAAAGATTTTTCCTTTCTCTTTGGAGTGTTACAAGCTCTTGGTGCATAAAGAAGATCTGTAAAGTTGCAAAGACTAAAGTCTCAAATCCAAAGAGATATTCTTTATAAAAGTCAGCCACACCTACCTAACACGGCTCGTTCTAACACACCCCCACATATCTACGTCATGATGTGGAAAGTTTTTCATAACGGCGCCCAAATGTTCACGCAAAGACAGAAGGCATAACTTTTTTCTGGTTGCCGCAAGCCCTCCGGCCGCTCCTTCGTCGAATCCGGCGGCCGCACCGTTCTCAAGCCTGCCAGCCTCCGCTCACTCTAACCCGCCGTGTGTGATGTTGTGTTTCGCTGTGAAAGCGAAACTACTTTGTTTGGTCTTACAAAAGAGGACACGACTAGAAATCAGTGGTTAAGTTGTATTTACAACACTGTTCCAGAACAGTTCAACCCAACTATTCAGATGTGTCCAGCGCATTTTATGGAGGACTGTTTCCTGATCCTGGTAGAGTAGGCTACAATGCCGGCTGTACTGACTCACAGACTGTAAGTACATTTTTTATATTTAAAGAATTTGCCACTGACGATTCAAACGCGAGTTTTGAGCAGTGTACAGTAGCACTTGTTGTTTGTCATTTCTCCGATCACAA
>NW_015505447.1:43502-47447 GCF_001515645.1 Sinocyclocheilus grahami | reverse complement strand
TGGTTGCCGCAAGCCCTCCGGCCGCTCCTTCGTCGAATCCGGCGGCCGCACCGTTCTCAAGCCTGCCAGCCTCCGCTCACTCTAACCCGCCGTGTGTGATGTTGTGTTTCGCTGTGAAAGCGAAACTACTTTGTTTGGTCTTACAAAAGAGGACACGACTAGAAATCAGTGGTTAAGTTGTATTTACAACACTGTTCCAGAACAGTTCAACCCAAATATTCAGATGTGTCCAGCGCATTTTATGGAGGACTGTTTCCTGATCCTGGTAGAGTAGACTACAATGCCGGCTGTTCTGACCCAGACTGTAAGTACGTTTTTTATATTTAAAGAATTTGCCACAGATGATTCAAACGTGAGTTTTGGGCAGTAGAGTAGCGCTTGTTGTTTGTCATTTCTCAGATCACAAATGCAGACATGGTTTTGTTTACGCGGCGCGATGCAACGCAATGCGTAAATAGACAGTATAAGTCATCATAATCAGTAAGCATGTCCCCACTGGATGCAACAAATACCTTGTTTGTAATGGGTTTTAATGTTTTTGTCTCGCCGCTCCGGCCGGACAGGGCATCACAGTATGCTAGGGGAGTAACATCGGCCAATCACAACGCACTGGATAGCTGGCCAATCAGCATACACCTCGCTTTTCAGACCGATGAGCTTTGTAAAAATCAACATGTTTCAGAAAGGCGGGGCATAGAGAAACAATGTACATTATGTGGAAAATGTTTTTTTTAACCTTAAACCGCATAAACATTTCATTACACCAGTCTTAAAACAGTCTTCTACTGAGAAACCTTGAGTTCACATGGTGATTTTATATATATATATATGTATAAGAGAGAGAAAAAATGTCAGGAATTTTTTACTCACACAACTTAAATAAGGTCCCAAAGTTTATAGTTATAAAAACACATTCAGTAAGGATTTACTTTCATTGACATCAATTGAGAAACCTCCACAACAACAAAAGATACACCATCACCCGCTGCCCACCCAACTACAGCGAAATCATCCTACCATCACAAAAACTCAACACAGTCCGACAGGGAAGAGACTCAGGAGGACAAATCATCTGGTACAAATCACAATTCCAGAACCACATCAACACAGTTAAGCAAGGCAAATACTACACCTGGCTTAAAATCCACAAGGAACTGCTCCCATCCAGAAAAGATATATTCCTGTGTGCCATATACATCCCACCATCAGAGTCCCCCTACTACAGCGAAGACATGTTCTCCACATTAGAAGAAGAGACAAGCCACTTCCAGGCCCAGGGAAACGTGCTCATCTGCGGGGACCTGAACGCAAGAACAGGACTACAGCCGGACTTCACCGACGCACAGGGGAGAAAATATATCAACAACAAACTGACTGCTATTAATAACACATTCTCCCATATCCACAGAAATAACCATGATGAAATGGTAAATAAGAATGGAAAAGTCCTCCTGCAGCTCTGTCGAAGCCTGGGTCTGTATATCATCAACGGTAGGTTACGAGGAGACACTTTAGGGAGATTCACATTTTGCTCACCTCTGGGGAATAGCACAGTTGATTATATGATAACAGACATAGATCCTTCATCTCTCAGATCATTCACTGTTAGAGAACTAACCCCTCTGTCTGATCAGTCAAATCACTGTGCATCTCAAAAAGACAGAAAATAGCATTAACACAAAGCCCAGTGAGCTGTACAACATCAGAAAGCCATATAGATGGGCTGAAAACAGCACTGAAGAATATCAGAAAGCACTTAGCAGCCAAAAAATACAAGCGCTGATAGGTAACTTTCTAAACACCTATGGCTCACACTAATGAGGGTCTCAATCTTGGTAAAATATATAAATTACCTATTTGAAAAATCAGCAAAACAATCCAAATTGAAAACTAAAAATGGAAAAAATCAAATACCCCAAAATGACAAAAATTGGTTTGATCAAGACCGCCAAACTATTCGCAAAAAAATGAGAACATTGTCAAATGAGAAACACAAGGATCCAAATAATGCAGAGATCCGCCTTCTTTACAGTGAAACACTAAAACAATACAAACATGCACTCAGAACCAAAAAAGCACAATACACCCAAAAACAACTGACAATAATTGAGAAGTCAGTGAACAAACCAATTTTGGGAAAATTGGAACAATCTGAAAAAAAAACTGATCATGAAGAATTGGCAATACAAAATGGAGAAATATGGGAAAGTCATTTGCAAACGTTGTTTAATAAAGTACAAACCGACACAAACTGTAAGCAAAATCAAACAATCAACCAACTGGAAAAACTAGAATTAGCAAACAAAGATAACCAAAACCCATTAGATTTCCCAATAACTGATAAAGAACTTAAAGAAAAAAAATCAAAAACCTCCAACTCAAAAAATCATTTGGACCTGATGGGATATTAAATGAAATGATAAAACACACCAGCAGTAAATCACTTCCCTGACATCTGGAATCAAACGAGGTATCTTTCCCAGGAGCGTGGAGTGAGACAGGGCTGCTGCTGCTTAAGTTAGCAAACTGTAATTAATGTTATATAACATTTACATCAATGAACTGGCGAGCAGTCTGGAGCGATCTGCAGCCCCTGGCCTCACCTTACACAACTCACAGATCAGATGCCTGCTGTATGCAGACATTCTACTTCTGCTGTCTCCCACTCAACACGCTTTACAGCAGAACCTGGACCTGCTACAGCAATACTGCCAGACCTGGGCTCTGACAGTCAACCTGAAGAAAACCAGAATTATGATCTTTCAGAAAAGATCCAGATCTCAGGGAACACAACACACATTTACATTAGGCACCAAGCAGATAACACACATCACACTACAACTACCTGGGTTTGAAAATCACATCCATGGGAAACTTTAATCATGCTGTGAATGAACTGAGAGATAAAGCACGCAGGGCCTTCTACGCCATAAAACGGCAATGTCCTATAGAGATCCCTATTAGAATTTGGCTGAAAATATTAGAATCAGTAATTGAGCCCATTGCCCTCTAGTGCAGTGAGGTGTGGGGTCCACTGACAAATCCCAATCAAGATTTCACCAAATGGGAAAAACATCCGATTGAGACCCTGCATGCAGAACTCAGATGGAAACAGAACTGCACTTCCTAACGGACAGTGTTCTGAGAAAATACAGCAGATCCATCAGACATTTAAAACTCTTTCAAACCAGGAGAAACTGCCGTATCTGTTAGGAGAACAGAAGAACTGCTGTGCGTTTGCTGCTCAATATGGGTCTGCCTGTCACCATAGAAGAGAAAACACTCAACCTGCCCTGATGTTTCCAGCACATCTACATTATATTAGGCCAAATTACTGTATTATATTACTTAGATGTATATTTTGCTTCTGTAAATATGTCTAATCCCTCATTTTATTTTTATTTCTAGTTTATATACTTGCATACATTAGTAATTAATTTTGCACTACATGCTTAATACTTATATATTATTACTATGATTCTTTTTCTTTCTGTTAATACATGTGTACTATTTGTGAGCAGCCCAGCTGGAATTGCTTTGGCAATACAAATGTATAATTTTTGTCAAGCCAATAAAGCACTCCGAAGGAGTGTGAGAGAGTGTGTGAGTGAGAGTGTGAGAGAGTGTGTGAGTGAGTGAGTGTGTGAGTGTGAGAGTGTGAGGGAGTGTGAGAGAGTGTGTGAGTGAGAGTGTGAGAGAGTGTGTGAGTGAGTGAGTGTGTGAGTGTGAGAGTGTGAGGGAGTGTGAGAGAGTGTGTGAGTGAGAGTGTGTGAGAGTGAGAGTGTGTGTGAGTGAGTGTGAGAGTGAGAGTGTGTGAGAGTGAGAGAGTGTGTGAGAGTGTGTGAGAGTGTGTGAGAGTGAGAGAGTGTGTGAGAGAGTGTGTGAGAGAGTGTGTGAGAGAGTGTGTGAGAGAGTGTGTGAGAGAGTGTGTGAGAGAGAGAGAGA
>NW_015505447.1:6742-43120 GCF_001515645.1 Sinocyclocheilus grahami | reverse complement strand
AAATGGCCATCTCAAGTTGGGTTTAAAAGAATTTGGATACTTTCGTTCACGGTTTGCAATGCAACATTTAAAAGGCCTAAAACTTTAAAACTCGAAGACAAAGCAGACTTAGAAGCAGTTAAAAGGCACACAAACAGTTTTCTTTAAAAAAGACATTCACATCCAAAAATGATGAAAATGTCTTTTTCTTGTTTATTTAATATTTATATATATTTTTTTACAAAATAAAAAACATTATGAAACAAAAAAAATGCTAACAAGTCTGTGTGTAAGGATTCAAGAGGGGAGGGAAAAAAAGCCATCAAGCAAACAGACTACAGTACTTGTGTTATGTGATATATACATACACACACACACACACACGACAAGTTTATCCATTTAAATCTTTTTAAAACGCACAGTACAAAAAGAAAGTCACTGACAAAAGAAAAGAAAAAAAAAAATACTCATAGTACAATTCTGTCCATCAGCACTTTCCTAATAATCGTATTACTAAAAGAATATATTTGGGGACAGAAGGTGGCGTGTTTGAGGGGGAGAATGACTGCAGGTATGACAGGAGGACAAAGGCTGTGGAAAAGCACACAGGGTGGCCAAGAAAATGGTAACCTCAATCCCATCGCAAATGAAAAACTTCCCGCTTATGGCAAAACAGATCAAAAGTCATGCCTTAACGTAATCCAGTCTCCCTGCTACAGGAAGGGTGGTTAATGAGCACCAAAAAAAAAAGGTTTGCAGAAAATAAGTCTAAAGTTTAAGGTGACCAGTGCACTGCTCACACCTGGAGAGTACAATAAGGCTCCAATAAAGCAATTAAAAGGAATACACATTGAAGCCTATATGTCTTTAAGTACAACATTCATACACTGGCCACCCTGGCGATGCAATTCATTCATTCATTCATTCATTCACACACACACAAAATAAACCCAAACGCACACACACGGTACAGATCCGAAGCCTGTGAATGCAGCTATACATTTATTTTTTTCATATATGTTTATATTTGGTAAAAAATAAACTTCACAACTGCACTAGCCGATTTAGAGTGACATTTTTTCCCAAAATAAAATTTGGTAAAAACTCATTGCAGGGGGAGAAACCGAGGAGCTGCATGTACATTTGGATTGCAGGTGCTGATCAAGCAAGAAGCAGAAAGGAGGGAAATAAACAAGAGGAAGAAGGAAAAAAAAAACCTGCCCTCTCTCCCTCTAACATACCTCTCTTTTTCATTTTATCCAATAGTAAAAAACAAAAGAAGAGGGGAAAAACTAAACATTTGTCCTTTTAGAAAACAGATCTATGTTACATATTCCAGAAAAAAAAGGGGGGTGTTTGGGGCTTTTATGTACTTTGAACACAATACAAACTCCAAGTAGTCAATACTCCAATCATGAAGGCCTAAGTAACTATCCATATATTGACAAGATCACGCTCCCCGTTAAGACTTCTCCCTCCGTGCCCCTTCTTCAAGCGGCGACTTACAGTGCTGTATCTCTCTAAGGACAGCGCCACCAGTGGAATGAGGCTGGTACTGCAGGGTGACCATGCAGAGAGGAGAGTGAGCACCGTGGAGGACAGAGAAAAGGGGGAGATAGGTATGGTTCCACTAATCCAGCCTTTGGAACACCAGACGGGGCAAAGACAGGGTATTAATTGCCTCCCCAGTTGTAGCTGTTGTATCCGGACTTGTTGATCTGTGACTTCTGTTGAATGGAGGCATTCTGACTGCGTTGCCCAGAGCCACTCTGAAAGAATGGAAATGTATATAAAATATTTCATATTAAAAATTGTACTTTTATATTGAGCTCTGCAAGGGAAAAAATAAATCTTAAAAATTAAGTCATTTTTAAACTATAAATGACAAGAGTTAGTTTGGAAGAGGGAAAATATTATAATAATTTAATTATATAAAATAATAGTAATTCTAGCAATGATAATAAACAATTAATAAAATGACAACATCAAATAAAAACTTAGAAGCATTCAAAATCAAGCTTTAATTTGGAAGAGTATTACATTTGTTTAAAAACAAAAGTCTTCTAATTCATAAACAT
The DNA here is from genome assembly GCF_001515645.1 of Sinocyclocheilus grahami. Taxonomy (NCBI): domain Eukaryota; kingdom Metazoa; phylum Chordata; class Actinopteri; order Cypriniformes; family Cyprinidae; genus Sinocyclocheilus; species Sinocyclocheilus grahami. The sequence goes on along the minus strand of NW_015505447.1, from coordinate 41,063 downwards.
TAATTTGGCTTTGATCAAGCTTTGGCTAAACAAAACTTGCTTTGGAAGGGGAAAACATCCAACAACAATAATACAATTATTATTTTTATTATAAAAAGCTTCTTTTGTTTTACACCATTTTTAATAATAATATTTATTTATTTAAGTTGAAGTTATAAAATGAAAGAACAAGCTTTTTATTTCCTGAACCTGACGGGTCTATATGTAGGTCACCAATACAAAACCAGATGTGATGGTGCAGGCTTACCTGTCCGTCCTGCTGCAGGTGGTGGTGGAGCATCTGAGAGTGGGGCTGCTGATGGGGGGTCAAGATGTGCATGTAAGGGGCTGGAGCGTAACCCGCCGCAGCCGTAGGGTTGATAGGGCCACCACTCCCAAGTGCTGAGGGCAAACTGAAGGAAGCACTGGGGGCTCCCGTGTGGAAACCCTGCTTCTCAAAAGACTGTGGAGATCAGATTGAGACACTTTTGGTGACAAAGTTAATTAAAGAAAAACGTATCAATTTGATGAGCATGCTCACCTGTGTCTTTGTGTAAACAGACCCTGAAATGTCAGGGACTCCAGTGTTGCTTGATGTCACAGACACACCTAAAGCAGAAAAGTAAAAAAATAAAAATAAAAGATTGCTGAATGCAGTAAAACATCACTTAGCTGGAGACAGACGGACCCGCATATGATTAGAAGTATGACACTGATAAATCCAGTAAATGAAATGAGGAATGCATATTTTAAAGACCGAAGCGTAGAAATGTGTTCCTCTAATAGGCTTTCTGGGAAGATTGTTGCATGTAAAAATTGCTCATCTGTGGCTCCACATTTTGCCATAGAATGGTGAACAAGAGTAGGGTAGAGTTTCAAGGCTAATCAGAGGCAAAAACTAACAATTAAATAACAAAAAAAAAATAAATAAAAAAAAAATACACCACTTGTGCAATTTGCCTGAGGCACAAAATGGTACACAAGCAATAATGATAAAAATAACACTTAAAACTAATAACTGAACCAACCCCCAAAAGAGTTGTGTTCTTAAGTGGCTGAAGAAACCGCAAAATGACTGAAGAGTCATTGAGGATGGGGTAAATTCCCTTGAGCATATATTAATGATGATGATGATGATAATAATAATAATAATAATAAATACTTTTTGGTACATTAGAAAACAATGCTCTATGCAATAACCACAAGACACTATTTAAAAGCAGATACCAAATATGGGCTTTATAGAGGAATTAAGTGTATATTAAAACTTTGTTTTAGTCACAATATTCCCAATAATGGTTTCAAATGAATCTAACTTGGAACTTGGTTTAAGCAAATCATATTTTTGACCAATATATGCCATTTAAAAGAAAAAGGAGCACGTACACGAATAAAAAAAAATAATAATTTGAACGCAGAATGCCATAAGTAGGTGTATAACATCCAGATCATCAAGCTGCCGAAATGTTCCTATTAAAATATGCAAAAAGCATTTTCTTTGAGATGAAGACAAGATAAAAACTAAGAGACCACCACTGCTCTCATTCGAACTAACAGTAAACACTAGTCCAATTTCAGGGAAACAAAAAATTGCTGACCAGAACTCAAATACCTTAAAATACTGGAGGGGAAAAAAAATTTTTATTTTAAAAACAAAGCCATTCAAAATGATTCCACTAATAGAAGCACTTTTTGGGCAGTTGGCTGCATTAATGGATTGCATCCATTAAGAAACCCTTTTTGAAGGTTTTAAAGACGGTCACCATGTTGGTGTTCAGTCACAGGAGTAACAACCCTGATGTTCTACCCAAGGAAAGAGAGACTTATGTCCTCCACCCTTCCTAGTGAAACACCGTTTCCTGATCTCCTTCCATCTGAGACCAGGCGGCATGTGACTGCTTCATCAAGCTTGACCAGTAGTAAGTTAGGAGCAAATGAGGGGGGAGAGAGAGAGCTTAAGAAAGAAAAGGGAGGAGGAAAAAGGAAAATGGTGGTTTTAGCGTGAGGCTGCACTCACCCACTCCGGGCCCGGTGACAGAGCTGACGGGCTTGTTTTGGGCAGAAGCGGCAGCGGCGGCGGCGGCAGCAGCAGCAGCAGCGGCTGCGGCAACAGCGGTGCCGTAGCCGCCCTTACAGAAATCCCCACTCCCTGCCGAAGCCTGGCCCAAATCCTCATAGCCTGCAAACGGTCAGACACACACAGCCACAGCCCCACAGCATTAGACACACACCAGGCAGGGCCAGAGGGGAGGAGGAGGAGTGAAGGGGCAGGGCATAGGGATGGGGGCGAAGACACTGCAAGCTGGGGGAGGGGCCTATCAGAAAAGAATACTGGCGATTTAAGAGAATGACGAGAACAAGACAAGAAGGTGAAAGACACTTATAAACAAAAGCTATGGAAATAAAAATACTGCAAAAACAACATTAGGACTGGAGAAGATGAAGCTGGAAAATATCAATGAAAGAATGGAAGTTATGGAAAAGATGGAATGAAAAGTTAATATGGAAGAATTTGCAAAAGAAAATGAAAAATAAGGACACAAAGAATTTACATGAAGATGGAATGAGAGCATAAGAGCAAAGGGATGGAAGGGTAAAACAAAAGTGGTGGAAGATTAAAAGCAAGCAGCGTGTGGAAAGCATACGTGAACCCACCACCCTCAACCAAGCGACCTCCCTCCCACCTCATTCTCCTTAAATCACTGGTTCCACAGAGACCCACCCATTGGCAACACTCTGAAGTGTTTGCTTAAGCCTATCTGTGCACAAACCTCAGATAGTTTAAATGTTACAGTTGGGATTCACTATATAACAGTAGATGATTGTCCAAATGTCCATCATGCATTTATAAAATGTTCAAAGTTGGCCATATTCCTGAGGCTGCAGGTTGATATCCAGGACACTCCAAGTCAATAGTACAATCCTCCATTGTTAAAACTACCCCACAAGCAGAATCAAGGTTTAAAACATAGCGACACAAAACAAAACTCCATGCAGTACAGTTGTGATTGTGAACGTCATCTGGTTTTGAAAACCAAACATCTTCCAAAACGCAGTACTATGGGTAATACCATAAGATTAATTGTCTCATGCTTCAACTTCACAGACAAGAAAAAGAGATTTGGCCAACACAGGGTTTAGAGGTGACTGAGCTAGTTTAGTTATACATGGCTTAAAAACTCAGCCAAGAGGAACAAGATGGTTACAAGACCTAGAAGTTACTAGAGTGTTTTTCTAATACTTCAGCAAACGGGTAGACAAATTCTAGGCAGATTGAGTTGTTAAAAGCATCCGAAAAGTTTTACTGCATTTTAAATGTTGCATGGGCGTAAGAGAATGCATTACCAGTGCTGTATCCATGTGATCCATAACCACTAGCTTGCTGAAAGGGCGTGGCTGACGCATTGACACCGACATTCACACCATGCTGTTTGGAGGAGGTAGGAGCCACCTGGAAGAACATTCAGAAACGGTCTTTTAAAATTCACAACGAAACCGATGTAGCAAAATATATTCTGCTGTATTGTGACATACATCCAAGTGCAGTGGATTATCAAAGCAAAAATGTAGGATGGGGATCAGTAGTTGACTGGATTTCGAGAAGCTTAGGCTCAGACATGGACGACATTCACACCGTCAGTTTTTGGGATTGACAGTAGGCTTGCCGCGATAGATGGTGTTGACGGTTAAAAAACATTTAGTGCTAAGCCGCAACAACGGTTATGTCACTTGCCCACCATGGCACCGATCCCCACCGTAGTTTTGATTTTTTATAGTAATAAAAATCATTTAGCTCAGTAAAAGAACAGACACTATGACAGTCGCATCACAGATCAGATTTAATTCTCCAGTGAGGAGAGTGAGTCGAGCTGACTGACAAGAAGAGTGAGGTGAGACTGACAAGACGATCGCGGATGATTTAGTTTTGAAATGAAATGCAAAAGCGCCTGTTTGGCAATATTTTGGATTTTGAAAAGTCTGTTGACTTTTGCCGTTTATATAAGGTGATTCTGGAAGGATTTTTTAAATAGTACGAGTCAGTAGTTTACTGTCGGGGATTTGTCGTGTCGCGCCGCATCCAAGACAGCATCACTGATTATAACGAGTTCTATTGTATTTTATTGCGTCACGCCACGCCGCCCATTGTAGACACGATGTAAGTTAATGTAGCTTTCTGATGCTGTGTTTGAATTTTCATGCCACATTATTTGAAATTGGCGCGGGCCAAACTTTCTCTCACGGGCCGGATGTGGTCCGCAGGCCGCCTATTGAGTAACCCCGCTGTAGAGTCTATTCATTTTTTTGATCCGTCTAATCTTCATTAACCGGCAGTAGCTTTTATATTTGGGTGGGAAGTGTATTCTGCTTCTGTGTGAACATGGCCATGGTTTAAGAACATCTACACACTGCACAAATCTATACACTGAACGTGTAATACGCATATGCGTGACGTTACCATTTTCACAAATTTTTGTTTTTGTCATATTTTCAAAAACTTAAGTTTACAAAAGTTTAGTTTTCAGGCCGCCAAAAAGGCATTGTCATGTAAAATGAACAGCCAAAATGCATACAAATTTTCAGATGAAAACTTACGTAACCCTCAAACACATTCACACTGCGATTACAGCTGTATACTTTGAAAATAGAGGCTGAGGAGGGTTAAAGCAGGTTTTGGGTTAAAAAGGGTTAAAGTCTGGCTTTTATGCTGCACTGTCTTTTTACACTGAATTTTAAGAAGGCACAGAGAAGCTTTAACTTGGCCGTGTAAAAGATGCCTTAAGAAACCTTACCGGAAACATGGCAGGGCCGTACTGGAAGGTGTTGGGCAGACCGGGCACACCAGTATAATAGGGCAGGCTGGTGTAGCTGTATCCTGGTGGGAGGGTTGGGTTGAGGAAGGGCTGCTGGGTGGTATGGTGCGCTTGTGTCTGGGTCTGCTGTGGCTGGGCCAGTGTTGTGGTGGGTGCAGGAGACGAGGCGTCGCCACGGCCAAACTTGGACAGGTCACCAGCTTAAAGAAAGTTTTGAGAAACAGCGTTTCAGAAAATGTAGCATTTGGCTACAACACTTTTGGGTTCCCTCACCAGACATTGAATGCAACGCACAAACCAAACCAAACCAAAAAAAAAAAAAAAAAAAAAAAAAAAAAAAAAAAAAAAAAAAGTGCATCTTACCAGAATATGGGTTGCTTGTCAAACTGCCATCCCTGCCAGTCAGTGCTGTGGCTGGAGTGGCAAATGGGATGCTGTAATAGTCCTGAAGAAGAAAATGTTTCAACCATCCAGCACAAACAAACCCAGCATTGTTGCTTTAATGACAAATACTTCTACTAATCAAACAGGAACAACCCCTCACCAGTGGTATCCTGGTCTGCAGCATCTGTAGGTCATCGTAGCCATACACTTGGGGCTAAAGGACATAAAGAGTAGGGTGTGAGCCAAAACAATATACATGATAAATAAAGCATGCCTAAGAGTACAGAACTGACAACAGACAAAAAATAAGTTACAAATAAAAACGCCTAAACACTCACTGGGTATGGGTGAAGTAGGCCGGGAGCCATAATGTAAGGGTTGGGCAGCAAGGGTGGCACTCCAGGAGGCAGGTTTGGAGGTGCTTTCCCTGTTTAGATGAAGCAGCATACAATCAAATTAAGTTGAAGTGATTTTATCCTCTTGTATAAAGCATTTTACAAATTTTGTTTTACACATCTCTGAGAAAAGAAAATGGATATTGACCATGTCTGTACATGTTGAAAATGATGCACAATTCTGCATTAGTTTATTCTAAGCAATAGCCATTTTTTTCTAAATCAGTAACATCTACGTGTTACTATAGATTAATAAATCACCAAAAGTCCAGTGACTTTAAAGGGATAGTTCACCCAAAAATTTAATTGGTCATTAATTACTCACCCTTCATGTCATTCCAAACCCGTAAGACCTTCGTTCATCTTCGGAACACAAATTAAGATATTTCTGATTAAATCTGAGAGCTTTCTGACTCTGCATAGACAGCAACGCAACTGAAATGTTCAAGGCCCAGAAAGGTAGTAAGAACATCGATAAAATAGTCCAAGTGACATCAGTGGTTCAACCACGTTCGGGACAGTACCACGACGCATGGGTGTTATATTCTTGTAGCTACATAAAACTACGGTCGAACCCCTGATGTCACGTACTATGTTTCTGGGCCTTGAACGTTTCAGTTGCGTTGCCATCTATGCAGGGTCAGAAAGCTCTCAGATTTCATCAAAAATATCTTAATTTGGGTTCCCGAAGAAAAATTAAGGTCTTACGGATTTGGAACGACATGAGGGTGAGTAATTAATGACATCATTTTTATTTTTGGGTGAACTTTTTTTTTTTTTTAACATGGAACTAAGTTAGTATTTATTGTCACCCATTTTCAGCTATCAAAGACAAAACATGTATAACTCATAATGGGAATACAGAACAGCTGCAAACTGTTTAGTGAACTTGAGCAGTAACCAGACTAGGGGTCGACCGATTATCGGCGCCGATATTAAGCATTTTATGATTATCGGTATCTGTCATTTTCAAAACAGATTCGCCAACAAAACTTAATTTTGAAACGCGCTATTTGGCTCTGATGCAGCCTGTCAGAACTCACCACTCTGTGGCCTAAAGCAGTCTCCTCCCACCACTCATCTGATTTGTTGGGAGTCATGAGTCACCAATCAATGCGGAATTCACTCACTCCAAAAGCGCTTGCTAACTGGAGCTGCTTCAGTGATCACGCATCAGTTGTCTCTCGAAGGTAAGGCAGCAGCAGATGTTGCAATAGATCCCAATCCACTAACGTTACACTGAAGTTGCAAAACACCTCAATATTATCAATGATTTCCGCAATGCGGAAAACGCGGACGGAGTCGCGGAATCCAGTCATATAAACGGAATTTATTGTATGCAGAATGCCACGGAATTTGTCAAAGTTTGGATGAATTAATCAAAAGTAGGTCAGTACACTTAAATAGAGTCGCAATATGGACTAGTATCTGTAAATATTAAGCCGCAAAAATACTATTTAAATATGAATCCAGCATGTTCAGCGTGTCTCTGTGTATGTAAATGGCACAGACGAGCGGCTTTGTTTTCCACACATACAAAGTGTGCGACGCTCGCGGTGATTTCAGCTTCTGTCATCTCACTACATGAGGACATAAATACATGAACATCTCCAGAACTGCTCTGACTCCTCACTTCATGAGCATTTGACCGTTTCATTGGAGTAAAACTATCTTCATATTTACATAGACCTACAGAAACCAGTTCCTCATGGCAACCCGTCAAAATATAAGTTCGGGTTAGCTTAATGAAATTATCAGAAATATATTACTGAGGTGCAGTATGATGTACAGAATACTACTCAGGGATGAAAGTTTTCCATTGCTACGATGGATTTCCGTCAATTGGAAAAAATGAGGGGAAAAGAAACATGCAGCACATTGTTGTTGTTCTGCCGGTGTTCTGACGATTTATTGGTAGCATAATCTGATAGGTAGCATTATTTGTCAGATCACCAGCACACCAAAAATCATCCCCGCCACGGCTGCAGCTTCTCACTGACAACATAACGCCGCTCGCATCATTCAGTCGGGTTATTAGCAGAGAACACAGAGCAGGTCTTGAATTTCAGGCGCAGGATTGCGTTCATTAATAATTATACTCATTCCCGCAGGTTCCGCGAACTTATCATTTGCACGTACTTGAGTCTTGATAACTCATTTTCTGTGCGTCCACAGAACGCGATAAGGAGAGTGACAGATTTTAAGAATTATTCAAGGAGTTTGCAAATGTGATATTGATTTAATACAACAGTTCAATAAACACGTACTGCCTGATTTTGCTCTATTTCATCAACAAAAATAGTTCCAAATAAAGTAACCGCTCAGCCGCTTCACATCTCTAAAAGCACAGCATGTTTCATTCATGAATAAACGAATCTTCGTTTTTGAACGAATCTAGTGAGTCAGTGATTCATGATTACCCATTCATAAAGACAGTCACTTGCTTCATTCCTGAATGAATTAGCCGTTCAAACGAATAAATTGAATGAATGATTCAGTGATAAAATCTGTGATTTGCCACCACCTGCTGGCGGTTTCGGTTTTATTTTTAGGTATAATTGCAGTTTTTTAAATCATTTAATATTTCTGTATTCAATTTTATTTAAAACAATCTCCACATGAATTTAAATTGCACTCATGCCACCTCATTGAATGTCTGAAAATGTACCTACAAGCTACTTTTGTGTTCTTCTGTGCCACCTCTGTAGTACAAATTCATTTTTCATTAATACTATTTTCATGATTGGTAATTTATATCTTATTCTACTTATTATATTGTTTTAAATAGAAATTTTAAAAAGCTTAAATGTTGGAATTTTACAGATGAAAATGCCATTGCAAAGGTAAAAAGAAAATGCCCCTGTAAATCACATCACCTCATATTAGGAAGGCTAATTTTTTATCAGAATTTTTGATTATTGATCAGAAGGTGCTCCTTAATTTTTTTTAATTAGGAGGACAAGCGCTCTTGATTACAAGAAAAACACTGCTCTTAAACTGGGTGTGTGACAGGTATGGCTGAGGAATGGGGTTTGGCAGAGGAAAAATTCAGTCAAAATATATATTTTTTTGCTTTAACCCCTGACAACAATTACAACTTTGGTTTAAAAGAATAATCAAACAATACGCTATTTCTTCCATGTTTTAAATTTTAATGGTAAACCCTTTGTTGGCCAAAAAATAAAGTTTAACTCTTTAAAATAAAGAGTTTACTGTGGGAGTACTACACTCAACCAACACCAGGGAAGGCAGTTTTTGTCAGAGCCCTTGTTATTCTTAATTTTGACATTTAACTTTTTACACCAGACATATATATCGGTCTACTTGATCTGTAATAATCGGTATCGGCCCTGAAAAACACATATCGGTCGACCCCCTAACCCAGAACACAGGTCCGAAGTTTGAAGGAAATGATTCTCAAACAAATAAGTATTCATAATATTTAAATAATTTTAATCCATTTTTATTAATGTATCAGATAATTCTAGTCTTTTTGATGGCACCTTACTAAACACTTTCAATAAAAAGTAATTTTATGTCACAGTATAAAAGATTTGGGTCATATTGTCCAACTCTAACTGCAATTCTTACCTGAGGCAGCCGTGCTGCGAGATGAGGCAGATGAAGGTGCCACAGTGGCCAAGGCAGCAGATGATGATGATGAAGCAGAAGCCAAAGGGGGGGGCATTGAAACCACACCAGCACCACTGTTCAATCCCATGGTCAGACTGCTTACCGGGCCCAGTGCAGACTGTGCAGAGACCAAACTGACAGAAGAAGAGGGGGGAATGGGGCAACTGTAGGAAACAGGGGCTGCTGAAGTAGCTGAAGAGGGTGGAGGAACTGAAGGAGGAGCCACAACAGAGACCGACGAGAAAGACGAGGAGTGCAAGCAGGAATCACCGTCCACACTTGGGTGCTGGGAGGCACAGTGACAAGGGAGATCACAAAACAAATATAAAAATAAATGAAAAAAAACCAAAACTTCGCAAAACTTTAAGAAGAATAAATCAAAAACATTAAAAATTTTTAATTTAAATTAGTCATGAGGCAGATCAAGTAACTTTTCCGGCCTCTTATTGCTACCTGTCCCAACTTTTTTGGAATGTGTAGCTCTCATGAAATCCAAAATGAGCCAATATTTGGCATGACATTTCAAAATGTCTCACTTTCAACATTTGATATGTTATCTATATTCAATTGTGAATAAAATATAAGTTTGAGATTTGTAAATTATTCCATTCCTTTTTTACTCACAATTTGTACAATGTCCCAACTTTTTTGGAATCGGGTTTGTATTTTCACAAGTACACAGATGAGTTGTGCAAACTAAGACTATGCATTACCAAAACAGACACAATATTGACTTCATGTTCACTTTGCTTTGTACTTATAACAAGTACATTTAGTGGCAAACTCACCAGTAGGCTTGTGTTTGAAGTGCGAACCGAAGAAGGTGCCAAACTGTTTTGCTGTAAAGGGAGGGAGCTGATGGAAAAAGTGCAGTATTATTAGCATCTCTCTTATCCAGACACACTAAACTGAAGTAATGCAAACACAAAATGCCATACTTGTGCTGAGGAGGGGCCAGGGAGCTGGGCGAGGCGTCTTCGTGTCCAAGAGCACTGAGAGGTGTTTGACTGGATGTAGTCAGCAGGGAAGGAGGACCTGATGAGCGGTCAGCCAATGAGGATATGTTGGAAACAGATGGTGGGACGACTGATTCGGACACTGGTTTCACGGGCACTGCAGAGCCAGCTGCAGCTAGGAATGATAATGGGATATTTACCAAGTTTTATCAGTTGCATGAGACTTGTTCACAACAAGAGCGGTAACTATAATAGCCATATTAGTGTACAAACCAATGGACAACTACATTGTTCATTAGCGTGCGCAGCACTAATGTCATCTGCTGCTTTAAATGCTCAAGCTCTTTAAAGTTGGGTGGATTCTGATTTTTAAAACTTTAAAAGTTATACCTTCCAGAGATTGTGACGTCTGCATCGAATTGAACCCATTCTGTAATCAGAAAGAAAAGGTTAGCTTAGATGACGCATCATTTTCACATGAAAACTCATGGTGGTACACTGATAGACGACTAAGGGCTGATTGTGTTTAGATTGAATCTTACCTTGGACTGAATGTCTTTCTGTGGTGATGAGGACACAGAAGGAGGGTAGCGCCGTGTCTGGCTGGCTCTTGGCTCATAAAGCTCCATCTGACTGGGGTTGGACAGGGCTGTTGCTTGCTCACTGTGGACAAACCAGAAAAATATCAATAGATATTCTATGATTGAGTTAGGACCGCATAAAAGTAAAACTGAAATCACTGCGATTAAGTCGTAAAGGCTGTGATGTTATTAAATAAACACACTGCACATTGCATGTTCTTTTAGATGGGAGCAGCTCGTGATCCAGTGTTTTCAGCATCTCGGATCAGCTCACATCCCTGTATGTTTATGGAAAGCAACATGCGGCAACCATCTTTCCAAATTTGTAATGAGAAGCGCTTATTAAACCTGTGTCAACAGATGTCCTATTTGGACAGTAATTGTTTCTCATAGGGACGTCTGTAAAAAATAAATCTCCATAGCTCCTCAGTGATTAAACGCATGCTTTTAGATGAAGATAAATGTGCGGTGGACAGAGTTTATAATCCTACGAACCCGGAACTGCATGTCTTACGTAGTCGTCACATGATCATTGATGTGCTCAGAAACATACAGGTGCATCCATTACTTCTGCTTGGAGCGCTGTGGCAAGCTTTAAGCGTGCGTTTGAGCACTTATTAGGCTATATAGGCAATTAAAGTCTCATTATCAAATTATTAAATGGTTTATTAATAACAATAATGCTTAACATGAATGACTACTAGATGCCACTTTTATGATAAATTACTGCGAAGTGCAACCGTACAGTGCATTTCAGTGGTCAAAAAGGATTTACAAAGACTTTTGGATTGATCTCCTTTTATAAACTCAGAGATGTGGATTTGGACGGCAATTAAAATCACCACACAACCTTGGTGTTGGTCCAAAAAAATAAAAAATAAAAAAAAATACCCCTAGGTAATTCGGCTTGGGATTTTAATGTGGGTGGTGAGAGAAAAACACCGACATCCTGGATTCGGATGGCATTAAACTCACCAACTACCCCCTGTAAGAGGTGAAAATCCCTTATGTCCCCCTGAGAAACAATTACCATCCGAATAGGGCTTAAAGGAGCACTCCACTATTTTTGAAAATAGGCTCATTTTCCAACTCCCCTAGAGTTAAAACAGTTGAGTTTTACCATTTTCTAATCCATTCAGCCAATCTCCTGGTCTGGCGGTAGCACTTTTAGCTGCAGCTTAGCATAGATCATTGAATCCGATTAGACCATTGGCATCTCGCTCAAAAATGACCAAAGAGTTTAGATATTTTTCCTATTTAAAACTCGACTCTTTTGTAGTTACATCGTGTACTAATACCACAAAGCAGGCGCAATGATATTACGCAGCACATGAAAATAGTCCCCAGCTAGGTTACTTCCAACGGAAGTTGGAAGCAGGTGGTCACATTGGTTATGTTGGCGGAAGTTAGCCTATTTTCAGGCGCTGCGTAATATCATTGCGCCTGCTGCACCCATGGTACGGCAGCAAAGTTCCTTGATTATACCGGAATGAGAGTATAGTTTCTAGCCATATCGGCCTAGAAAATCGCAACTTTTCATTTTCCGTCGGTCTTAGTACACAATATAACTACAGAAGAGTTCAGTTTTAAATGGGAAAAATATCAAAACTCTTTGGTCATTTTTGAGCAAGATGCTAATGGTCTAATCAGATTCAATGATCTATGCTAAGCTGCAGCTAAAAGTGCTACCGCCAGACCTGGAGATCGGCTGAATGGATTAGAAAACGGTAAAACTCAACCGTTTACCTCTAGGGGAGTTGGAAAATGAGCCTATTTTCAAAAATAGTGGAGTGTTCCTTTAAGAGTCTTTAAGGCAGGGTTCCTCAAATCTTGCCCTGGAGGGCCAATGCGCTGCAGAGTTTGGATACAACCCTGATCAAACTCACCTACCTGTGATTTTCTAATGATCCTGAAGACATTGATTAGCATGCTCAGGTGTGTTTGATTAGGGTTAGAGCTAAACTCTGCAGGAAAGTGGATCTCATGGGCCAGATTTCAGGATCCCTGTTTTAAGTGCTTGAAACTATGAAAAGCTTTAGTCTGACAGTCTTACTCAGACATGAGATACTCACTTGCTAGCACTTGTGTAAAGGCTGTTCTGGCCTTGGTTGCCTGGTGTCGTCGTGGCAACAGCTGCTGAGGCATCGTACTCTGAAAGCACCGGTTCAGAGCCAAACTGTAATGCTCCAAACTGCAGGTTGAGCCCAGATATATCCGCAGAGCCTGGCATCTCCACTGCTAGGGCTGGAATCTGCAAATCACCACAACATTTGATTAAATAGATGATCAGCTCTATAAGGCAAAGTTGATCAATCCATTATTCCCCAAAATAGCAACATAGACCACAACAAACTTGGAGAATCATGACCTTGGTTGTGATGGAAGCCCTCTTCTTCTGCTGTTTTAGTTTGTGCTGCTGCAGGGGGAGTGGGCTGGATGCCTGAGGGTCGGCTGGGCTGGAAGAGTTCTGCTGACCTAGGGTGGGTCCTGAGGGTTTGGGGACAGGGGTGGTGATGGCCTGGGGCAGTGATGATGATGATGATGGAGTGGACTGAGGGGGCAGGGCTGAGGTGGTAGAAGCAGGTGTGGCTTTGTCCTGCAAGAAGGCATCCATTGAAGTGGAGGTGGGCTGGTAGGGCTGCCGTTTGGTGAAGGGACTGTGCACAGGCTCCGTTTGAGGTTTCATATCTGCAGACAAAGAGAAAGAATAAGACTACACGTACTACAGAGAGGTCTGAACAATCATAGAAGTTATTCAAACCACATCAGTCCCCTTACCATATTGCCCCAGTGTAGTGGGGCTGGTATCCCAGGTAGAAGGACCAGCATTGGGTGTGCCGCTTTGTGAGTGCTGGGCCACTAGATGTGCCAAAGCCTGGGCCGTCTTAAACTGCTCCAGAAATTGAGAACCAGTCGTGGAGCCTCCAGTGGTTCCTTTTGGATCGCCAACATCACCGAAACCCTTGCCGAGCATGCTCACCTGAGGTAAGAACAGACAGACAAAAAGCTAATGTTTTGGCTGCCACCAATTAGTTTAGGTACGATAACAAATTCCAGTTTTGAATGCCAACTGGCTAATAAAGAACCCCCCCCCCAAAAAAAATAATACAATTGGCCCTTAAAAACAGCTATGACAAGACCTGTAAGACTTAATTTAACATCTTGCTCACCATGCTGTGCTGGCTGTAAGGAGCACTGGAGGAGGACTGGGACTGTGATGCGGTCTGCTTTGAGTTGCTGAACACAAGAGACTGAGACCGAGATGGTGGCTGTGGGCCTTCAAGCAAAGCAGGCTCTGCCTCTGAGGAAGAGGACGGAGGTGTCTTCCCAAGCAACACCGCCAGATCAATCCTGAACATCAAACAAGCTTATGTCCATAACGTTCTTATATGCCACGACAGCAGCACATGTATAAATATTTAGAATTGGGTTGTGAACATCTAGACACCACAGTATTATTGAAATTGCATTCCTTCTAAATAAAAGAATAGCCTAAATTAAAAATGTAGACTTCGATAGTAGTGACCATTCAAATATTTGGGGTTAGTAGGACTTTTTTTAAAAATTGAAATTGCATTCCTTCTAAATAAAAGAATAGCCTAAATTAAAAATGTAGACTTTCGATAGTAGTGACCATTCAAATATTTGGGGTTAGTAGGACTTTTTTTTAAAAATTTTAAAATACTACTTCCGCTAGGATGCATTTTGTTACAAAATAATAAAGAATAAATAAAGTGTCACAGTTTCCACAATAATATTAAGCAGCATAACGGTTCAACAAAATCTAAATGTTTCTTGAGCAAATCAGCATTTAGAAAGACTTCGGAAAGACCATGTGACACCGAGGAAGCTGAAAACTCAGCTTTGCCACATGAATAAATTACATTTCAAATCATATTTAAATAAATACATTTAAACATTTGTTTTAATAATTTATTTAAAAGGGTCATATGATGTTGCTAAAAAGAACATTGTTTATTTGGTGTAATGAAATTCGTTTATGCGGTTTAAGGTTAAAAAAAACATTTTCCACATACTGTACATGGTTTCTCCTCTATGCCTCGCCTTTCTGAAACGCGTCGATTTTTTACAAAGCTCATCGGTCTGAAAAGCAAGGTGTGCTGTGATTGGCCAGCTATCCAGTGCGTTATGATTGGCCGAATACCTCAAGCCTGTGACGGAAATGTTACGCCCCTACCGTACTGTGAGGATGCCCTGTCAGGCCGGAGCGATGATTCAAAAACATGAAAACCCATTATAAACGAGGAATTCATTGCATCCAGTGGGGACATAATTATGCATTATAATGCCTTACTGTCTTTTTACACGTTGCATCGCGTAAACATAAAACCATGTCTACATTTGTGATCGGAGAAATGACAAACAAGCCCTTCTTTACACTGCCCAAAAAAACTCGCTTTAAAACATAAAATATATAAAAACTCTTTAAATATATATTAAAAAAAAAATATTTACAGTCTGAGAGTCAGAACAGCCACATTGTAGTCTACTCTACCAGGATCAGGAAACGGTCCTCCATAAAATGTGCTGCACACATCTGAATATTTGGGTTGAACTGTTCTGGAACAGTGTTGTAAATGCAACTTAACCACTGATTTCTAGTCGTGTCCATTTTTGGAAGGCCAAACAAAGTAGTTTCACTTTCACAACGAAACACACAGCGCCTTCACGACATGGCGGCGGCAACAACAATACTACAGCGAGAATAAAAGTTATGCCTTCTTTCTTTGCGTGAACATTTGGGTGGCGTTATGCAAATCTTCCCACATCATGACATAGATATGTGGGGGTGTGTTAGAACAAGCCGTTTTAGGTAGGTGTGGCTGAGTTTTATAAAGAATATCTCTTTGGATTTGAGACTTGTCTTTGCAGCTTTACAGATCTTCTTTATGCACCAAGAGCTTGTAACACTCCAAAGAGAAAGGAAAAATTGAAATCGCATCATATGACCCCTTTAATTAAAATGTTTTTACTGTACTGTATTTGTTCAAAAATGCAGCCTTCATTACCATAAAAAAAAAAAAAAAAACAACCCCAAACTTCTGAATGGTATGACAGGTCAAAATAACTTTATATGCAAAGCGAATCTCAGATGCTCTGAAAGACACTGGCTTACCTCTGTCCAGCTGTAATTGTGACATTCTCCTGTGGAATGGGCATGGACGCCACACTGGAGGCAGTAAATATCTTGGTCTCTGACAACTAAACCGAGAGCCAGAGTTAGATTTGCTCAGTCTTAAACTGAAAAGCAGGTTTTTAGTATCGGTTCAAATACTCACATCCTCATTCCAGTCCTCCATGCCCCACTCTTCTGTGGCAGTTCTCCAAGCACCTGTTATACAGATATTTAGCTCACAATGACAACAGGTGAACCAAGCCTTAGTAAAACAGCCAATGCAAGACTCACCAGGGGCCGAGTCAAACTGTCGAGGATAGTTTGTTCCCTCTCCACCTGTAAACTCAAGCCCTGTGGAAACAGATTCATGTCAGAACATCCACCCTTACATATGCGTTTTAAATGGACTGTGTACTTCAGCCAGAAGAAAGGCCAACACTGCCGGGAACTGAAGGAAGGGTTTACAAGAGACATTTATGGCATCACTCACTGTTTCCATCCTCGGGTTCCAGGTTGCCTGTGTTACTCCAAGTGCTGCCGCTTGTGTAGCTCTCTTCTGTTTGGGCTGGCTCAGTGTAGTCCGCTGGGTTAAAAGTACTAAAAACAAATGAAAATTTAGTTTTTTGAGCAAACACTGAGTGAATGAGGGAGGCAAGAAATAAATGTCAGCGACCATCAGTAACAATGTGCAAAAATCACTCCAACAGTTCCACTAAGACCTTAAAAAAATAAAAAATAAAAAAAAAATAAACACTCCTATGTCGTGCTAATTGCAATTATACCAAAGACGCAAATGTGCTTTCCAATCACTCTCAAACCCGGAAAACAAACCGGTGGAAACTAAACACATATGAAGCTCAAACTCTGATGCATTCTTCAATAACTAATCGCTATAAACCCTTTTGATCCTACACAAACAAAACCAACACGCTCTTAAAATGTATTTAACTCACCTCTCATCTCCTGACAAATCATATCTGGGGCTCTTATCAATCTGGCTTTTGGGAGAAACAACAGGGAGAATTACAAGCAACTCAACACAGGCAGAAAGACGGGGGTGCATGGTGTGAACAAAGATGTGCTTGAGTGCGTGCGCGAGACAGAGAGAGCGATGGCAACCATCATGCTCACGTCCATTACTGGTCAAACCACCACACCTGCTCTACAGGTGTAAAAGAATAAGACAATGCTTTAGAATGAAACAGCTAAGCTAGTGGTGTGACTTGCCAACTCAAACGATGCTAAACTGGTACTCTGCTGGTTTCGGAGGCCAAGAATTGAAAACCAAACATGCAAAATCCAAAAGCACACTTCAAACCAAACAAGCGAAAGGGGCCAGTAAGAAGCCTGACTGCAAGTCAAAGAAAAGTGACCAGACGGCCTTGACAGAAACAGAAAACCGGTCCAGGGGCATAACATGACTAGATTCTAGATTAGGGCTGGGCGATGTGTCAAATATATTTTCGATTATCGCCTTATAAAATATTGCGATATCTGATAATATGGTCTACCCAAGCCCCACCTCCACCACGCCCTGCCCCCGCAGAGACAACATTGCCGACATGCACCGTAAACACACACCATGTTCAGTTTGGTCTTAATTATTGCCACCATTAAAGTTTGGCTTTACCTTTCTTAGTTTGTGCTTAAACTAACAGAAAACATTAGCTTTGCTGTTATGTTGGTGTTGCTAATAATTTCCATGCCGTTCAAAATGAAATGTTTGAAATGAATTTCGTTTTGTGAGGAGAACTGTTTTTCTTCATTCTTCAATTTTAAGTTCATCATGGTGAAGTTGGACATTCTGGAGGTGATTGTAAGAATGATGAATGCATGTTGATGTCATATAGTAATGTCTTGAATAAAATGCCTATTTTCCGATTTTTCTCTTTATTTTTGGCATTATCGCCTGTGCAGACATTTCATGATGGTAAGTTTAATTTCGTTGATATTTGTAGCATTGTTTTTAAACTTGTAGTCAAGCTATAAAGTAGGCTATTTGATATTGGTCATGTATGACTAAAATCATGCAGGGATTAAAACGAATTCAGAGCAAAAACTTTAAGGTTTCTAATTCACAGGTCTCTTTTGGCCCATTTTTAACTAAACTGCTTTATTTATTTAGAAGCAGGTGTAAATTAAATTTCATTTTTATGATTTTCATTTTATTAAATCAAAATATAACGCCCACAATATAATATTCAGTGTTGGGCTGCCGAAACTCCGAATACACATGTTGAGGAGCGAGCGGAGCCTAGTAGCCTAACGTCTTAATCCGTTTGCAACAAAACTTTATAGCAGTGCTCTCAACCGGTTCAAGGAACGAAAGCTGGAAATGAATGAAATTGACAGGAACAGAACCAGAAACACAACCAAACTTTATAGTTTCGAACAGAATCGAACATTTGAAATGCCCATTAAATAAGGTATAGATTAGATTTATAAATTATATTGGAACGCATCTCCAAATTAAATCGCACACAGATGCACGTTGCCATTACAGTAGTCAGCGCCGAACAACATGCAGGCAAATAAAATATAAACTTAGGTTACAAAAGTGATTCAGTCAAGGTCAGTGAGGGATTTTCTTTTCTTTTGTTTAACATCAATGACTGGCGGCAGCGGCTGCGGTCAATGCACGGATCCAATACACTTGTTTTCTTTCCTTCTCAACTCTTTACGTTCACTTAAGACAAAACCGATTGTATTTATGGGATATTTTGATATAATTCGGTGTGTATTTGTCCATTCGAATGTGTAAGAATGCGAGAAAGAGAGCTCAGTCCAGTGTTCACATAGCCTATATAAGAGGCGGCTTTTGTGCATGCGCTTTGTGCGCTGCACAGAAAACAGCACGCAGGTGCAGAAATGAGTTCTATTTCATCTTCTTGCAGTTGATTCTTTTGAAACCGCAATAAATGCGCATACAGGAATCAAGCAGCAGAATCAAAATGTAATTTTATAACAAGTAATTAAATTCCTGACTTTACGCATCTGATCTGATTTCCAAAATTGGAATAGCTTTTCGATTCCCAACCCTCCTACTAAATTATTTAATTCTTGCATGCAAAAAGACCTGTATGGTGACTATGGGGCTATGTAAAATATTTTTTACAACTTCATAATGTCATTTTTTTCTGATAATGTCGATCATCGTCTGTTACCTAACTGTCGCGATATTTACGAGACATCGTCAATATACAATAATAACGTCATATCGCCCAGCCCTATTCTAGACTACTGAATATTGCAGTAAAAAGCTAAACTAGACGCTTACAATGACATTGAAACTCCTCTAATATTTCTAAACAAAAGTATGAGAAACATTTTTATGCTTGTAATGCCACTTCAAAAATATAAAAAATGCATCTTGGTTACTGTTAGGGGCAAGCAACAAATCTATGCAGAAAATCTACACCATTTTTAAAAGGTATTAAATCTTACAAAAATTAAAATAAAAAAAACAAACAAAATATAAATAAAATTAAATCCAATCTATTGAATTGCAATGCACTTCTCCATACCTGACTCACTGAATATAAACGCTTCTCATTTCATGTTGACAATGGAAGTGAAGGTGCAGATATAAAGCTTAAGAGCTTCACTTCCATATCATACTGCTTTAACAAGCTTGTTCTTTTTCTTTCCAAATATGAAGTGGAGGGCAACAGACATTCCCTGCACTATGACATGGAGTAATTTCTATTGTTGTTATCAAAATGCAGATTTCTAGAGGTTTACCTATCTACCTGTATTTCTACTGCCCACCCCTATTTGCCATCAATTTAGTGAACTCTGTCATCAACAAGCCCAGGGCTCGACATTAAGGACTGCCCGATGGCTGGTTCGGGACAGTTGACGAATTTGTCACTAGCCCAATTGGGCCACTGCTGCGTCATGAAGATTTATAATTTGCACTTGTTTTTAAGCCTTGCCAATTAAAAAAAAAAATTCTAGTGATTTTAAAACATTCAAGCAAGACGCGAAAGACAACTCAATTCAGTATTCATGCGCTGCGTTCCGTGTACAGCGCACACAGAGAAACACGTCTTGAATGGACAAAACACATGAGTGTCAAAATACCCATCTTGGCGAGTAACTTTGTAGCTTTAACAATGATTAATCTATATTTACTTTATACAGTGGAGTACAGATGGACCAGTGGGCTGACCGTTTTTGGTTTTATTTCAACAGATCTCAAGAGAGGCAAGAGGCAAGAGATGCTGAAGGCGGACGCAAAGAGGAGAAAATACGGTAGCAGGCAGAGCAAGATCACAGTTCACGATGCACGAAACATTGGAAGAAAATCCTAAATATTGAATTGGGGGTCTCTGTGGGGAACTGACCGTCTTCAGAAAAGTTCACATTGCGTTTTCATTTAGCCTCTGTATAATGCATTTAGTGTTAATTACAGCTGCACTGCTTTGTTTACAGCTGTAACCATGGAAACACTATTACTGCTGTTCCATAAGTGCCACCTGCTGTCAGAGAGTGAATTTGCCGTCTGCGGTTTTTCCTAAAGCATCTTTCATTTGTATCTTTGTTCAATATATGCAGTTGTGCTATTGCATGTAATTTATTAATTTTTTCTTATTTATTGGAATAAAATATAATGTGGGTCAAAATGTTAACCGCAACCATTTTATTTTTTTTGGCAGGGCCAGTGAATTTTTTCAGGGCAAGTAAAAATTTTAACCACTGGTCCAACCGGGCCAGTAGAAATAATCCTTAGAGTTGAGCCCTGAAGCCTAAAAAGGCATAGCACCAAAAAGCAGCAAACAAACCCCCAATAACTCTTACTTACCTGGTTAAACCACTGCATGGAAAACATGTTCAATTCTTTACAGTTTACAGGATATAAATGCGCATAGTTTCAAGATAAGCACACCAGCAAGCCTTAAACCCAGCAAGCTGGACTCAACAGAACAGCTTCCTCAAATTTGCGTCCTATCTTAAACCATTTTTGAAGCAGAGGATTTAGAATTTTTGCTAGCTGGACACCATTAGCATTTCCAAGAATCTGCCAATGTGGGAGATCATGCAAAAACAGTAAGGATCTTAATGGAAGAACACAAACTTACCCCATGCCCTGAGCTGAAAACCTCCCACCTCGCCTTCCAGCTCCACCTGCAGGAAATAAAGATGAAGTCAAACCAAAACCACTAAGCAATTTCATTCTAGTTAACAATTGCCACCAGTGGTACTTACTAGGGGTGTAACAGCTCGGTTTAAAAAAAACAAAAATCGAACTATACTCTTCTCCACCCATGGTTTGGCACACATTTGCACCACGTTTCAACTTAAATCTGACAAGGCATCTGTAATATGGTTTGTTAAAAATAACAACATGTAAAACAGACAAGAGTTCGCCTATTGTAGGTTTCTGTCGATGGATACACATTCTGGTTTTCCAACACATAGAAACAACAGCGATGAACAAAAAAAAAAAAAAAAAACCTTGTACAAACCAGTCACTCCTTGTAAACTTTGTTCAATGCAAGTGCCGTATGCTGGAATATGAATTTAATTTATGCGGTCATAACCCGGGTGTTGATAGCGCACGTGCACAGGTGAGACCTGAACAGCATACGCTGCTATCTGTTTAAAGTAAACTCATCAAGCCGTGACAGTTTAAACATTCAAGAGCCAGAAGACGCGAATGAGAAATCGCACGGGCAGTGAGGAGATTGGTGTGTGCTCAGAGAGAGCGCACAGATATGGAGTCTTGTGTTTGATTGGACAAATTCACACAAAAATAATAGCATGCCCGTCTTGGTCAGTATCCTAGCAGACATAGTCGGTTGTACGAACAGTGTCAGTGTACTGGATCCGTGTACAGTCTTAAGTTTTTAATGTTAAATCAAACAACAAAAGCTAAGGGAAAAAAAACAGGAAATCACTCACTGCTGTTGATTGAATCTTGATTGTAACTAAGGATTTCATCTTTAATTTATACAGTCTAATATGCAACGTTATTTTACATTTGATTACTTTGTTCAATTTCTGTAATTAAAAACTAGTGCCAGACCTACCTAAAAAAAAAACTGAAAAGCACTGTTGATTTTATTTGTATCTTTGCTCTATTGTATCTATTTGTGCGGTTGCTAGAAGTTAAGATTATTTGTTCTTATTTTCTTTATTTTTACTTGACAGTATAGTCATTTTTTTCCCAAAACATAGCACATGCCGAACCATATCAAAACAGTGACTCTAAAACGGTGATACAAATGAACCGTTACACCCCTGGTACTTACCTCTTCCTCTGCCTCTTCCCCGACGGCCTCGCTCCATTCCTCTGCCTGCAACTCCACTTGCCTTGGCCCCATCCAACCCATTCTCCTGCCCACGGACTGAAGAGAGGAAGCAAAGAATGGAACGAGTTTAAGAAAAAAATTCACAAGGTAAATAAATGAATGTAATAAATGTAACTACTCCTACAAAAGAGAAGCCTCGTTTGAGTTTCCCAGGAGTCTCAACACACAGGCATGCATATATATATATATATTTATATTTTATTGGTTATTGCACTGAAATAATTGCATTAAGTGATATGCACGCTTTATATTGAGGAAGGTTAAAAGCAGCCTCCATTGTAAAAATATCAGAATACTGATGTTGCACAAAACCAAAAGCAACAAAATACTTCTCAAACTTTTACACGTTTTATGACGTTTAACGTTTATAAAGTTCTTTTGGTGTTCAGGAATAGCATATATTGCGTTTTCTCATTACCTCACTTTGACTGGGCAGCCTATCAAATGATCTCTGAAGACTAAAAGCTCTCAAAGTCAGATTATAAATCAAACCACAAGACTTGATTCAAAGTATATGAGCCTTATGTTGCTCTCTACCTCAGACGGAGGCTGAGAGAGGGTATCCGGTAGCAGCTCAAACTTTACTGTGGCACACACTGTCCCTTCAGCACTATAGAGAGAGCACTCTGTGGGGTTTGTGGTGTGCGCTGCAGTCTGTCCTGAGGCTGACTGCAGACTAGGAAAGTACAGTTCTCTTAAATGGCCCAAAGTAAAAGTTGAATTTAACTAAATGCCTCATTTAAATGGGAAAACTGTCAAGATATCTTTCAGACTAAAATAAGGAGTAGCAACAAAAGCATAAGTAATAGGGTTGGGCCGATAGACGATGATATCGTCCATCGCCGATGGCTGACAGACATCACAATTAGTGGTCGCCCGATATCTGGCATTTTCCAAATATCGGCATCGGCCGATACGTTTTTCTGTTTGGCCGATGCGTTCAAGGCGGAACCTTTATTTTGACTGCGCACTGGACTTTTTTGGCAGCGCTGAAAACGGCAGCGCCTGTGCACAGTGTTCACATTCGTCGCTAACAGTTCTGTCTAATAATCAGAAAGAACTGTTAAACAAAGGAATTAAAAATGTATACAAAAAGTATTATAACGATTGCTTTTATGTGATTAATAATAGAAAGGCAAACATAATACTTTCTCGTTTTCCGTCAGCATTCAGCAATTACGCATTTATATCATTTAAACAAATCTTTGAAAGACTAATGAACATTTAATTTCAAAAATCTTGCAAACTTGGTCGAATCCAGCTGTGAGATCTTGTGAAGTGTGCATTTGTATCCTGCATGATTGCGTGTACTCTGCATGATGGTCGGTCCGTGCAAATTGAATGTGGACAGAAGAGTTCAGCTTCACGCGATCGACTAACTTAAAACTCATGATTTCAAATTATGCTGCGCTTCATGCTATTGCCCACTGCCATATTCATGTCATTTTCACTGTGTGCTGTATGTAAAATGAGTGCTACCTTGGCTTTATTTGACAAAATATGATTCCCAAATCCCAATGCACACAAACTTCCCAGATTACTGAACGCCCTGTTGGTTAGTGTTTACTTTTAATTATATTTTTATTAAATATTTATTTGTGAAAAATACTGTCATTTAGAGCAGTGTTCCCCAACCGGGGTGCCGTCTGTCGAGAGCAGGAGAGCAGTGTAAAAAATCCTTTAATATTTTTAAACTGTGTTGTAACATGGTGTGGTATATGGGCAACTCTGGTAACGCTGCCCTCTTATTCATTCATCTGCTAACCGCTATGTTATGCTCACGTGTTCTGATAAGAATAGCTTTCTAGGACTAAACATTATTTGGATAATTGGTAAAAGAAAAAAAAAAGTTAAATATCTTAACCCTACTGTTAGACCTACCCGAAAAACTAAAAAAGCAATTAATTTAATTCGAAGGCCTGTCGTTATTTTTTTTATTTGTGCTATCTTTATTAATTTCTTTATTTGTTCTTATTTTATTACTGACTGCTTACTTGTCATTTTTTATTCAATTCAAAGTTTGAAATCAAGATAGCTACTCAAGTTGCCATCTCGTGCTACTGCACCAAAACCCTACTGTAAAAAAAAAAACACTGAGTGAGCAAAGATTTGAGATAGCTAGTTATAATGGTAATTAAATAAATGTTTACATATGTATAAAAGCCTACATTAAAATCTGTCATATAAATTGTTCCCTTCATTAGAAATTAGCGTACTGATTGCCACCATTGATGGATACAATTTTTTTATAATATTAAAAATATCTGTATGACATTATATTCTGCAGTTCTTCCCTGTTGTACCGAATATCTATACTTTTCAAACTATCATATCGAATTGAGAAATTCAAATATTGTGACAATTAATTTTGTAGGGTGCCACAAGTTTGTTCATTTCCAAAGGGAAACCCTAAAGGGAATAAATAGCCTACGAGATGGGAGGATAAAAAAAAATTTTTTATACTTTTTCCTCGCAATTATATAGTTGGGTAAGTATAGGCGACTGTATATAAACTGCGGATATCAGGGAGCCGCTATTGAAACCTCTTTCGATTGCGCGCTCTCATTTTACTTTCACTTTTGAGACTCGCGATCACAAGGACTCTATACTATGGAGAGGCAGTACTTACCATACATTTGACAAGATTAAATGTTTGTCATTGGTGCTCAGGATCTGCAAATAATTCGCCATCTTCCTATCAGACATTTCTCCTTACTCTGTATGTGGTAAGTGAACTTTCATGTACTGTAAAGCAACCTTTTAGTGGCGCCGTATAACACGTTATTTGTTTCACGCACACCCCAAAGCACGCCCCCCGATGTCATCGTCCATCACAATGTTTCACTGTAGACATCGTCCAATGCCAATTTGGTAGACATCGTCCAACCTTAATAAGTAATATCTCCACTCACACTCTCGCCCACGGCTGGCTCCACGGCCCCTCCGTGGGGCCCCTCCTCGGCGACGTGCCACATCTCTTTCTCCTCCTTTCTCTCGGTTCTCCTTGCCCTCATCTCCTCCATCTGTCTGTGCGCTTTCCTTCTGACCTGAAACTCCTTTCTTCTTTCCAACCATCTCCCATGAGTCCTGCAAAGCAAAGGGCAAATTTAACATGGAAAAGAGGGATGGAAAAAGTGGGATTTGAAATTGTAAGACTTTTAATCCGGTTTAAATAATAATAAATAAACATTTTGATACACCGTTTAAAACTGTATTGTTATAGTTAAACTATTAATATTAGACGAAAAACTGGGAAAAGAGGGATGGAAAAAGTGGGATTTGAAATTGTAAGACTTTGAATCCGGTTTAAATAATAATAAATAAACATTTTGATACACCGTTTAAAACTGTATTGTTATAGTTAAACTATTAATATTAGACGAAAAACTGTTTCATTCCTAATAACTTTTATTTTTTTCCGAAAAGGTTGACGTACTAAACCTGAAATAAAATCTATAGAAGCGTAACTATGCATATACAAACTATACATATAATTTATAAAAATGTTAATTGAAATGAGAGCTGAAAGAGGAAAAAAAAAACAGAAAAAAAAACAGCCAATTCTAAAAATTCATAAATAATCTATATATTATAGGAGTATATAAATGATATATATTTCGGCTTTTTAACTCTAGCCTGAACTCACAGTGTCAGGGCTGCCCTCCAAAAGGACATTGATGGCTCTGTTGACGTCTCCATTGCAGTCGTGAAGCGCTATCATGGACTCATCCTGATCCTTTCCTGTGATGTCAACCAGCTGGAAAAGAGAAAAGGAGCAACAAGCAACATGTAAAATCCACGTGGGTGTATGACTTAGGTCATATATTTGGAAGGCAACAAGATAAAACTGAAGTGGCTGAGGGGACTGATGGAAACATTGAGTGAGCTGTGAAGTGTCTGAGCTTTATGTTGCTCTCTAACTCAGAGTGAGACTGAGAGAGAGCATCCGGTAGCAGCTCAAACTTTACTCTAGCACAGATAGTCCCCGTCAGAGCTATAGAGAGCAGTGAGGGAAATTGTGTGTGCTGAATGTAAGTGACTGCAGGTACAGGCACATCAGAATAGCGCAAGGAAAAATTGATTAGTAGCTACTGTCAAACCACTTGCCAAAAAAAAAAAAAAAACTCTTTATTGAAGGGACCATTTGACGGATGTAAAGCAGAACCTGCTATTATTTTCAGCATCCCTACTCACCTGCTTGACCTTCTCTTCAAAGTCTGCATCATTATGGTCCGAGATCATCTGCGCGAGTCGGATCTGCTCAGCGGTGGCCTGAATTAACAAAAAGGACAAAATGATTAAGTCTGATTTCATGACAGTTGTGAAACATACTGCATTGATTGTGAGTATAATTTATGAGTCTTGGGGCCAGATTTACTAACAGCACCAGCGCAATCCCTCTTTTGGTGTTGGGAAAAAAAATTACTGTCAGGATTTACTAAAGACGTGCAGTAAAACAGAGATGAAAAGGCGTGTTGGAATTATTTTTGCATCTAACAATATTGCATATGCCAGGGGTGTCCAAACTCGGTCCTTAGGGACACTGCCCTGCAGAGTTTAGCTCCAACCCCAATTAAACACATCTGAACCAGCTAATCAAAGTCTTACTATGGATACTAGAAACTTCCAGGAAGGTGTGTTGACGCAAGTTGGAGATAAATTCTACAGGACACCGGCCTTCCAGGACCGAGTTTGGACACCCCTGGCATATGCATTGTAGGAGTATCCCTTTCACACGCAAAATGTATTAGTAAATCACCTTGAATCATGCAAGGTGATTTAATAAGGTTAGAGGTAGTCAGTTTACTGGTTGGTCATTATGGAAATGCACTGGCTGTGTCTGTGTTCTTTAACTCGGTGCTTTATCACTATAAATAACCCGTAGACCTTTCCACTCCCATTGGCGCTTTTATGGGATTGTACACGTACACAAATTTGCCGTTTAGTAAATCTGGCCCTTAAAGTATTAAGTTCAAGCTAAAAACACATACTATTAATTCCCTTGACGCTTTCAAATAGCCATACCTTCTAAATTAATGTGTATGATGGCTATTGGTTAGCTTCTCTTTTTTGCACTTGTTCACAGAACAAATGTAAACCTTTACAAATGAGCTGGCATCTTGAATATTCCAATATGATCGATCATAATACAGCTGCTTGTTGCAATGACATTTAAGCTTAAATTAATACTTTTAGGCCCGTTTTCACAGTTAAATTAGGACATTTAAGTAGTTTTTTTCAAATGTGCCTTAGAAAAAAATCAAAAAATTATAAAAATTATAAAAATCACTATAAATAACCCGTAGACCTTTCCACTCCCATTGGCGCTTTTATGGGATTGTACACGTACACAAATTTGCCGTTTAGTAAATCTGGCCCTTAAAGTATTAAGTTCAAGCTAAAAACACATACTATTAATTCCCTTGACGCTTTCAAATAGCCATACCTTCTAAATTAATGTGTATGATGGCTATTGGTTAGCTTCTCTTTTTTGCACTTGTTCACAGAACAAATGTAAACCTTTACAAATGAGCTGGCATCTTGAATATTCCAATATGATCGATCATAATACAGCTGCTTGTTGCAATGACATTTAAGCTTAAATTAATACTTTTAGGCCCGTTTTCACAGTTAAATTAGGACATTTAAGTAGTTTTTTTCAAATGTGCCTTAGAAAAAAATCTGTGTTCTTTAACTCGGTGCTTTATCACTATAAATAACCCGTAGACCTTTCCACTCCCATTGGCGCTTTTATGGGATTGTACACGTACACAAATTTGCCGTTTAGTAAATCTGGCCCTTAAAGTATTAAGTTCAAGCTAAAAACACATACTATTAATTCCCTTGACGCTTTCAAATAGCCATACCTTCTAAATTAATGTGTATGATGGCTATTGGTTAGCTTCTCTTTTTTGCACTTGTTCACAGAACAAATGTAAACCTTTACAAATGAGCTGGCATCTTGAATATTCCAATATGATCGATCATAATACAGCTGCTTGTTGCAATGACATTTAAGCTTAAATTAATACTTTTAGGCCCGTTTTCACAGTTAAATTAGGACATTTAAGTAGTTTTTTTCAAATGTGCCTTAGAAAAAAATCAAAAAATTATAAAAATTGTCTTGTCCCCCCCACCCAAGCAGGCCAGAATACAGCAGACGAGAAATAGGTCAGACTTAGCATTTGCTTGGGCATAGATTTATGATTTTTTTTTCCCCTAGAGACCTTAATTTAATTCAGAAGAATGAGTGATAGACTGCAGTGACTCAAAGCAAAAGTCTCAGACGGATGTCACGGACACCCCTTTTCCACCGAAATGGTGCTGGTTCTCATGGCCAGTAAAAATGCAAACAACAAGAACATAGACTATGCAACTAGATAACCTGTCAAATAATTTAAACAGATTTCATCTTTTAAGTTTTAAGAAAATATTTTTAACATGCAAACTATTTAATTCAGGATTTTAAGACCTAGTTTTGACACACCTGTCAAAAATTATAACATCATGTAACATCTATATATATACATTGTGTAGTTGGAAAGAGTCAAATCAAGTACCTCATTCAACATATTTACATATAAACATGTTATTTTTTATTTTACACATTCATTTATGCCGTTTCCAGTTTCTGGTCCAAGACTAGCAAGTTTTAGGCGGTGATGTGTAGCCAGTTTTATTGCTTTGAACTGTGACATAACTAATCCAATCACTATAAATAATCAATAAAACCTCATGCGTGTTAACTTACCTGGGGCCTCTGCTTGTGCTGTGACTGGCTCTGTGTCTGACCCTGCGTCTGCTCCCAGTTGCCCCGGGTCCGGCTTCCGCCCACTGAAGTCATCATTTACAGTATATACAAATAACAGTATTTACAAAGGAATAACGCCTTTAAAAGAGAAATAGGTAGGAGAAATGTTACTGACAACTCGTCAAAAATAAACAACAACCATAAAAACATCATATGGTCTTGACAAGCCATATTAACATAAAACAAGCACGTTACACCTTGTGTGGCCATTTTGATAAGCCAAAACTGGAAGTAAACATCGTCACATGCCTGACGCTCTACCCATAAAAAGACGGCCCAAGTTTACAGGAACACCAACAGAAATTAAGTTCTAAGAATTTCGAAAGCTTTACGCAATTATCGCACGTGAAAAACAAGACCTTGTGATGTTTACAAGTCAAGCCGCAACAGGTCAACCATGCACGCGCTTCCGGAGCTCAACATCCTCGGCTAGTTTTTTTTTATTTATTTTTTTTACATCCTGTTAGTTTTCATTTCTTAAATTAAATTTAAAACACATACACACACAGCTTGAAATTTCGATAAAGTGACACCAAAAGCAATCCACCTGCTGCAAGTTGTGAAATATTGTGTGTGTGTGGTTATGCCAAACAGCCCAGTGTAGCTGCTCTGCGCATGAGGAAATGCAGGGCATGTGGTGGCCGAGAGACACTGCGCACTTTAGAAAGCAGCCAGCGTGACAGAAACACGCGGGACCAGCCGCGGGAAAACAGACGGACGACGTGCTTTAACGGACACATCTTAACAAAAACACCCTCAGCGGCCTCTGAACGGGGCGAGGGCGAGGACGAAACTGTCAAACTGAGACCATGTTGGAGACGTGAACACAATCACACAGTGCATGGGTGAAAGTGTCAGCACGTCATTTCATATTTCTTGAGCACTCACACCATTCCGTACTGTAATTAAAACACCTGATGTGCAAGTAGATATACAACAAGGGAAATGTCTAGGAATAGAAGCACATAAAAGGCATTCATTTCCATGCACTGGAACATAAAACATTACCTAAAGTATCCAATCTCTAAAATAAGCACCCAACAGGTAACCTACTTTACCTGTTGTGCTCTACATCCTGGGAATCCCATATTAACTCACCGGCTAAAACGGAAGCAAAACTGTAAACTATTAAACTTAGTTAATAATAGAAAAAAACCTTAAGAGATGAAGGACTATGATTGATAAGTCGAGACGATGGGCCTTGGAAAAGCAACTCGGTATAAACTCAAACATGCAGATCTAACGATACGATATGAACACATACACACGGTTTTGATATTCTTACAATATTGTTGATACGTTTAATAAAATAGACGAGATCTAACGTTAGATGATGAGTGGCTTCCGCTCTGGCCGCGTCTAATAACCTCATGGCCGGTTATCGGGCATCATGATGCTGCTGCTGGCCATAAATTAAGTTTTCCGGATGCTAATCAACTATATGGTTTCTCAGCGCAGTTGAAAGATTATGTGGGTTAGATTAATCGACACGATAATAATTTGCGTTTGCACAACTGGAAGGCACATGCCTCCCGGGGTGAGGCGCACTCCCGTCGGTTCACCTGTAGACTCGACACCGAGGCTTCACCGAGGCCTATAGGCCTCGAATGATAAAAATGAACAACAGGCGAGGTACTAACCAAAGACCCGGCTGGATGTCAGAGACGTGGAAATAACGCCGACCGACGGAGGCTTTCTTGTCGACCTCCTTATCAGACGGAAACAAAAAAAATTTCGCGTCCCAAATCGATTCCCCAAACCCGACTACAAGGCCGAACCGACTCGCGCAGACAATAAGCGAGAGACTCACAATTTACCTGTTTCTCTTCCACTCTGACACCCGGATCACCGCGTCACGTGGTTTATCACAGCCACTGCGGCTTCACGCTCAGAGCTCAACCACGTGACGCCAACGTACGCATGTATATATATATATACCAATAGTCTATAATAACAACTTAAACCAGAATTATGCAATATATAATGTTACCCTCTAGCTGTAGTTGGGTATTTGTAATGCAAAAGCCTACCTGATCATTGATACTGATGTCAAAAAATACTTATGACAGCCTACATATTCCGTGAATAAGGACCTTGAAACTAATTTTAAATTAACTTATTTATTTAGAATAAACAATAAATAAGAACAGAATAGGTAACATGGTTGCAAATGTAGCCGTAGGTCGGTAGGTTAACTTGTTTGGGACCAAGTCACCATTTACATACGAATCTTTTGATTAAAACTAGTTACTTGTAACCAGTGCTGGGTAGTAACTGATTACACGTAATCTGGATTATGTAATTAGATTTGAACAATTAAGTATTTGTGATTAGATTAATTCAATTTTAAAGTGTTCATAAACAGATTACAGTTACTTTTTTGTAGATTGCATATTACACAATGGCAATAAATAATTCATAATGAATTTATTAGCCCTAATTTTTATTTTTTTTGGCGGGTGAGGAATATCTTCAAACTACAGAGATTTGATTATAAGACTACGCATAGTGGCATTAACAACTGTGTCAAGCTTTGCTTGTATTTTCAGCAATCTGTTCGAATTTCATGAGACAGCAGCATTTGTTTAAGTGCAGAGATACATCACTAGATGTCGCTAGTGGTCTGAGTTCTTCCGAGCAAGTGCGTGCACACAGACGCTCACTTGTGTGTGTTCACTGCTGTGTGTGTGTGTACTTAGGATGGGTTAAATGCAGAGCACTAATTCCAAGTATGGGTCACCACACTTTGCCACAGTCACAATATTTATACAATGGCTGCATTATCAGTATTTATGAATACTGAATATCGAATACTGCATTATCAGCATTCATTTCATTTGCATTTCATTTCACATGAAACAGATATTGACAGATCTGTAGATCACCACTTACATCTACTACTATTAATAAAGTTGCTTAAGGTACAAACACGCAGTATATGATCTGCAAATCAATTATATTTATATTTATGTATTTATATTATACAAAGCACCTCAAGTGCTACTCGTGATAAACAGAGGGATGTTGCATAAACGTTGAGAGAGAAGGAATACTTGTTACTTCTTTTACAATGTGTCTCTCACTCAACCACTCTCTCTCTTCATCAGCTGTCTTCATCTGTTGTTCAGGACTTGATCTCGACCACTTTAATGAATGGCATAGATTTGTTTCCAGGGCTTGTGGGCATCAGAGGTTTGCTATAATACAAAATGACAAATACTTTTTTGAATAACCAAATGCCTTGTCCAGAATGTTTTTATTGCTTTTGCAATATTTCTCATACTTGGTGCTTTTGAAGCTTGATAGACATGGTCAAAAACCACATGGTTTTATGATGTATAAATGAGGAGATAGGTTGTAAGTATTTATTATAAGAAAGAAATACCTGTAGACAACCTTGGACCCCATGTCTGAGTTATATGGTTTAGACACTTGGTTGCCCAAATAAAACTCCATCCGGTCATGGATCTCTCTGTTCTGTAGGGTATATTTGATATGTTACAGTCGCACAGTAAAAAGTAGAAAAAATAAAGCAGCTCTTTGAAATAACTCAGGCGCTGACCTCAGCTTCGAGGAAAGCCACCCTCTCTTTGAGGTCTCCGATCAGCCGGTCTCTTTGCTCCATTATGGTTCGTGAATTTTGCACCTGGTAACATATTTGGACATATAAATGTATTAATGCAAGCACTTATCACATTCAAACTGATTTTAAGGTTTAAAATAAAGTTGAAATAAAACTTGAATAATCTACAGAAAAATCCAATAGAGCTGGATTTCTGAAGCATAATGCTTTGCTTGCATCTGTGATTTCAGTGTTCATGGATGAAGCCATTATGTGTAACATGAGATCTAAAGTGCACCGAGGTTAAGCAGCAGGGAAATGACAGAATATTTTATTTATGACTGAGGTTGAGTTTCACTTCTCATCTCTGAGCAAACACTCTATATAATGCACGACCTGTTTATTTTTGAGAATCTCTAAAATCTTTCTGGTGTTTTTTAATTTTACCTTGTCCTCTCTCCTTCTTTTTTGTTCTTTATGAGCATATTTCTTTAATTCAGCATGGGTATTTTATCTATCTATCTATCAATCTATATCTATCTATCTATCTATATATATATATGTGTGTGTGTAAATATTAAAAAAATACGTACAGTATATACATACAATTAATTTTAATAAATTATGTTTTTAAAATAAGTCAAATTATAAATGTTTAAATCATTTAAATATTTAAAAATATGGTTATACCTACATTAAAAAAATTGAAATGTTTTTTTAAATGTAAATAAAATAAAATAATTATTTAATTTTATTAAATTAATTTTCAATTAAATATTTTTAATTATTAATTTATTTTATTTAATTTTCCTTTTAAATTATATTCATATATTATTTAATTGTATTAATACATTTTAAAAAGTACTGTTTAAATTATGATTGATACATTTATACATAGCCTCTCTCCTCTCACTACATTTTTCATGATCACGCCCTCAATTTTTCATCATTGAATATAAATCAAAATTACATTACATATATAAAATGGTATGCAAATGTCATTTAATGATTGGTCTCTGTGATTGGGTGTTTCTCCAAATATCCACAGTAATTATTACCTGTTCGATCATGTTCCTGACTTTCCTTTGTTGACTTTTGAGCATGTCATCTAAGTTGTGATTCTTATCCTTCAGAGTTACCAGCTCCTTTTTCAGTTGTTCAGACCTGCAGTACAGAAAACCTGTATGTTACACGTCTACACACTCACAAATGACACTTACATGCAACACAGAAGCAACTAGCAACGTAGAGGGTGAGTCTACTTTTAACGTATGAGAATCAGTCAAAGTCGAATTCTATGTGAGAGGCGTGACATTGAAAGATGAGTTTCTATGGCAGCACAATGCAACTTAATAGAGCTGTAATTAGGCCAATTTATTGCTTACTAAATTGCAGGTGGAAAATATTTAAAGTAGCCAAGGAAACATTAAACATGAAAGCAAGGCATTATGTATAGCATACTAAATTGCAGGTGGAAAATATTTAACGTAGCCAAGGAAACAGTTAAACATATGAGAACTATGCATTATGCTATCCTATTACTTGTTTCGCTTCTGTTTCAGTTTTTATAACCATTTCTTACTATGTGTAAGTAAGTTGTTGTTTTTTAGCATGTGTGTTTGGCAGTGTTATTTTTTAGGATTTACTGATAAACTACTGTCATTTGATTTGTATTATTTGTATTTGTTATTTATTTTAATTTGAGTTAAATTATGTCTGAATTTATTATGTCTGTATAGGTCTTTTATTAAGTTTTTA
>NW_015505447.1:0-4107 GCF_001515645.1 Sinocyclocheilus grahami | reverse complement strand
TTAAAATAACTATTTTCTATTTGAATATACATAAAAATGTAATTTCTTCCTGTGATGGCAAAGCTGAATTTACAGCCTTAATTGTCACTGTCACGATCTCCAGCTGGAGTGCCTTGAACTCCATTAGAGGGCACTCCATCTCTGACTCTTCCCACTCTATCCCAGACTACATTTCCCATAATCCTTTGCCGGACTCATCTCTAATTGCATTCACCTGTGTCTTGTTTCCTCATCAGTCTCACCCCATTTAAAGCCTGGGGCACGTTCAAGTTCAAACCGGTGCGCAACGTTTTGCTACGGTTTCTGGGTTGAACGACATGTTTCCTGGAAACAGTGTGCAACGGGGTTTGAGATGCGTTCGGTGCGTTCTAAACAGGATATATCGCCCTCTGAAGGGCACTTCGGAGTGAAAACAATCATGGCCGCCATATTGAAGGGTCGTTCCAAACCGAAGTGCTCAAAACTGGCCACTTCAAAGGGCCCTTTGGAATGAAGGATTTCAAAGGGTACAACTGATGGACACTTCGGGCTCCCATGATCCTTTGCGCAGATTCTTTGCATGATGACGACGCCTCCGTGTGGGCACATGATGATGACACAGAAGGGCACTTCAAGAAACAGTTGTTTGGTCCCCTACACCCTTCAACCCTTCGACACTGTCACTCCGGAGGGTAAACCCTTTGAAGGGATTAGTGCATAGGGATGAGCCCTTCCGAATATAACGCAGGGGTTTTCTCTTGTTTGGTGGGTGTTTCAAAAATGTCAGCCCAATCAGCAGCAACATTTATATAAACCACGCGGTATTAAAGAGACCACTCGCACAATGGGTCCAAGTAAAGTCGTTTGCAAATGCCTTCTCAGCTGCCATAGTTACAACTCTTGCGTCATCAAAACAGGGTATTCAACACACCACCATTTCTTTTTAAAATAACATTTTGCAACGTTTTGTCGGGGCTGAACACAGCCCTGGTTTTACACACACTCATTGCTCAGTATTGTTAGCCTTTAGCATTGTTTTCCTAGTTCCTTGCCTTGTTTTTTGACCC
Organism: Sinocyclocheilus grahami; assembly: GCF_001515645.1. Classification (NCBI taxonomy): domain Eukaryota; kingdom Metazoa; phylum Chordata; class Actinopteri; order Cypriniformes; family Cyprinidae; genus Sinocyclocheilus; species Sinocyclocheilus grahami. The sequence goes on along the minus strand of NW_015505447.1, from coordinate 3,061 downwards.
TGGACTGTTATCTCGTTTTGTGATCATTTGCTGCCTGGCCTGACCATTGTTGGTTTATTGGATTACTCTTTTGTCTGCCCTGGATTATATCTGTTTACTGCTGTTTGACAGTTGTGCAGCTTAATATTTTTGTGGAAACTGGTATATATAACATATACCATTTAACATATTCAATAATTAATCTGGACATACAAGTGCCCTTATAGCTGAAGAAACACTCAATTATACAAACATGGCTGTTTACATATATTTGTCTGTATATGGAGAAAAAAAAAAAAAAAAAATACCTTTAAGTTTTTCTATGTTATATGGGGAAAAAAAAAAAAAAAAAGAATACCTTTAAGATTTTCTATGAGGTCTCGGTGATCAGATTCTGTAGTTGTGCAGTGACTTCTGTGATCTTTCTGTTTGTGCTGCGATACTTCTAAGTAGAACAAAAAAGAGACAAGAATGAGACCCAAGAACACGGGGTGTGAAGAATGGATAATTATAGAAAATTATATTATGAGGGAGACAAGTTTCCAAAAGACACCGGAACCAACCGGCAATTAGAAAATTATAATTGGGCTTTTATTTTATGTAATCTCCACAGCAAACAGTCCCATATAATGAGTATAATGGGAACATATGTACACATTTATTTCTATGGCAACCAAAAATCCTACTTTAAGGCTATGAGACACTGCATATGAAAGATGGAGAAGTGAAAGCTCAAAAAAAGAATGGGGGGAAAACATCATATTATGTAATTAAGTATTTAATCTAGCGATTAAAAGGTGATGTAATCTTTTCTGTGCTAAATAGCTTTCTGATATCCTAGCTTAATACGCAGAGACAAGTATGAGTGCAATATTAGTAGGTTGATTTCCCAGAAAAAAACAAACACTGTGACGCTAATGAAAGCATTGACATGTTTTTGTCTGAGCATCACAACCATCCCTAAACATCGACAATGTCTCAACCAATGACATTAGTTTTAGGACAAGACTATCGGTTTGTCCAACCAATGGTAAACAGAAGGAGTGTTTGGGAAACCTGTATGGAAACAGTCGTTATTTTTGAAAAGCTCAATACATATCAAACCGTCTCCCTTTCAAAATGACAAAACTGATTTATGACAAAGCATTTACAATTGCAAACAAAGGTCTATTCATGTATTTAATCTGTGGTTTACTATAAATAAACTTGTTTCTGGAGACAATCAAGTAACATCCGTTCTGCATTACTACAATTTAAAATAACTATTTTCTATTTGAATATACATAAAAATGTAATTTCTTCCTGTGATGGCAAAGCTGAATTTACAGCCTTAATTGTCACTGTCACGATCTCCAGCTGGAGTGCCTTGAACTCCATTAGAGGGCACTCCATCTCTGACTCTTCCCACTCTATCCCAGACTACATTTCCCATAATCCTTTGCCGGACTCATCTCTAATTGCATTCACCTGTGTCTTGTTTCCTCATCAGTCTCACCCCATTTAAAGCCTGGGGCACGTTCAAGTTCAAACCGGTGCGCAACGTTTTGCTACGGTTTCTGGGTTGAACGACATGTTTCCTGGAAACAGTGTGCAACGGGGTTTGAGATGCGTTCGGTGCGTTCTAAACAGGATATATCGCCCTCTGAAGGGCACTTCGGAGTGAAAACAATCATGGCCGCCATATTGAAGGGTCGTTCCAAACCGAAGTGCTCAAAACTGGCCACTTCAAAGGGCCCTTTGGAATGAAGGATTTCAAAGGGTACAACTGATGGACACTTCGGGCTCCCATGATCCTTTGCGCAGATTCTTTGCATGATGACGACGCCTCCGTGTGGGCACATGATGATGACACAGAAGGGCACTTCAAGAAACAGTTGTTTGGTCCCCTACACCCTTCAACCCTTCGACACTGTCACTCCGGAGGGTAAACCCTTTGAAGGGATTAGTGCATAGGGATGAGCCCTTCCGAATATAACGCAGGGGTTTTCTCTTGTTTGGTGGGTGTTTCAAAAATGTCAGCCCAATCAGCAGCAACATTTATATAAACCACGCGGTATTAAAGAGACCACTCGCACAATGGGTCCAAGTAAAGTCGTTTGCAAATGCCTTCTCAGCTGCCATAGTTACAACTCTTGCGTCATCAAAACAGGGTATTCAACACACCACCATTTCTTTTTAAAATAACATTTTGCAACGTTTTGTCGGGGCTGAACACAGCCCTGGTTTTACACACACTCATTGCTCAGTATTGTTAGCCTTTAGCATTGTTTTCCTAGTTCCTTGCCTTGTTTTTTGACCCTGGACTGTTATCTCGTTTTGTGATCATTTGCTGCCTGGCCTGACCATTGTTGGTTTATTGGATTACTCTTTTGTCTGCCCTGGATTATATCTGTTTACTGCTGTTTGACAGTTGTGCAGCTTAATATTTTTGTGGAAACTGGTATATATAACATATACCATTTAACATATTCAATAATTAATCTGGACATACAAGTGCCCTTATAGCTGAAGAAACACTCAATTATACAAACATGGCTGTTTACATATATTTGTCTGTATATGGAAAAAAAAAAAAAAAAAAGAATACCTTTAAGATTTTCTATGAGGTCTCGGTGATCAGATTCTGTAGTTGTGCAGTGACTTCTGTGATCTTTCTGTTTGTGCTGCGATACTTCTAAGTAGAACAAAAAAGAGACAAGAATGAGACCCAAGAACACGGGGTGTGAAGAATGGATAATTATAGAAAATTATATTATGAGGGAGACAAGTTTCCAAAAGACACCGGAACCAACCGGCAATTAGAAAATTATAATTGGGCTTTTATTTTATGTAATCTCCACAGCAAACAGTCCCATATAATGAGTATAATGGGAACATATGTACACATTTATTTCTATGGCAACCAAAAATCCTACTTTAAGGCTATGAGACACTGCATATGAAAGATGGAGAAGTGAAAGCTCAAAAAAAGAATGGGGGGAAAACATCATATTATGTAATTAAGTATTTAATCTAGCGATTAAAAGGTGATGTAATCTTTTCTGTGCTAAATAGCTTTCTGATATCCTAGCTTAATACGCAG
>NW_015505446.1:1180519-1184509 GCF_001515645.1 Sinocyclocheilus grahami | reverse complement strand
AATTGGTGGCTGACTAAATACTTTTTTGCCCCACTGTATCTGTAAGTGCGTTGCCTGTAGTAGCAGTTCTGCAGACTGCATTTTGGGTTTTCAAGCTTAAATGGATCCCATGCTATAGGCACATTACTTTGGAATTTACATACAGGTCATGGGGCATTCATTTATTTATTTTTATTTTTTTCATTTTATCTTTTTATTATTATTATTAATTGCCCCAAATTAGCACATTCAATTGAAATTCCTAGTAAATTTCTAGTCCTAGCAGATTCAGGTTTATGCATCAGTCCTTACCTAATATAGTGACTTATGCTGGTTTCCTAATCACATGTCCTTGTGCTGAAACGCTAGGAAAATATGGCATCAAGCTAGTTTCCATCCAGCACTACCCAAGTAGACTTGGCTAGATTTACATGCGTATGCTGTTTTGGACAAGTCCCAGACTCTAGTGCAAAGCCCCACACCCGCTTGCAAATGTATGACGCCTTCTAGTGTTGGCAGACAGCAGATCAAACGTAACCATGAGCCCAGCCGCTGATCTTATTCTGTCAGCTGGCCCGGTATTAGCAGCTGGTGGTGGGGCGGGAAAGGTTGGGCGGTTAGGCGAGGTCAGGAATGCACTGACTGTAGTTACTCGACGGAAAACAATGACGCCCATTGGTCACTTAAGTTTATGGCGGAAACGGTGACGACAAGTAATGACAGCAGTTTTGCAGTATCCAAACGAATAGCCTAGCCTTATATGCCAAAACAAATGCTTGACAGTGACCTTATTTATGTTTACCACCTTAGTGCCCTTTCAGCAAGTTATGCTATGACGATCTCACTGAGGCAATGCTCCCAGGAACTCCTGACTCTTCATCATTCCAGAAAGTCAACGTGCATGCTAAAGCTAGCTTTTACTGACTCGAGCTAGTAAAAGCTTTCAGCCTTCTGATCAATGCGTCTTAGCTGTTTAGCCATGGTGTTATGTAGCATGCATTTTATCACAGCAGTTACGGAATACTGATAAGGTATTACATGGGCAGAAGTTAATGGGTTCAGTCGAGGACAAGCCTCCAAATAGATCCCCTCCTAGAATTCTCAAGGCCTCAGATTAAGGGAAGCCACTACTAATAAGTAATAAGTAGATGGTTGCTGGTGTGGTTTTGCGTCAAGTAAGAACACCTCATGGACAGTGTGCAATATTAGTGTACAAAACATCTAATGAACCTTCAAAAGTGCAAAAGTGACCCAATCAACAAGTCATGCATCTCAAAAAGTTAAATGTAAGTCCTCAGGAACATTAGAATAACATTAACATAGCATTGCATGTAAACCATCCTCGTGTGTAGTACCAGATAGATTAACAAGAGTACAAATAGACCTCTTCAACTAATTAACTGGTAGGCACTGGAACGGCTGCACATATCAGATAATCTGACCTGCTAAATGCTGACATGACTAAACATGGACTGCATCAGTCTCTCTTCTCCTCTTAGCATTAAGAGTTATTAAATGAAAAGTATGTAGAGGTTGAGAGTTTGTTCCATGATTCAGTGAAAAGTCATGATTGCCAGTGTGCTGTTTCTCTCACTGGACATTAGATACTCTTTATGTCAGCAATTAAAAGGTTTTTTCCACTATGCTTAACGTCATTTCATCCCCAACGTTTCACGCTTCATTTTTAATCATTACAAAACTGTGATATAAAGCATCACAAAGAAATGCTTGATGCAATTAAGGGTCAAGGTTTTGTTTGTTAGCATGGCCCCTCAGCCCCTGCTTGTAGATGCTGTAACTACACCATATTTCTCCACTGATGGCCATTCAAATTTAGCCATGTGTGATGTTTTGATGTTGTATCAGTGCATTGTAATATTGACTTCATTTATTTAACGCCTCATTTTTGTGTCTATCTGTTGCTTTTGACATCACGGCTGGATAAACGCCAGTAAACAGTTTGGGATTGTACAGTGTGTCCATTCGTCATCCAATCAGTACTGTGGCCACGTCATTTTGCTGTGGCTCTAGAGTGATTAGTCACGTGGCTTGGCTGCAAAAACAAGTTCTCATGAGCAAAGACGCCAGATTTCATATGCATACTTTTATGGGGTTCCACACCAGCCCCAGCAAGGCGGATAGGCAGGCAGATAAGTTTCTCCAGGTATTATAACTTCCTTGGATTTAATATATAAATGTACTGTGTTTTGTGTTATTTTTATTAATGCTAAATATACAGTAATTCTGTTCAGATTCTGTCGGTTTTGAAGCAGCCAGTTTTCCTTTGTCAAATTTTTGCTTCATAATACCTTTGCAGCTGTTTGACTGTCAACTATATGAGGAACTGAAAGGCACAAAAAGAATTCATTTGCATGAACAAATGACATATTTCCTTTGAAATCAAGCAATATAAGAATGTCAAAACTTGAACCTTTCCAGTATGTTAGCACTAGGTTATTGTACTTTTAAAAATACATCGTTTTAATGCTTACTCTTTAACTCTTGAGTCGTGAACCTAAATAATTATCAACCACTTTTAATACTGCAAAGACTTCTAACGTCACTAATTAAGCAACATATGGACCGTATTCAGAAGACAAGCTCAACTGACAGTGCAATCTTGTGCAGGAGCAGGATTACCTTGTTTCTAGGAAGCCAGCAATGTTTTAGACTTAATCCAGCTTTTCCCAAGAACACTTCATAGAGGTCATAAACTGATTCCTTCGGCCACTATGTGGGAAGCTGTAAAAGTAAACAAGCTCATTGGCCCACATGTAAATGCTTTACCGGACGGACACAATTGAACTCTCTGTGGTGAACTCGAACAGCACAGGGAAATAAGGAAGTAAGCAATAGGAACATTAGCCAGAAAGGCCAGTCGTGGGGACTGCAGCTCAAAGACTGACGGGAAATAATGGCATTCTTGTGAAGTGTCGGCTTCTATTTTTAAAGTCTGATTGGACGCGAGATGACTGAGCTTCCTACATCACAGATGGAATCAGAGGGCCAGAATAACCTTCCATATCAATGATTAGATTACCGCAACCAGCCGAACAGCGGATACAGGTAAAATGTCAGTGTGCCACAAGCCCCCGTGCATTGCTTTTCTCAAGAGGCTGTGTTCTGATTAAATTAGCCTAACGTGGGAAGTTGCTAATCCGAGCCAACCCAGGATTAAGCCTGCAGGCCATCGAGAGTACATGGGAGAATGTGTGTTTGAGTGTGGGCTGCTGAGTGGGTGGTGGATAACGAGGGTTTGTGGAGAACAAATAAACCTTGCAGAACATGAGGCTAACAAAGATTCTCCTGTAATTCCGTTTTGTCTTAATTCATCATGTGTTGTCTTGTATAATATCAAATGAAATGTGTATTAATAACAAGCAAAACACGCTTAATTTGGCTGATGTGTTGGGTGAATTCTGTAGAGCTTGCTCTCAGTTTCCATAAAGAAGTGCTTATGAGAAATTTTTCAATTATAATGTGGTCAAGCGCTGCAGGTGGCTACTTATGCAAGACTATACAAATGTGATATCCTACAATGAAACTAAGGCCTGGAACAAAAGTTGCAATATTGTGATTATATACCTAGAATACCTGCATCAGTGGGCTCAGGATTAACTCAGGATTAACCACTTGAAGTAATGAGAAAGCTGTTATTTACATCACATATGCTATATGATTTTAAGAGCGATGTTAAGTGCGTCATAATTTATACAGCAGTTATTTTCGGTCAACAAATCATTGGCAGAGTGGCTCGGTATCTGGAATACTTGATTCTCATTGGTTAATTGCGGGTCAGATATTCGCTGTCATCCATAGCAACGTTCGTACAAACTCAGTATAAACTCTATACGTCTCAGTAATCGATTGCGACAGTAGTGGAAAATTACCTCAGAAGACAGCTATTTCAATATTTCATGTCGATCTATTTATTTATTTGGTTGAGTAAGCCTGATAGTGTACAGTCAGAGGTCAATATGGCAAAACACAGATTGCCAAGTCTGCATATTA
>NW_015505446.1:1147772-1180439 GCF_001515645.1 Sinocyclocheilus grahami | reverse complement strand
CCAAGCTTTTGAACGGTAGTCAAAAATCACCCACACTCTGTTGAAGAAAAAAAAAACAGACCTGCAAAGTTTGCCATCTTCTTGCTTACTAACCTTTTCACGTGAATTAGGTGGAGGTGTAAATGATCCTTGTGTAATTTTAATATTCCCACAGTACTCATTTATTCCCACTTCCTGTTGGCACAGACCTATGAGCCATGGGCCTACGCATTGACAGGTGTGGCCTAATGCTTCCCCCTCCGTTTTTAACAAAGGAATCAGGGTAAACAACAATCAGAATGGGCAGACGGATACAGACTTGAACATTTCTCAAACATGAAAATGGGAATGACTTTGATGGTTTGGAATGCTGCTCACCCACACATGCACAGACGCCCACATATGTCCCACACATGTCTCACACATTTGAATACACATAAAGATACCCATCGTACGTGACACTTCAATTCCCATTCACCCTTTCCATTTAAAAACGCTCTTGCATGAAAAAGGCTAATTGATTCATTGAATGCTGTTTAAATTGGCAAGAGCAAAAAACATCTTCAACCTAATTCCCTTTAGGGTGGGAAAGCAGCTAAACCTTCTTACAGCACATTGTGTCCTCTTATTAGAAGCCCTGTACAAAGACATTATTAATCATCTACAATTTGTAAATCAGTTTCAGGTTTACTGCTCCACCTTGCTGTGTCACTGCTTCGAAAAGGTGATGAGGGAAGGTGTTAGACTCTATATTAATGCGGAACATATTTCGTTACTGTTGAATTGTAATATTTGGATGAAACCAGTTAGCTATAAAGTTGTAAGTGCACTGACTACTAACAACATTTAATGCATTAATATATATCTTTAAGATGGATTTTTTTTGTTTTTGTTTATTTGATTTAATTACTAATGGGTCTTGAATGAGAAGTTTGAAACCAATATATCCTCCTGAGACCCAGCTATGGAGTTTTTGCCTCTGTAGTGGACATTATGTTTTAGTGAATTTCTCTGCGACGTTACATGTCACAGTTTTAATGTCCTGTACAGAGCACATTCAGGGCTTTCCAGAGATACCAAATGATTGGATGTTTCACCATCACCACTCTCTCTCCTTGGTTTTTAAAAATGGCTGACATTAATTTAGTGATAAAATTGTACATCCATATGGTAATATTTTGTAATTATAATTTAAATCTGATTCATTTTCAAATTGTCATAAATCAACATCTCAGGAAAATATTATGGGGTTTCAAATCAAAATATGGCTTCCTGTTATGAAACAGGACATAATTTCATACATGTCCACTGTAGAGGACTAAGGACTAAAAGCATATGTATTATACATTTTGGGAGACAAAAGAATTGAAATAAGAAAACAAATTATATATAAATATTCTTATGAAATATTAGATATTATTATGAAAATCTGGCCAATTACTACTCCTAACCTAAAAATTGATTGGTGATTAAAAAAAAAAAAAATCCCATTGTTTTTGCCTATGCATGTCTACTCTTGTCATTTTATTTTTTAGAAAAACTGAGTCCCGGTGTCCTCTACAGAGGACATAGCATAACTTATGAAAAAATATATAATTTTTCAAAAATGTTATTTTACCATTTTTTTCTCATGCTCTAAACAATGTAATGACATGAAAAAATACTAAATTCGCAAAGCTTTTTATTTCTGGTTCTCAGGAGGATATATCTCCCTTATCAACTTCCTTGTTTTTTGTGTGTGTATATATATATATATATATATATATATATATATATATATATATATATATATATATATATATATCCACACAGGTTAACATAAGTCAATGATGAATGTGCACCACGTGAATAAGTTGTAAATTCTGCCATAAGGCACACTTGGATCTGCTATATAACCCAAAACAAGTTCTTTTTTTATATCAGTAATCTAAGTTTTGTTGCGCAGATAAGGAGCTATATCAGAGTTGGCCTCCAATCTGCAGACGTTTGCAGACTGTAGTTTACAGCTCATTTGGCACGAGATCGTGATAGTGAGTGACGTAAGTGTTCATTTGTAGCCCATCGCCCCAAGCGATGCTTATTATACTGTATGACTGGGACGCAGCGTTTCCTTAAGAGCATACACTCTTTTATGGGGGACTATTTGCATAGAGATAATGATAACCGTAATACACGCTTTTAAACGTAAGCTGCACACGTAGAAAGATTACAGGCAATTAGAACATGCGTGTATAATGATATATTTGCATATGGGTGATTCATCAATTAAGGGAAGTGTTCTGTCCTCTAGCAATGATTATAAAAATGCAATTTCGCTTTGAAAGGTTTTTTGACTTCATCATAAAAAAAATCTCTTCTCTTTCTAGCTTGTACTTATTTGAACAATGTCTAAGAACTTGGTATTACAACCACTTCTTGTGTCTGTTTGCCTCTTTAAGAAGAATCGCTTTATGTATCCCCCAATTGTAAGTCGCTTTGGCTAAAAGCGTCTGCTAAATGACTAAATGTAAATGAAAGATAGATCGTTATATAGCGTTAAACATTTAACTGTGCCTATACTCATTCTCTAGAATGTCTAAAGACGTAATAAATGTTACATTTCTTAAAATTGAACTTATCCCACACCAAGGCATTGACACTTTTATACGTATTTATGAATACAATTTCGATTTAAATAATACAAATGAGTACAATACAAAAGCATTTATAACAAGTAGCCTAATCACTGTTCCCAGAAACATTACTACTACTACTTACATACTGCAAAAGTTAATTGTTAGCTAACTTGTTAGCAACTTCTGTTCTAGAAACTGGAGGGAAAAAAGAAAAAGAAAAAACATTGAAGATCCACCCATATCAATGTGTAAATTAGGCCTACATATAACAAATATATCACAAAAATCGCTAAACCAATTTAAGTTGTGCAAAAAGACGTTAAAAAACTGACACAGTGGGCAACAAATATGCAACCTAAGACACTTCTTGACTATTATTCTTGGCTATATGTAAAATAGTAGGCCTGTTTAGTAAACAGAGCGTTCAGTGTTGCTATTTAAACATTGAAAGTTATATTGGGTGACTTTTGTTACTTTGACAGTTTGCCTCATGAATGGTGTGGAATTGGGACTGGAGCTCCTCGCCCACTCAGATTGGATTTGTCCTCAATGAGGAAAGCGGTGGGGGGGTTGTGCTCCACGTGGGTGAGAAGCACATCCCTCCATTGGCTACAAAGAGGACGGCATTACATGCGCCTCCTCTGATTGGGCAGGGCTTTTGTGGGCGTAACCACAGCGGCACAGTGAAAGCGAGATACGGTGAAACAACTGGCATTATTATGCGTGTTTCACAGGAGTTGCTCTTCGCGATGAGGGCTGCGCTTTAAAAAGAAAAAAGGGGAAAAAAGGTCGCGTTGGTTTTGCAGTACACTGTCAACGACAAAGGACTACAGTTATGCATTTTAACTGAATATGCATTTTAATGCACTATCGGAAAGAGAGAATTAAATACTGCCGTGTAAGAAGCAGGAGCGATCACCAAACGGGAATAATCATTGGGAATATTTTCCAAGAGCTTTCACAGATAGCTTTCCACTGAGAGATCTAGCCCTATCCGTCCGCTTCCATCGACACTGTCTCCTCTATCGTAGGCTATCGAATGGACCAGCATCCGAGCGCCCGGAGCTGCAGCAGTCGCGGAGCTGCGCCGTCCTGCGAGAGCGTCTCCGGCGAGCCCCCCATGAATTTGTACATCCACTCCACCACCGGCACACGCTTCGAGCTCTCCCTTCCCGCAGAAGAGACCGTGGAAGGGCTAAAACGAAGACTCTCTCAAAGACTGAAAGTACCCAAAGAAAGACTCGCGCTGCTACACAAAGAAACGTGAGTAGTAGTCTGATGTGTTACTTTTAGACTGCACGGTTAGTTATTTTTTTAACAATGGTTAAGAGCCGGTCAGAAGCTGGGTTCTTGGCTGGGCTTCCGAATGGAGATTTTCAGCCACCTCTGATGGCAAGCCGTTTTAACATTTATTCTTTAAACTGACTAGTAGCCTTTTATCTTGTTTTTGTTTTTATTACTAGCACTTGTTCCAGTAGTGATTAGTGTATCTTTCCATTTCACTAGGAAATAGAAATGAGAAAACATTACATACGATTAGGATCTATTCAATTAATCACTTGTAATTATTCCGTAAACATTGGAGCATATTCCTTAACTAGTTTCTTTTTCAGTAATGACAGGTAGCTATTGATGTTACCAGTAACAAACTGCAATTCTGTAGTTCAAATATATTCAGTTCTAGCGAGTAGTTATTAGTATCTATTCCAGTTTAACTATTCATTAGGTAGTATTAGTGTTGAACTATTAAAATAGTCACTATTATCTGTACCACTCTTATGGTTACTAATATTGGGATATTGAGTACTAGCAAAACAGCAATCACTAGTATGCAGGGAACGAGCAGTTGCTGACTAACTATAGTAGTCACTACTGGAGTAGTCAAGTGCTAGTATTTATAACAAAAAAGGTAGACAGTTACTAGTACAACATATGTAGTTTTAAGGACTACATATATAAATGGCTTGCCATAGACACCTGCGTCATGGAGCCCTGGTTCATGCTGTTAAATGCATAGCAACTTTGCAGTCCGTGTTGCATATCTACCATGATATTTTTGCTGTGGCAGTCCACAACCTCTTGAATAGAGAAGTGAAAGTGATCTATGCTGTTGACAGTGTGCTGTGGAACTCAGTTTAATATAGGCCATGTGCAAGGTGCAGAAACCTGCATTACACCTGAAACTGTACTACTGTTTCCCTTATAAAAGGCCCATCGGTGTGCGCAGCTTTAGTGACAGTAGTGCATGCATATAAATACAAATTCCTAATCACTTGATTAAACTGGTTGTTTTGCTTGATTAGAATATGCATGGCGTTAATGTTTGTCATTTTAAACCAGATGCCAGGGAATAAAGCATTCCTAGTGGGACTCGCACCACGGTGTTAGAATGTTCTGAGCAAACATTAAGAGAAAAAGGGGTAATGTTAGTTTCAGTGCCGTTTGCACATTGCCTAACAATTGCACTTGGGTGGTGGAGCTGGGAGGTTAGAGAGAAGCTCTTTTGTCACTCGCAAATGACCCTAACAGTTGCATTGTTTATGCTTTGAATTGGGCCGATTGAAAAGCCCTCACAAGTAATCACCACCAAATTACATCATCCTTTTAAAATGAAGAGAGTCGCTTAATCTCTTCTGTTTGGTTTAGCTGCCTCCGGGCCAAGTGCTCAGTCCCTTTGTTCGGCAGGAGGTGGTGACATTTAGCCTGAGCACATGTATACACATTTATGCCACTAAGACAGATATTTTTAACAGATTTGATGGTTAAAAATACATTTAGACTGTGTATTTGAAACACTGGGATTCATGCGGGGTTTTTTTGGGAATAAACATGCTGATTTACATATGTTGTAAGACACCCCTTGTGAATTTTGGTCTGCTACAGATGTACTAGCCTATTATTATTTTACTTTGTTTCATATACCTGTCTAAAATGTATATCTAGATTTAAAGAAAAACATCTACATCATAACTGGACCAAAAAAAAAATTTTTTTATGATGGTTTTATGTGTAATTAAAGAGAGAGTTCACCAGAAAGAAAATAAATAAATAAATAAATAAACCTTTACGTGACATCGGTTAGTTATTTTTTTAACAATGGTTAAGAGCCGGTCAGAAGCTGGGTTCTTGGCTGGGCTTCCGAATGGAGATGTTCAGCCACCTCTGATGGCAAGCCGTTTTAACATTTATTCTTTAAACTGACTAGTAGCCTTTTATCTTGTTTTTGTTTTTATTACTAGCACTTGTTCCAGTAGTGATTAGTGTATCTTTCCATTTCACTAGGAAATAGAAATGAGAAAACATTACATACGATTAGGATCTATTCAATTAATCACTTGTAATTATTCCGTAAACATTGGAGCATATTCCTTAACTAGTTTCTTTTTCAGTAATGACAGGTAGCTATTGATGTTACCAGTAACAAACTGCAATTCTGTAGTTCAAATATATTCAGTTCTAGCGAGTAGTTATTAGTATCTATTCCAGTTTAACTATTCATTAGGTAGTATTAGTGTTGAACTATTAAAATAGTCACTATTATCTGTACCACTCTTATGGTTACTAATATTGGGATATTGAGTACTAGCAAAACAGCAATCACTAGTATGCAGGGAACGAGCAGTTGCTGACTAACTATAGTAGTCACTACTGGAGTAGTCAAGTGCTAGTATTTATAACAAAAAAGGTAGACAGTTACTAGTACAACATATGTAGTTTTAAGGACTACATATATAAATGGCTTGCCATAGACACCTGCGTCATGGAGCCCTGGTTCATGCTGTTAAATGCATAGCAACTTTGCAGTCCGTGTTGCATATCTACCATGATATTTTTGCTGTGGCAGTCCACAACCTCTTGAATAGAGAAGTGAAAGTGATCTATGCTGTTGACAGTGTGCTGTGGAACTCAGTTTAATATAGGCCATGTGCAAGGTGCAGAAACCTGCATTACACCTGAAACTGTACTACTGTTTCCCTTATAAAAGGCCCATCGGTGTGCGCAGCTTTAGTGACAGTAGTGCATGCATATAAATACAAATTCCTAATCACTTGATTAAACTGGTTGTTTTGCTTGATTAGAATATGCATGGCGTTAATGTTTGTCATTTTAAACCAGATGCCAGGGAATAAAGCATTCCTAGTGGGACTCGCACCACGGTGTTAGAATGTTCTGAGCAAACATTAAGAGAAAAAGGGGTAATGTTAGTTTCAGTGCCGTTTGCACATTGCCTAACAATTGCACTTGGGTGGTGGAGCTGGGAGGTTAGAGAGAAGCTCTTTTGTCACTCGCAAATGACCCTAACAGTTGCATTGTTTATGCTTTGAATTGGGCCGATTGAAAAGCCCTCACAAGTAATCACCACCAAATTACATCATCCTTTTAAAATGAAGAGAGTCGCTTAATCTCTTCTGTTTGGTTTAGCTGCCTCCGGGCCAAGTGCTCAGTCCCTTTGTTCGGCAGGAGGTGGTGACATTTAGCCTGAGCACATGTATACACATTTATGCCACTAAGACAGATATTTTTAACAGATTTGTTGGTTAAAAATACATTTAGACTGTGTATTTGAAACACTGGGATTCATGCGGGTTTTTTTTGGGAATAAACATGCTGATTTACATATGTTGTAAGACACCCCTTGTGAATTTTGGTCTGCTACAGATGTACTAGCCTATTATTATTTTACTTTGTTTCATATACCTGTCTAAAATGTATATCTAGATTTAAAGAAAAACATCTACATCATAACTGGACCAAAAAAAAAAATTTTTTATGATGGTTTTATGTGTAATTAAAGAGAGAGTTCACCAGAAAGAAAATAAATAAATAAATAAATAAACCTTTACGTGACATGTGGCCAAGTGACCCACACTCGGAATTAGTGCTCTGCATTTATCCCATCCAAAGTGCACACGCACAGCAGTGAACACACACACACTGTGAACACACACCCGGAGCAGTGGGCAGCCATTTATGCTGCAGCGCCCGGGGAGCAGTTGGGGGTTCGCTGCCTTGCTCAAGGGCACCTCAGTCGTGGTATTGAAGGTGGAAGAGAGCGCTATACATTCACTCCCCCCACCTACAATCCCTGCCGGTGCGAGACTCGAACCCGCAACCTTTGGGTTACGAGTCCGACTCTCGAACCATTAGGCCACGACTTCCCCAAAGTTTAAGATTCTTTCATCGTTTGCTCACCCTTGTGTCGTTCCGAACCTTTAAGACCTTTTTCTGTGGAACAAAAAAGACGATATTTTGGAAAGTGTCTCGGTGTTTTTTTATCCATACAATGAAATTCAATGGTGTCCAGTGTTGTTTTCGACAAAATCAGTTGCATTCTTCTAAATATCGTTTGTATTTGGCAGAAGAAAGTAAATCATAAACAGATCTGTTTTGGAAATAACATGCTGGAATTTGTTGAAGTCTAACATCTCCTTGTTTTTTCTAGACGCCTGAGTTCAGGAAAACTTCAAGATTTGGGAATAACGGATGGGAGCAAGTTAACGCTGGTTCCAACAGTTGAAGCAGGCCTAATGGTAAAAAGAGCTTGAGCTACATTACATGTGCTGTACTTCGCCAACTCTTTTTGCCACATGTATTTACCCTGCCGTATCTCTCTTCTCAAAGTCTCAAGCATCAAGACCTGAGCAGTCCGTAATGCAGGCGCTGGAGAGCTTGACGGAAACGCAGGTAAGTTTCACTCTAATAAGGTCAACCCAGTAGATATTTGAATTACACAGTGGCCCACTACATTGGACAGTTGTGCGTACACTTAACCTAATTGCCAGGGCAGCAGAGAACACCCGCAGTTGGCTCGTTTTTAAAGGATCATTTGTATATTTTTGAACTCTCTACTTGGCAAGCTGTTGCACTGACACATAGGGTAATGGGATACAGATGATGCCCTCCTGAGCTTTTAACTTAAAGACCTCCTCACACTTACTACGCATATTTTAAGAAGCACCTTCCAGTTTCCAGGCAACATCTGTGAGCCGAGGCAAACCCCACCTAGAAGCCACTTCATTGAGACGCCATCTTTCATTCGAAAGAAACTGTCCAACTATGATTATGCCGCTTTCTAATTTGTATTTTTATTTCTAACTAATGGTTAAATCTTTGCTATTAGTTATTTTAACTCATTAAACGTATTGTTTGCATTGTTATATTGCAATTGTCATCCAATCAGTTGCTGGATATTGACAAAAATATCTTCCAAATACACTTGTATGGGCATGAAATTGGTCCGCCACATGCCTCCGCAAAGAAGAGAAGAGAATATCATCTTCTTGCTGATATTTTGGGAAATCTAACTTATTCTAAGTTATTCTGTTTGTTTGTTTGTGTGTGAGTGATATGCATGTGCATTTGTGTAGCAGAGGAAAGCGTCTTATCTGTAATGACAACAAGGGAGTGTGGTTGTGTGCGTACGAGGGGGAAGGGTAGACAGGGGAGTGCACCGCTCCTATTCAATACGCCTTCTCCTGGCAGTGTCTCCTGTTTCTGTAGAAAAGCTTTTTAACCTGTTAAAAGTGGCTGTGTTTGGCCTTTCTCATCGAAAAACCTTTTGCAGTACAGTGCAAACATTCCTTGTTCTTTTTCTCTGAACTAATATTTGTAGGCAGCTAACTGTGTCATCTGGTCGCTTACGAAACGGCCCCTTTTTAGAAATCATAATTTTTAGTCATCGTTTGTGTCTTTTTTTTTTTTTTTTTTGTAGCTTCATGGTTACGGACATGAACGGAGTCAAATATGAGATATATCACTCTTTCAGAATTGAAATTAGTCAACACAATCATGCAGCCACAACGACTGTAGTGATCTGTGCTCAATGATACCTACCCATCTTGCCATGTAGGAATAGATAAGGTTGGATTCATAGTTATAAGGGACAACCACATATTCAGTACATAGCAGAATTCCAAGAGCTATGGTGCTTGCTTCCAGAGAAAGATCTATCTCAGACTCCTTGTAACCAGACTGTTTTATGGAAAGGGAAGGCTTGCAGTTATTGGAATGGCATTTTCCCCCTTGTTACTCTGGCCTAACAGCTTTTTCTGGCCTATAATTTAAAGCTGCTGTGGTTTCGCGTGTCTCTCCGTAGTCTCCAGTTTTACCTTCTCCGCCATTAAAGAGGAAGAATGTAATGACATCAAGGAGTTTCTTAGTTCCAAGGGAAAATCTAGCCCAGTTTCCGCACTCCGCTTAATAGATCAGCTGTCCTCTTGAACATTAAAATGCCACTTTTGCATTCAAACAGCGTTTTGTTGCTGGTAACTCTGCCCATCAAGTAGAAATAATGACTGGTGTCTGATTCTTCAGGCGACAGAGTTTGTTAATTAGCGGTTTTGGTGCTAACCCGCCTCTAAAGGCAGGTAGCTTGCTCGCTTTGTCCTTAGAGGATAACATAGCGGTTTGTTTCCACATGCAAGCGCCTCTCCCCCAGTCTCAGCGCTACACACTAGAGATGTTTTCCTGTCATAACTCTCCACCTTCCAGACACCCACCTACCCACTTTAGAATGGGGCTGGGGGGCCTGTCATTGTGTGTGGAAATGGACAGATGCATATAATAGGATCCAACCATATAGAGCGAGTCACCTCTCAGTCACCCCTTGTCATTTACACCCACCCAACCCCCTTCCTGGAGGGAGCAGGGGAAGGAGAGTAACTAAATCTGAGAGATGGCTGTAGTGACGTCACCCTGGACGAGGGTCTGATCTGTATGTGATTACCAGGAAGGACAGTGATGAGTCAGAAACCTAGATATAGATTGCGTACGAAAATAGAAGCGGTGGGATCGCACGTCACGATGAGTGGTAAGGATCCACAGGATGCCGATGGCTTTTGTGCCATATCTACAATTATTTTTTTTTATTTTACAGATATTTGAAATAGAAAAGACTGGTGTTGGCGTGTCATGTGAATAGCTGGCACATGGGAGGCGGGATTAGTTTGTGTTTCTTTGATCAGCAATCTGGGCCATGCCTATGTGTGTTCGCACAGAGAGCACTCCCGATCCAAGAGGGACTATGTTGACATGGGCAATCACTCGGATTCGTGACTGTTCCTGTTTCCCATCCGCCTTTGTGATTGAAGTGTTCAGTTTCGTGACTGAACTGAAAAGGAAGGAGGGAGGGTGTGGGGATATGGAGAACTTCTCATTAGTTGATAACCAAGCCACCAGCTTTTTTAATTAGGGTCAGACTCCTCTTTTGTACTGAGCTGTTTCTTTTTTTAGCACTGTTCCTTGTGCGTGTCCTTCTTAGTGTTTCTTTATTCTGTGACATTTCTCTACATGTTTTTTTAAGTCATTAATTAATACAGAGTCCCATGGTTGTAGATATTTTGAATCCTGTTGGCTGTGCGACATGTCTGTTTTGAGTCAGTCTCTCGCCTACCCAGACAGATCTGTTCAGTAATCTGAGGAAAATGGTGTTGTGCTTTCACAGTGCATATCTTTGATGCTCAGAGAATGAGGAAGAATGGACACGACAGGAGCAAAAATTTAAAATGCCATCATCATTTGCCTCTTGTCTTTCTGAACCTGCATGGCCTTTATTCTGTCGATAAAAAAAGTTATTAAAAAAAAAAATCAAAAATTGGACTCCATTGACCTTAATTTTATCCACACAAAAAAATTATCTTTATTTGTTCTCCTCAGAAGAAGAAAGAAGTCATATAGGTTTGGAATGACATTAATGGTTTTAGTCAGACATGATGGAAAGAGGCTCCTTGTAGGTTCTGACTGATCAAATTTAGTCTTTACCTGCTGAATCCTCACCGTTCAATCTCTTGTAGACCTTGATTAGGTCAAACCCCTCGAGTGAGATCTTTGAAGGTAGTCTTCTCTTCAGGGTTTGAAGAAAGATGCAAGCGATTGATTATTGTAAAGGAGCTTGCTATTGCATCCACACCCTTCATACCCCTTTGTGAGGTCTATATTGACGGCCCCCTGATACGATCAAAACCCACCAGTCGATGGTAAGGGTTAATAAGCTGGTTTTGAACTTTCCGTGTTTGCTGAGGCCTTTGATAGGTGACCAGTAGTCTTTTAGTCATGCTTGGTATCAAAAGAACCCATTTTCTTACTTGACCCCTCGTAGATAGGTGTCTTCAGGCTGTGGATGAACGTCAGTCCGGTGCTGTTCCAAGCTCTTGCCCCGCATCTCCTGTGTTACAGAAGAAACCGCCTGCAAATGAGTTCCTTGAACCGCAGGGACCCCAATAAATAAAACTGTCAGCTATAGAGTTGGAAGGGAGGAAAAAAAACGGAAGGAGCTAGAGGCGTACTCTCACTGAATATTTCATCAGCATCTACTGGCATCCTCACACCCCTCCACCTTCTCTCTCGCTACAAGGCTTCTCCCCTAGCCCTCCTCCCCTGTCTCCCCTTATCATGTTTTCCTTCTCTCTCCTTCACTCGCTCTTCACTGCATAGCAACTGCAGCCCACTGCAGAGCAAAATGCCTCCCCAACAAATCAAAATGGACGAAGTGTAAAAATAAAGTAATAGTAACTTTAGTCTGTATACTGAGAGGCAAGTATACAATTTTTCAACATGGTAACTTTGTTGCCATAGATGTATGTACGTATCTGCCTTTGTTGCCTTTAAATCAGCCTAAACAAAATCTGCAGATTTCCGGCATTTTCTGCACTGATTTTAGGGTGAAATTTGCAGAATTAAAAGAGATTATGGTCTTTTTAACTAGTGTTTTTGACTTGTATTCCAGTTAAATGTCTAAAAATTATTGTATCAAAACAAATTTACATGACTTTACATGACAGACTTTTCTTGAATATAAGGGTGTTTTGTTTCACAACACTGGCAGATTTTTTTACTTGTAGTGAACTTGTTTATACTTTAGTGAAAAAAAAATCAGCAAATGCATAAGACAAATTATACTTGTATTCAAGATACAATGTTTTAATAGCCCTAGAGATAAAGAAAATACTTTCTCAGAAAAACAATTGTTAATATTTTTTGCTTTTATTTTATTAATTATTTAGGTTTTTTAAGAAGACATTACCTTTACAAAATACTATATTTGCTATGAATCTGCATTATACTACATTCTTATTAATAGCATATTATGTTGTATTAATGTTGTATAAATGAAAATGGAAGAGTAAAACTTTGAATTATTGCCGTTCCATTTCTGCGGAAAACTTCATGGCTACATATTCCATGTGGGGCTGTTTTTTTAGAGAATATGACCTCCAGTTTATTCATTTTTCATGTAGTGAGTGAAGAAGGGGTGGATCCAGATAGGCTTCTGGCTTCAAAAGAATTTCCAAGCCAGTGTCAAGAGCGCTCTGTTATAGAACTTGATCTGTGTGCCTTGACGAGAGAGAGAGAGTCAGTGGCCTTTAGAACAAAGAGACCTGTGAAAATGTACACTTGCGGTCTCTTTTGAGTACCTTATCCATTATAGGTGATATAGACTACATGTTGACACTTCAGGCTATGCACAATACACCTGACAGATTCTATATAGTCGTGCTAGGTGAAGTGTGGAATTTCTGGCCACAAGTCTTCTAAAACTCTTGATTATTGGCAGATTTAGGGTAACTAAATATGGGCTTTCTTCCACAAGCACCAAGACTCTCCAAAATGGTCTGTTAATAGGGATGTAACGATTCACTCAACTCACGATTCGATGCGATTCACGATTCGATTCACGATTTTTTTTTTTACAAAATGAGATTTAAGACAAATAAATTAAATGTGTCCTTTTATTATTGCTTGGACAAACTACTGTACGTTTCTTTGTGAAATTGAAATATAACACTATAATAATATACTAATATAGCACTTGTAAATTATTGCTCTTTTGTTGGTTTTGATTGCTTTTATTGTCCTCATTTGTTAGTCGCCTTGGATAAAAGCATTTGCTAAATAACAAAATTTAAATATAATGTAAATGTAAATAACAAAACTAAATTAACATTTTAAAACAAGCCCCAAATCAAATAAATAAGTAACACAAATAAAATAAATCTCTTCATATAAACAAACTAAGGCTTTGTCTGTGCTCTTTCCATTTAAAATTAGAGGCAACCATCGATGGTAAGGGTTAATAAGCTGGTTTTGAACTTTCCGTGTTTGCTGAGGCCTTTGATAGGTGACCAGTAGTCTTTTAGTCATGCTTGGTATCAAAAGAACCCATTTTCTTACTTGACCCCTCGTAGATAGGTGTCTTCAGGCTGTGGATGAACGTCAGTCCGGTGCTGTTCCAAGCTCTTGCCCCGCATCTCCTGTGTTACAGAAGAAACCGCCTGCAAATGAGTTCCTTGAACCGCAGGGACCCCAATAAATAAAACTGTCAGCTATAGAGTTGGAAGGGAGGAAAAAAAACGGAAGGAGCTAGAGGCGTACTCTCACTGAATATTTCATCAGCATCTACTGGCATCCTCACACCCCTCCACCTTCTCTCTCGCTACAAGGCTTCTCCCCTAGCCCTCCTCCCCTGTCTCCCCTTATCATGTTTTCCTTCTCTCTCCTTCACTCGCTCTTCACTGCATAGCAACTGCAGCCCACTGCAGAGCAAAATGCCTCCCCAACAAATCAAAATGGACGAAGTGTAAAAATAAAGTAATAGTAACTTTAGTCTGTATACTGAGAGGCAAGTATACAATTTTTCAACATGGTAACTTTGTTGCCATAGATGTATGTACGTATCTGCCTTTGTTGCCTTTAAATCAGCCTAAACAAAATCTGCAGATTTCCGGCATTTTCTGCACTGATTTTAGGGTGAAATTTGCAGAATTAAAAGAGATTATGGTCTTTTTAACTAGTGTTTTTGACTTGTATTCCAGTTAAATGTCTAAAAATTATTGTATCAAAACAAATTTACATGACTTTACATGACAGACTTTTCTTGAATATAAGGGTGTTTTGTTTCACAACACTGGCAGATTTTTTTACTTGTAGTGAACTTGTTTATACTTTAGTGAAAAAAAAATCAGCAAATGCATAAGACAAATTATACTTGTATTCAAGATACAATGTTTTAATAGCCCTAGAGATAAAGAAAATACTTTCTCAGAAAAACAATTGTTAATATTTTTTGCTTTTATTTTATTAATTATTTAGGTTTTTTAAGAAGACATTACCTTTACAAAATACTATATTTGCTATGAATCTGCATTATACTACATTCTTATTAATAGCATATTATGTTGTATTAATGTTGTATAAATGAAAATGGAAGAGTAAAACTTTGAATTATTGCCGTTCCATTTCTGCGGAAAACTTCATGGCTACATATTCCATGTGGGGCTGTTTTTTTAGAGAATATGACCTCCAGTTTATTCATTTTTCATGTAGTGAGTGAAGAAGGGGTGGATCCAGATAGGCTTCTGGCTTCAAAAGAATTTCCAAGCCAGTGTCAAGAGCGCTCTGTTATAGAACTTGATCTGTGTGCCTTGACGAGAGAGAGAGAGTCAGTGGCCTTTAGAACAAAGAGACCTGTGAAAATGTACACTTGCGGTCTCTTTTGAGTACCTTATCCATTATAGGTGATATAGACTACATGTTGACACTTCAGGCTATGCACAATACACCTGACAGATTCTATATAGTCGTGCTAGGTGAAGTGTGGAATTTCTGGCCACAAGTCTTCTAAAACTCTTGATTATTGGCAGATTTAGGGTAACTAAATATGGGCTTTCTTCCACAAGCACCAAGACTCTCCAAAATGGTCTGTTAATAGGGATGTAACGATTCACTCAACTCACGATTCGATGCGATTCACGATTCGATTCACGATTTTTTTTTTTACAAAATGAGATTGAAGACAAATTATACATTAAATGTGTCCTTTTATTATTGCTTGGACAAAATACTGTACATTTCGTTGTGAAATTGAAATATAACACTATAATAATATACTAATATAGCGCTGGTAAATTATTGCTCTTTTGTTGGTTTTAATTGCTTCTATTGTCCTCATTTGTTAGTCGCCTTGGATAAAAGCATTTGCTAAATAACAAAATTTAAATATAATGTAAATGTAAATAACAAAACTAAATTAACATTTTAAAACAAGCCCCAAATCAAATAAATAAGTAACACAAATAAATAATTTCGAAATTTGAAGCAAAAACAGAATGCTTTGACTTCAGTTTTGTGAAACTATGCATAAAAAATATCTGCATGAAACAGAAACAGCAGACGAGCTGAACGAGACGCAGATTCACTCTCTGCCAGCAGGTGGCGCTTAAAGCTTTTCCTTGGTTTCCGTTGTAAACAAAGCAGAGCTGCACATATGAACTTTAATATGCAGGGCTCCAGACTGCGACCATTTTTTCTGCCTGTGCGACTAAATTTTGTGTGCAGTTGCGCTGGCGCGACCACCGCATTGGTCAACTCATAAGCACTGCAATTTCTGTTGCATATGAGAAACATCAAAGGGCAAACGAAAGCATAATGAAACAGTGCTTAGAGAGTATACCTACTTGCCGCGTCAGCACGAGCGCGAAGATTACGTGCATATTGAGGAAACGATGAATGGTTTTCAAGCGAAAGTCAAGTAAAAGACCGCTTCTTAAACCAGAGAAGCACTGTCACTGTTAGTTTTACTTTTCTTTTTGTTTTCATTTTTGAAAAACTTATCTTTGCTGTTTACCTTAAGCTATGGAGGCTCTCTTTAATTAATTAATTAATTAATTTATTTGATTCCTCAGTGTTAGCTAAACGTTCTGTAATTTATTAGTCGGTATATAATACAGCATGTGGTGTGTGCCATGCCTCATCTTATTAGTTTTTGTTAATAAACGTTTTGTAAGCTAGTTTGTCATTTGTATCTTACCGATTTATTGTTGTTGTGCTTTTTAATTAAGAATAACAATGAATCCATATTTTGTTTTAGTCTTAAAAAAATGAAAGGTGTGTAGATGTATTTAAGCAAATCAGTGACAATAAGATTGCGAATTCGAAAGTGAAAGCATCCGAAAGCCCGCGGCTTAACACAGCAAAAGAGAAATTCCCATTCACAAAATTCAAATCACAAATAATACTACTGATGATAAAGAACGGCTTGAATGTTAACCACTTTCGTATCTATAAACTATGATAAAGCATGCATTGATTAATCCCATGTTGTAGTGTATGTAGTACAGTGTATGTACTGTACTGTAATTGGCACTGTCTGCTTTATTTTTCCATTTGCTATGCTTGAGCTCGAATGCTTTTGTTCTTTATGTACAAACCCGATTCCAAAAAAGTTGGGACACTGTACAAATTGTGAATAAAAACAGAATGCAATGATGTGGAAGTTTCAAATTTCAATATTTTATTCAGAATACAACATAGATGACATATCAAATGTTTAAACTGAGAAAATTTATCATTTTAAGGGAAAAATAAGTTGATTTTAAATTTCATGGCATCAACACATCTCAAAAAAGTTGGGACAAGGCCATGTTTACCACTGTGTGGCATCCCCTCTTCTTTTTATAACAGTCTGCAAACGTCTGGGGACTGAGGAGACAAGTTGCTCAAGTTTAGGAATAGGAATGTTGTCCCATTCTTGTCTAATACAGGCTTCTAGTTGCTCAAATGTCTTAGGTCTTCTTTGTCGCATCTTCCTCTTTATGATGAGCCAAATGTTTTCTATGGGTGAAAGATATGGACTGCAGGCTGGCCATTTCAGTACCCGGATCCTTCTACGCAGCCATGATGTTGTAATTAAATGCAGTATGTGGTCTGGCATTGTCATGTTGGAAAATGCAAGGTCTTCCCTGAAAGAGACGACGTCTGAATGGGAGCATATGTTGTTCTAGAACTTGGATATACCTTTCAGCATTGATGGTGCCTTTCCAGATGTGTAAGCTGCCCATGCCACACGCACTCATGCAACCCCATACCATCAGAGATGCAGGCTTCTGAACGGAGCGCTGATAACAACTTGGGTTGTCCTTGTCCTCTTTAGTCCGGATGACATGGCGTCCCAGTTTTCCAAAAAGAACTTCAAATTTTGATTCGTCTGACCACAGAACAGTTTTCCACTTTGCCACAGTCCATTTTAAATGAGCCTTGGCCCAGAGAAAACGCCTGCGCTTCTGGATCATGTTTAGATATGGCTTCTTTTTTGACCTATAGAGTTTTAGCCGGCAACGGCGAATGGCACGGTGGATTGTGTTCACCGACAATGTTTTCTGGAAGTATTCCTGAGCCCATGTTGTGATTTCCATTACAGTAGCATTCCTGTATGTGATGCAGTGCCGTCTAAGGGCCCGAAGATCACGGGCATCCAGTATGGTTTTCCGGCCTTGACCCTTACGCACAGAGATTGTTCCAGATTCTCTGAATCTTTGGATGATATTATGCACTGTAGATGATGATAACTTCAAACTCTTTGCAATTTTTCTCTGAGAAACTCCTTTCTGATATTGCTCCACTATTTTTCGCCGCAGCATTGGGGGAATTGGTGATCCTCTGCCCATCTTGACTTCTGAGAGACACTGCCACTCTGAGAGGCTCTTTTTATACCCAATCATGTTGCCAATTGACCTAATAAGTTGCAAATTGGTCCTCCAGCTGTTCCTTATATGTACATTCATGCAACATGAGCAGTTTTTAATCTAAATTAGATTGTATAATTTCGAAATTTGAAGCAAAAACAGAATGCTTTGACTTCAGTTTTGTGAAACTATGCATAAAAAATATCTGCATGAAACAGAAACAGCAGACGAGCTGAACGAGACGCAGATTCACTCTCTGCCAGCAGGTGGCGCTTAAAGCTTTTCCTTGGTTTCCGTTGTAAACAAAGCAGAGCTGCACATATGAACTTTAATATGCAGGGCTCCAGACTGCGACCATTTTTTCTGCCTGTGCGACTAAATTTTGTGTGCAGTTGCGCTGGCGCGACCACCGCATTGGTCAACTCATAAGCACTGCAATTTCTGTTGCATATGAGAAACATCAAAGGGCAAACGAAAGCATAATGAAACAGTGCTTAGAGAGTATACCTACTTGCCGCGTCAGCACGAGCGCGAAGATTACGTGCATATTGAGGAAACGATGAATGGTTTTCAAGCGAAAGTCAAGTAAAAGACCGCTTCTTAAACCAGAGAAGCACTGTCACTGTTAGTTTTACTTTTCTTTTTGTTTTCATTTTTGAAAAACTTATCTTTGCTGTTTACCTTAAGCTATGGAGGCTCTCTTTAATTAATTAATTAATTAATTTATTTGATTCCTCAGTGTTAGCTAAACGTTCTGTAATTTATTAGTCGGTATATAATACAGCATGTGGTGTGTGCCATGCCTCATCTTATTAGTTTTTGTTAATAAACGTTTTGTAAGCTAGTTTGTCATTTGTATCTTACCGATTTATTGTTGTTGTGCTTTTTAATTAAGAATAACAATGAATCCATATTTTGTTTTAGTCTTAAAAAAATGAAAGGTGTGTAGATGTATTTAAGCAAATCAGTGACAATAAGATTGCGAATTCGAAAGTGAAAGCATCCGAAAGCCCGCGGCTTAACACAGCAAAAGAGAAACTCCCATTCACAAAATTCAAATCACAAATAATACTACTGATGATAAAGAACGGCTTGAATGCTAACCACTTTTGTTTCCATATAACTATAAACTATGATAAAATTTCATCAGTATGCATTGAATAATCCCATGTTGTAGCGCAAAAAAAAAAATATATATATTGCGACCAAATCATGTGCTCGTGCGACCAGCTGAGAAAGTTAGTTGCAAAAGAGCGACCAGTGGGAAGAATGAATCTGGAGCCCTGATATGCATTATACAGTGGCAAGAGGAAAAGAAAAATACCATCGAAAGACCGTAAGTTCCCCTCAGACATGCATTCATATAAACTTTTACCCCTAACTGAATCGCAATTTGTTTAGCATCTCAGCCGATTTGAATCGTCACATATTTAAATCGATTTTCAACCGGCTCGCGGTTAATCATTACATCCCTATCTGTTAATATATCTTTGTTTTTCCAGTTAGGTCAATAACTCTTAAACACCACAGAAACATTGTGCAATGTATACTTGCACCCACATTCCTTAGAGGCTATGTAAGTGAAGACTGCAGATCCGTAAACCTGCTGCGTTTTTGTCTTTGTGGTCATTCAGTCATTGCACCAGAAGCGTGTGGGTTGGCCAGTGTATTGACAAAGGTTTGTGTGACTTAAACTGACGGCTGCTGTGGGGAATGTCTCTGCAGACCATGTCCTCGCATTTCAGAGGCACTTTTACTGGTTTGAGGAGGTTCACGTACTCTCTCATTATGTGGGATGAGTCTGGGCTTTGAGTGAGTCAGTGAGATGCTTGGCCTTGAAGATGACTTATCTTCAAGGCTAGGCTAATGTGGGGTCTGGCATGCTTTACTTAATGATTTGCAGGCCCAAATAATTTTAATTATTTGTGATTGGATGTTCAATGCCCTCTTGCTTCAGATATTCAAAGCCTTTATCCTATTACAGAGTCACTCCAGTATATGCTAATGGCAGCTGAGAAATTACAGAGACCTTTTGTTGGAATCTGAATTGTGCGTTAGATGCAAATCAACTCGCAAGACAGCTGTCAGTCAGGGGTGGGATGCACCCTCACACAGGGGTGAGCCACCAATGACCTCTAAACAGGGTTTACCATCCAAATTGACAGAATAATCAGTGTATTTTTATTAATTCATACATAGCTATCAAGAGGGGTTTTTAACTTCATTTCTCCTAAAGATGGGAAAAGGGTCTCTGTGCCTGGCTCTTCAGGTCTGTCAGTAAAATGCACAGAATAGTAAAGGTCACCCAACTGCAAGCGTGACTGCTTAATGGAAAAAATAGATCAGCAAAAGATCTAGAGAAACAAACGATGGAGGGTAGGCCCCAGTGATTCAAAAGTTTAACAACAAGTCAGCCAACACAAGCATGCTGCTCGGATGCTGAATAGATCTACTGAAGGAATCGTCATGACTTTCATTGTTTTATTCTGGTACATTTCATTCTTCTATGCTTGTGCATTAGAGTCATACTGCATCTTTACACAGTTATTGTTATCAAAGCTGAAGATGCGACAAAGAAAGTCTCAGGGTTGAAATCGAACAAGTAGGAGGTTGTTTCAGTGTTTGGAGTGCAAAGTCAAGACAAGTATTCTGTATTTCTTGCCTTGTTTTCCAGGGGTCAGAGAGCCCCTTGGCTCAACTTCCATTCTGGGTACTCCTAAAATGGGCAAGCCTTTCCGGTCCAGCCTTTCAAACAATTAGCTATTATGTGGCTGTGTGGCGAGTGGGTCTGCATCCTGTTTCTATGGCTGATTTTTCAGGCCTGGGGCCAGACAGTAGTTAGTGTTTCGTGGGTGTGCTGAATGGTAGAGTGTTTTGTGTGTGTGCGCCTTTTGTATACTTCTGCTTATTCATAAAAAGGCATTCAGTCATGTTGCCAAATTCTTTTCCAGTTTAGAGCAGTGCAAAGGGAATTACTAAAGCCACCCCCTCTTCATTTCCTGTTCACAGGTCAGTGACTTCCTGTCTGGACGGTCTCCTTTAACCCTGGCTCTGCGAGTAGGCGATCATATGATGTTTGTCCAACTGCAGTTGGCAGCTCAGCAATCGGGTGGCCCACAGTTACAGCATCGACATCTCATATCACGTGGGAGTTCAGAGGGCACGGCAGGACAGTCTCATGCAGCCTCAGGCTCTGCCTCTGGGATGGCAAGGGTTTCACACAACCCTCACCCACATCACCCACACCCACATCCTCATCGTCCAAACACAACACTCCCATCTAACCCAGCAGCCTTCCCACCGTCCCCCTCTATCCCATCTGTTCCTCCCATGTACACCACCCCAGCCTCAGGGCACTGTAGCCCTCCACCACACCCCTCTCAACTCCCAGGAAGTTTTCTTCACTCCCAGCAGCCATCTTCAGCCTGTCCCACCTCTCCAAGCAGCCCTAGCCCTGCAGCTTCCTGTCCAGAGGTTAGTCACTGTTTGTCATACATTATCCAATTCAGTAATTTTGTATAATAATCGTGATATATTACGTTTATCAATTAAATTGGTAAGATGTACAAACTATATTTACGGTCGATCTCTGGTCCATGTCTTGCACAGACCAACTGCCCAGCAAAGACGTCTGGCAATTGTAACACTCCCTCACGATCCCGTAAACCAGGCGCTATCATCGAAAGTTTTGTGAACCATGCTCCTGGAGTTTTTTCTGGGACATTTTCAGGTACAACTTCTCAATAAGTTTAATATTTGATAGGCTCAGCATATGACCGTTTGATCTATATATCTGTAATTTATATCTAATTTCTATATTGTTTTTTCTTTCCGAAGGCACTTTGCATCCCAACTGTCAGGACAGCACCGGACGTCCTAGGCGAGACATATGCACCATCCTTCAAATCTTGAATGACCTTTTAAGTGCCACTCGGCATTACCAGGGCATGCCACCGTCGCTCACGCAGCTCCGTTACCAGACCCAGTGCAACAGCCCCAGCTCACCAACACCGTCGCCACCGCCTTCACCTCCCCACACCCCCGGACTAAGCGGCCTGCCTGCCACAGTGCCCTCTGAGACCCAGCCCACCCTCCACCCACTGGTGCAGTGTCAGAGCCAGATCCGCATGTGCAAGCCTCCTGGTAAGTTGTATTGCATTTTCCAGAAATTATGCAGTGATGTATTTCCTAGAGCATTTACTGTAGCCAGTAGTATTTAGGATCTAGCCAATAGTTTCAAGATTCATATTCAAGGTAGTGTTTATGTAGTTTCAGAGGGTCCAAGAAAAGAGTGCAAGGATTAAAAAAAGTGAAGATGTTAGAGAGGGGGAGGAAAAACTAGGCTTGTTCTTTCAGGCCCTGGTAGTCATGCTTCAGCAGCCACAGCATGTCTGGCTTTGTCTCTGTGCTGCCGGTGTCCTCTTTCCTCTGAGAGGCAAATAATGGGGGTGGACTACTCTGTTACCAAGAGGAAAGAGGCAGAGAGCCAGAGCGAGAGAGATAACGAAGCGAGATAGCACTCACAGACGTGTGGCAGGTACCCCGCTCTGTCTGGTAAAAACTGATTATCTGGGGCAGCTCGCTTCAGCGCTGAGGAGGAAATTGAACTGCTCTGTCATGAAACACCACTGTTGGAGAGTACAGAGATAATGAAGAAATATCTTCCCAGCACTGTTCAAAGCACAGGCCTGTTATCAATCTAGACTAGATTAAAAGCATACCAAGCTAACGCCGTACAACATGAAAACATATCATCAACTACTGGGGTGGAATAACTTTGGTCACTCGATTTTCGCAAAGGGTTAGGAAATCCTACATGTTTTTTTGAAGCGATACATACTTTTCCTGTGTGATATCCCCTCTTCCGCTTGCATAATGCTCCATCATTGGCCTTTATACTTCTCCCACATTGAAAGTAAATGGGCCATCATACTGGTTTCCACTCTTGCTTGAATGCAAAATCCATCCCAGCAGTCAGGGCCAGGGCTAGTCAATGGACACTTGTTTTCCGAGCAGCGTTTAAATAGAGATTCACTCAAGAAATATGAGCTCCAAGAGAATGCTCATTGTGTTTGAAAGTCAGCAAGAGGAGGCAGAGGGAAAATACCAAGAGTCCATTCATAAAATTGTTGTTTATATCCA
Organism: Sinocyclocheilus grahami; assembly: GCF_001515645.1. Taxonomy (NCBI): domain Eukaryota; kingdom Metazoa; phylum Chordata; class Actinopteri; order Cypriniformes; family Cyprinidae; genus Sinocyclocheilus; species Sinocyclocheilus grahami. The sequence continues at coordinate 1,157,245 of NW_015505446.1, read as the reverse complement.
GCCAGTGACTGCCCACTGATTAATTGGCGCTTCCTCTTGGGCAAGATGGAAAAACGGGAAGGGTGCTGTGGCTATTTTCTGGATAAAACCACCTTGCATGTCAACAACAAGATTTAGTTGTGAGATTGCTAGATAGCTGTCTTGAGCTCTTTAAGACCTATATGCTTTGGCACCTGGTGACCAACTTGCCTACATGGGACAGACAGTATCTTTCATGACCCCTTTGACATGTCACATATTTTTAGCAGCTGTCTACTTGATGTGATTTCAGACCAAACAAACCCGATATCCCCACCATACTCGTTTAGACATCCATCTATGCACACTGTTCTTGGATTCTTGTAGACATTTGACTTTGACAGATTGTAGTCAGTATTTGCAGGGAGGTTGGGGAGGAGATGGGGGATGGAGAGCTGAAGGAACGAAGAGGGTCGCCATTCTTGACTTAAATTCCTGTGCTCGCTAGGGTCTTTCAGCCCACTTTGCCAACTGCAGGCAACCCCTATGTTTGCCCTAGTGTGCTCTAATACTGCAGTGGTCCACCAGCCTTGCCTTTTGTAGATGAAGTGAATGAATGAAAGCCTGTAAGGTAAAACTTGGGGATGGCCTTTAGATTTGGTATTGCCTGGACAATTCGCTAGAGGGAGGGAAGGGGGGCCAAACGGTTCTTAAAATGGGAGGGGAGGATGGTGCAGGAATGCTTTCACCCCTCAACGTTCTGCATCTGTCAACTCAGGTTAGTTTAGTTTGGGCTGTGCAAGAACGTCAGGGTGGAGCTGTATTTTAGCAGAGTGAAAAAGAAAAAACAAGGAAGGGTGCTCAAATTCCTTCCCTTGCTCATTTAATCCGACCGAAAGCAAATGCTCCCGGCTGCTGTGTACATACTGCGGCAATGTGAAATATCAAGATCTCAGTCCTCTTTGTCCTGGCCTCCCTGGTGCTTAAACACTGCCAAATTCTTTTCCTAACCCAAAAGAGACAGTTTTGCTTCTGTGCAGATTGCTTGATCAAGTGCCCCAGGCCTCTCACCATGTCACAACAGTGCTCAAACCTGCCCAGCTCAACCGGGGGTTAAATAATTAATTCCCCCTCCTTGCTCACTGCCAACAAGCATGTAAGAAACCCCCCAGGCCGACTATCCTTAGATGCTCATCAGGCGGGGGCCGTGGCAGACCATATCCGATGCCTTTTATTGCTCCTAATATGCAAATTGTGGTCATTTGAGACCACAGCTCCCTGCAGGGTCATTGGTGCCGTCGTATCAGAAAAGCAATGGAGATGTCAGTATTTGACCGCTCCCCTGGTTTAGTTCTTGCTAGGGGTGCAGATGGCTGAACACAATGCTTGTCCTGTGGTGTGCACCCACTCCGAGCTCCTCCCAACCCAGAGGCAACACTGGCACCTGTCCCACCTCTTTGGGAGTTAGCTACAGCTGGCTTATAGAATTTAAAAGAAAGGAAGGTTTTTTGTTTTTATTTTGATATCAGGACAGTTTGATATTTATTGGTTTTTCTCTTTTTTCAGTTTTTACTTTAATGCCTCCAAAAATACATCCAAATAAATTTTAATTCCAAAATTAAAAACCTGCTCATCATAGAGAAACTTGTTGTAGGTGTGAATTGCATTTTAAATGTATTTTTGGTAAATGAATAGATCTGGATGAAAAATAAGTATTACATGCCAAAGTTTGATGTCTGACACTCTGTGACATACTTTTGTGTGACTTCCTCCTCCACTGCCAAGACATCTCCCCTTGATGCAGAGTGATTTCAGCACCCAGACTCGAAAAGATCACAGGAATTATCAAGGCAAACAAACAAACAAGTCAAAGACAAGTGTTAATTAAGCTGATCTTTAATGGATCAATGGCAAAAGGGAAGCTTGCAGAGACTGTCTGATCACTGTGGTGTGGGCTGACACATTGGGTTGAGCTTAATGTTTACCCAAAACCCTGCTCAACTGACCTAATACCTGCAGACAGGCCAACAGCCTCATCGATTGGGTAAAAATCCTCCCTCCATTGCACTCCCTCTCTCCTTATTCTAAATCCTCCTCCTTTCCATTTTCCCCCTTGCGTGGCCATCAGCACTTGGTCTGAATCAATACATTGTCATACATCAGCTCATTCCCTTCAAAAAGCATAAGACAAGTGCAACATCCCAGCTTTTGTTTGCCAGTACACTGCTACTTTTTAGATTCCAGAGGGATTTTTTGTGTGTAATCTCTTCCACCCTCTGTGGCATGTTCTCATTTGCCTCTTTCTCTCTTTTTCTATGTTCCTCTGAGGCCTCCGTCATGAGGCCGTATTGAGGAGGAGGGGCGTGGGTGGATGCGGGCGCTGGGGGGAGGGGGGTAGAAAGGAAGGCCAGGTGTATATATCATGTGCGGGCCCGAACAGCTGTGCGGCAGGAGGCAGGGCTGGGGTTGTTTTGTTCTTTCCTCCCCCCATTCCTTTCCCCTGAGGCTCGGGCAGCTCGTCACAAGCCTTTTTTGCCCCAACCCCCCTAATTTGAGCCGCAGGACTGAGAATGTCGAGTGCGCGATGAGGACACTGCAGCATACACGGCTCGCTCTGAGACAATGCATCATTGGCGTAGGGGCGAAGGAGGATAAGGGGAGGAAGGGAAGGGTAGAGAGGGCGAAGATAGGGGGAGGGGCTTTTTCTGTCCATGATGTTCTCTTGCAATCGTCGCTGGCAGCAAAATAACTCTCTGTTCTTGTCCACCCACCCCCCGTATCTGTATGTGTCCAAACCTTAGTGCAGGGAGGGGTCTTGGAAGCAAGGGACAGAGAAGGGAGAGCTTTTGCACTGCTTGTGCTGCCTTTGTTCCTGGTGTATCCCAGCCCCCACCGCAGCCGTTCACTCTTTTTGCACTCACGACAACCCAGGCAGATCTGTTGGGATGACTTTAGGCCTGCTGGCCACGCCATATCCTAATAATATCCCTCTAAACGGCCGCATTGAGTCTCTCCCTCAGGCAGCCACGTTTATCCTGATAATGATGCGGGGGTTGTTTGAAGCATTCAGGTTAAGTTCGTTTTTCCTTGCAGCACAGCCACCAAGCCATGCCAAACTAGCGGTGATGTGTTTTTACAGTGTCCATGGATCTGTTTGGAAGGGCGACCGTGTGGGGAAAGGACATTGGCAGGGGCCACAGATTCTCACAAAGAACAAAAAAGGACTTGGCTTAGAAGCCAAGGCTCTGCCTTAATGTCTTCGAGACCATTGTGAGCTTCATACAATACCTTGACAGTGGCACACCGTGCCCAGTGCTGTTAATGAGCTCCACTGCTCTGTTTCTCCCAGATTTCTGTAGTTTGGTCCCTTGAGGCACTGCAGCATCATTTAGTACGTTTTTTTTTTCTCCACCAGCCTCAGTTGGTATGCACAGAAGAGCTGACAGGCTGCAAGGTGAGGTAGCTGCCCTACTTTTGAGGCCTAGAGTTGCAGGGAGACTCTTTGAAAGGGCAGATGAAGGAGAAAAGCACAAGCATTAGCGTAGAGACCCTTTCTGAATGGTGTATCTGTTGAGCTTGTTTAGTCGGACAAAGACCTTCATAACCCAAAGTCCCATTAGACCAGAACCTCTCTAATCATGCTAAAATGCCAGAGCAAGCCCCAAATCTCATTTGTCTAACCAGGTTAGGAAAGAACTGTTTGGCAGATGTCTGCTGTTGATCTTTGTACAGCCTGTTCTTTCTCTACGAATATCCAAATGATTAAAACTACCACTTACATTTATAGCACAAATCCTTCCTAGACGGCTCAAACCCACCCACCCTGGAAAGATATTAAGTGAAGGGGGGAAATTGAGCCCACACAAAATCCCGATTTCATTTTGATATGGAGAGGTTGATGAAATTGATTAGTGAATTAAAATATGCATCTGGTCTCTTTTTCTATTGCATTCTGGGTGGAATTCCAGCGCATGTTTTTCTCTCTCTCTCTACCGCCTTGTCTGTCTTTCTCTCCAAAGGCATTGGGGAGGAGTGAACTATATGTGCGTGTGGGGGTCTTGGTATTGGGGGTTTGGGTGGGTGATTACTCGTTCAATGAGCTCAGGCCAGGAAAAGAAAGGGGGAAAAAAGGGCCTGACTTCGCTTACAATTTCCATTTGCTTGCATTTTCTATTGAAAGCCAATAGCAGTGTCCTCGCCTGGAGATGGATTGCTGCGCTAGAGCTAAGGTTTAATCAATAGGTCTTTTTAATTTGCCATCGATCTATGTTAAAAGCTACTGCTGCTGTTGCTGTGTGTGTATGTGTGGCGGAGCACATGCGATGAAAGATAGTCTATGCTCAGGATTATTGACATTCTAGCTGGCTATTTCATTATTTAATTCTGGGATAGTTCCTAATGGAGCTGGCTAATAGATTGTGGTTTCTTGTTCTCTTCCATTCTCTTGAATATATTTATAAATGAAAGGTTTAGGGTTGAGCTGTGGAGTGGAAAACCCCCTCGTGTTTTTTCCCCCCTTAATTGGCGCATTAGTCGCTAAAACCCTAGCATTGTTTGTGAGATTAGTAAGTGCAAGGTATTTGCTTCCTGTTAAAGAAACGGCAAAGTCAAGATCTTATCGCTTGGGAATGTGTGTGTGCATGCACGCGTGGGCGTCAGTCTCCTCACAGGAGTGTGGGTTACTTTGTGAGAATGCACGTCTCCCTTTTGCGTATCTCAAGGGCACGCCTGCCAGGACATTTCTAACCGTTTCTGATAAGGGAAAAGAGGACTTGTTGCCACATACTGGGATGTTCTCTTTTGAAATGACACAGCAGTGGAGAGTGGTTATTTCTGTACCGATTTAAAGAGAGAGAGAGAGCATTGCGGTGGGGGAAATCGCAGCATGCCTTTTTAAGAACATCAGCGTCACCACTCAGACTTGAGTTTATTTATCCAGCTCCCAGCCTTTGATAACATTCAGCAGGATCAGCAGGATCAGCAGTCGGGATCCAAAGCACAGTCATTCTGTCCTAGACCAAATTATGTGTATTGCACCAGCATTTCCCCCTGCTAAAAAGACTAGCATAGATAGTCACCACCTTATGTTGTGATTTGGATAGTCATTAGCATGGGATGCTCAAATGCAGATTGTATCCACACCAAGTCTTTCTTGGTCAACCTGCTTTGCCAGAAAGCTTTGGTGTGCCAGCTAGGGATGAGTCAGTGGTCAACTAGTCAGTCAACAACCTTTTATTTTTACCCAATTTTCTTACCCCTGAAGTGGTGCCATTACAGCCATACACATTCAGATGAACACCTTTGGCTGCTCTATCACATCTTGCATTGTTTTTTGAGTCTCGAAAGTGTTGTAATTTCTCAAGACACCTGCATTCTGTTTTAGGCTGTTGTATTCGAGTCAACTAGTTGTTTAGGCAAACCCTATGAAAATTTGATTTTAGAACGGTGTATTTTTGCACATTCTTTTGCCAGTTTAAACTACCCTAACCAGTGTAATTTATCCTGAACCAAAAATTCAATTATTTTTCTTCCTGGTTCTTCAGGTGACCGATTGCGTCAGACAGAGAACAGAGCCACACGCTGCAAAGTGGAGCGACTGCAGTTGCTCATGCAGCAGAAGCGTCTGCGCAGGAAGGCCCGGCGAGACTCCCGCGCCCCGTACCACTGGCTCCCCAACCGCAAGGCTGGACGCAGCAACAGTAACAGCAGTATGTCTAGCGAAGGCTCCCTGGACCTGGACTTTGAAGACTCTGTGTGGAAGCCCGACGTCAAAGCTGATATGAAATCAGAATTCATCATGGCCTGAAGCAACAACGGTTGTGCCATTTTGATCAAGGAAGACTGGGGTTTACACTTTAGAGAGGAGACTTTCTGAAGACTGTGTCCAAAGACGCACATTCAGAATCTCGTAGGCTTCACTCCTCATCTATCCTGTGACCACAAAGACTTTACACAAAGGAAGATTCACAGACTTACCTTACATCCTTGATAGACTATGATCTTGGAATAGACTAAATTTTCAAATGACGATGTTTGGATATGGATTGGACTGATGAATAGACAGAATTTGGACTCAGAATGTCCAAGAAGTAAATACAAATGAGCATAGCAGACGTCATTGGTGTTGGGATTTGTTTTTCTCTTTACTTTTTTTTTTTTCCCAGGGGGAAGATCCATACAGGCCAAATACAGGCACGATGAACTAACAAAAATCAGAAACTGATCCTACTTCCTCCTTTTTTCATTACAAATGGGCATTCACAGTTCAAGAATCATTTGAAGGGGGTTATCTTTGTTTTTAAGTCCTGTTTTTCTTGAATCTTGATGATTTATGAAACAAAATATGTAGCATTACCCACAAAGCATTCAGGTTTTTTATCTTGTAGACGAGGAAGGTTCATTTGCACACACATACCCGTGATTTGAAATAGACAAACAATATCATAACATAACCAAGAGATGGCACAGTGCATGTTTAGTATAAATATATTTCAAAAAAATAATAATAATACAAAAATTGCTTTCTCAACAACAGCTCACAGTAGAGTCAGAGGTTCAAGTAGGAAACTAAAACATGAAACGAAACGAAAATATGCTGATGTGATTGAAGATGCAAGGCTTGTGAAGTAAGTTGTTTTTAGAATATATAAAGAGTGACTTTTCTTTTTTTTTTTTTTTTTTACGTCCGTGTAAACATACAAACCAACCAAACGTAAAACAGCAATTGCTCAGCAAGGCTCGAGTCAAGCTGTGAGATGAATCTGATGTTATATAATCATTTAAATACACACTGTATCTCTCCTGTTACTGTCTAAATGTGTATAATAGAGAGAATGGTGGGGTGCCAGAGGAATAGTTTACAATTGTGCATTATAATGGCTCGCTCTGCCAAAGTGGAATCTCTCATTTATGCATTCGACTAAAACAAACCGCCGTTCAAGGGTTTTATCCCAGCAACAGCTTACAGTTGTGATACAATTTTAACAAGACTACCAATATTTATTTGGCCAGACTTCTTTGCAGATTCCCATGTAAACATCCAGACCGGAGCGTATCCTCCACTCTCGATAGTGCCTCATATGTAGACGCACTGACATATTCTATCAGGCGTTCCACAGACAGACAGTTCTGCTGCTATATGGGACTTCTCTTTGCATGCAAAAGTATGAAATATCCTGATCCTTTTTATAGAAGAAAATAATAATAATAACAATACTGAGATACTGGTGCTGAAAAGAAAATATATACAAGCATGAATTTGTGAAAATGGAAGAAAAAAAAATCGCTTCAGCTACTTGGGATTTTCGAATTCGGAACGTGATGTTACATATCAGTCGCAAACCAAAACAGGACTGGAATTCTACTGTACATGGATCATTCCTGGACTAACTAAGGAACAATGGAACATGTTCTACTCCCAACATCCAAGGGATCCTCAGAGCAAACCCCAACACTCCCATCGGACTAACAGGGATGTTAGCAACCAACGTTCGCCCCTAATGACTTCTTGGAAATAAACGTGAAAATGTCCTGAACCACATTAATGTTGCACTCACTGAGTTTGCAAAGAGATTACCTACCTGAAGGGGAACATTGTCTTTTCCTTTTTTTCTGTTCAAGTGGCCTTAACGTTCATTATCGAAACACTTGCAGAGTGGTGAACAACATAGGGATGTTTTTGTTGTTTTTTGCCCTGTGCTTTTGTTAAAGCATCAATTTTTGGGGGGCAATTTTTGTGTTTAGGAGGTGGAGGCTCTATTATGTCAAGGCTTCAGTGCCTTAAAGTTTTGCCCCTTCGGTGTGTATGGAAAAAAAAATCTGAACAAATTATTCGCATTTATGCAGGTTTTTATCAATTTATAGGAGCTCTGGTAGAATATTGTCTGTTTTATGGTTTGATTGTTACAAGTCACGACCTGGAGTTCAAACAGGTTCCATCAGTGTGTTCCATTGCTTGTTTGATTACGTACCTTGAACCCTGTTGTCCTACAAAGAAGTAACAAATTTACATATATAATTGAAAAAAAAGGAAGTTTCAACTGCAGTGCTATAGCAACAAAGTGCCCTAACTCTCAATTGAGATGTCCTTTAAGGACACACTGACAACATGCACTTCCCTTCTTCTCAGATAAACGACTTCAATGGATGATTTCTCCCTCTCCCCCGAGAAAATCGTTATTTAATTTTTATATATGTATGAAATATACTCTGTGTGTGCCTCACCTATATGTAAAATGGTAAAAAAAAAAAAGTGAAAACTGAAAAAACGCATAGGAGATGATCTGAGTTTTAGGATAGGGTAATTGAATGAGGGTGGAGGGAGGGAATGGGGGGCATTTTCAATAGTTTGTTGGAGTTCCGATCACATCATTTAAGTTGCCTGTTCTTTCTTGTAGCCAATGAAAACTGATTACAAGAGTCGAGAAAAAAAAACAATTTACTATGTTCTAGCTATAGACCGGTGTAGCACATGTGTGACTGTATTAATTTATGAAACCAAAATGGTAACTGTGAATTATGTATTTCTTTGTGCTTTTTTTTTAAAGTGGGCAGAAGGCGGAAAAGGGCGTTGTTGTGCCCTGTTTTGTTTTTGTGGAATATAATGGAAATAATCAAGTAAAAAAAAAGGAAAATATCTAAATATATTTTTTTTCTTAAGCAATACATTTCAGTGTGACTTGTGATAGGACATTTTCTTTTTTTAGGTAATAAATTGAAAGAAAAAATATTTTTTTTATTGTGTACGTGTGACTTATTTACTTTATCCCCTGTGCAATTTGCATGTTATATATACTTTACTATTAAAAGCTATCATAAGAGAGAGATTTGGGCCGCTCTACATAAGCAGCTACTTTAAGTCTCATAAAAATATCATGTTTTGACATTAGCATGTTGTTAAGCTAAAAGCACAATATGCTTAATAAGCATAACAATGCACTGTACACACAAATAACTGGTAAAATCATTTTCAGTAATTTTATCAATACAGTGGGAAAATATTTATTTGATCCTCTGCTGATTTTGTAAGTTTGCCCACTTACATAGAAATGAAGGGTTTGTAATTTTATGGTTTATTTTAACGTATAGAGACAGAATATCAACCAAAAAATCCAGAAAAAAACACATTATATAAAAGTTAGAAATTGATTTACATTTCAGTGAGTGAAATAAGTATTTGATCCCCAAGCAAAACATGTCTTAGTACTTGGTGCAGAAACCCTTGTTGGCTAGCACAGAGGTAAGACTCCTCTTTACAGATCCTCTCTAAATCCTTAAGGTTTCTTGGCTGTCGTTTGGCAACTCGAAGTTTCAGCTCCCTCCACAGATGTTCTATAGGATTGAGGTCTTGAGACTGGCTTGGCCACGCTATGACCTTAATGTGCTTCTTCTTGAGCCACTCCTTTGTTGCCTTGGCGGTATGTTTCGGGTCATTGTCATGCTGGAAGACCCATCTTCAGTGTTCTGGCTGAGGGAAGGAGGTTCTCGTCCAAGATTTTACAGTACATGGCCCCGTC
>NW_015505446.1:1101935-1146796 GCF_001515645.1 Sinocyclocheilus grahami | reverse complement strand
GGTCATAGTCAGCATTTCTCTCCCTCCAAACACGGCGAGTCAGGTTAATGCCAAAGAGCTCAATTTTGGTCTCATCTGACAACAGCACTTTCTCCCAAGCCTTCTCTGAATCATTTTGATGTTCTTTGGCAAACTTTAAATGAGCCTGTACTGTGCTGCCAGTCCATTGCGGCGTAGTGTGTTACCTATGTTTTGCTTGGTGACTGTGGTCCCAACTACCTTAAGATCATTAACAAGCTCCTGCCGTGTAGTTCGGGGCTGATCCCTCACCTTTCGCACCAACAGTTGTCTCCTTCTCACCAAGCTTCTTGCTTGATGGTCTTGTAGCCCATGCCAGCCTTGTGCAGATCTACAATCTTGTCTCTGACATCCTTTGACAGCTCTTTGGTCTTGCCCATGGTGGTGGGAGAGGTTGGCATGGAAGATACAGACTGTGTGGACAGGTGTCTTATACGCCTAACGAGCTGACATTAGGAGCAACTTCTTAAAGCGGCAGGACTAATCTGTGTTCCACATGGGCACATAACCAATCTGTGGGAGCCAGAATTCTTGCTGGTTGGTAGGGGATCAAATATTTATATCACTCACTGAAATTTTTGTCCACTGAATTTTTTACCTTTATATAATGTGTTTTTTTTTTGGTTGATATTCTGACTCTATCTGTTAAAATAAACCTACCATAAAAATTACAGACTCTTCATTTCTTTGTAAGTGGCCAAACTTACAAAATAAGCAGGGGATCAAATAAATATTTTCCCCACTGTACATTTCAGTAGTGAATTAAATGTATGTTTATTTATAATCAATAATCTACTTATGCATTGTCTGCCAATTTGGATTCATGTTTTCACTGAGTTTAAGGGCATATGATAATTTGGCCAAAGTTGGATATCTTATGAGGCCGAATAGCTAAATTACGTAACTTTTGGAACACAATATGTTTCGAGAACACACTTGTGATGCTTGAAAATGTTGTGTTTGCAAAAAATGTTTACAAATGCTAGTAGTAGTGCAGAGTCTCATAGCGGCTGCACAGTTTCGTGATGAAAGCTAGCTTTAAAGCGTACAGATTTATATGTGTCTGCTGTTCGCTCAACTGCAGGGGTGCCAGATCAGAGATGGATCGAGTGACGTGACAGCGACTGAGACTGCAACGCTCCCCCCATCTGTCAGGCAGGCAGTCCGTCCTCCTCCCGAGAACTGAGACGAGATGACAGATTGAGGGTGAACGCAAGGACTGGCTGGTACAGTAGGCAAGTGGTGCACAGTCACATGCTGTTTTAAGGAGAAGTCTTTAGCTCAAAGCTCCCACTCTCTCCCAAAGAACTGTGAATACAATTTCTCAGAACATGAGAGGAAGCCATCTGCAGAAAAATAAAAGCAACAGACAAGAACATCGAAGTTCAAATTGGTATTCAAATGAGGAAGATTACTAGCACACACCACGCATGCAATTTCCAACTACTCTATTAAAAATCCCTGCCAGTGAGTGGGGTCATCTTGGAAATAGTATGTGGGTGACTTCCCTCTGGGTCTCTTCAATCTGCATTGGCAAACACAATTATAAAACATATTTTTTCATATTTCACAATGATAAAACATCTATATTATATTCCATCGTGTGTTTTTAGTTTTAGAATGCACATGGATCCATGGATATATATTTACACTCGAAAAAATGCTGGGTTAAATAGGGACAAACCCAGCAATTGGGCTGTTTTAACCCAGCGGGTCACTGTACACTCTTAACATTTTTTAGAGTGTACAGTGTTTAAGTTCACTTATTAGTCATGCAAATGAAGTAAAAACATTAAATTTAGTGTCTAAATGTAAAGTGTGTGTAGCCCATATAAGCTACGAATGCCCTGCATACCCAAGCCATTCGAGAGAGTGCTTATTTATATTAACATAAATATAACTTTCCTTTTCACCTGAGGTGCATAAAGCTTAACATAAAGCTTGTTTAAAGGAATAAAATGCTGGAAATTTGTTGTTGTTACTTCACTGCCAAACAGTAGTTTTCGGAAATCGATTCCAGTTATGGATGAATTCGTGCCAGCAGATCCACAATTTTTTTTGTCTATTGCCCCATAACACCCGATGTACTGGATGTAATCCAGTCTGTATCCAGTCCAGACGGTGGATCAGCACCTAGAGACGACCTCTACTGCCCTGAATGTCAGCAGAGACCATGTCAATTAGACAAACCCTAGAGAAAGATCCCCTGTGAAGACCTCGCCGGCCATCGGCACAAGACCACGAGAACCAGACGAGTCCTCTACTCAGTCTGATGTGTGTTGCAGCCTGGTATTAAACCACACCATGCTGGTTTCGTCTGGCCAGAGGAGAACTGGCCCCCCCAACTGAGCCTGGTTTCTCCCAAGGTTTTTTTTTTTCTCCATTTCTGTCACCAGTGGAGTTTTGGTTCCTTGCCACTGTCACCTTTGGCTTGCTTTTTTGGTGACACAATTTCTGGCTATATTGTCCACTTGACTGCACAGACACTATTTGAAGAGAACTGAACTGATCTGGACGATGACATCACTGAATCAACAATGAACTGACTTTAACTAATAAACTGTTTTCTATTGTGCTCTTGCATTATCAGCATATTTTCCTGTTTAACACTGTAAAGCTGCTTTGACACAATCTGTATTGTATAAAGCACTATATAAATAAAGGTGACTTGACTTGATTCGTCATTATTGTTGTGCGTTCTCATTGGTTGGTTGTCATGTGGGCAAATTCATGTTCTAGAAAAGCTGCACCTGAATTGCTTGCGTAAACGAAAAAATAACCTAAATGCCGTTGATTTAACTAAACTAAATCAGACTAAGACAACAGCAACAAATAACTCTGTAATTTCATGTTTTGTGAAACATTTAGTGTAAATCCACAGATAACATTCCCCCACAATTTTGACATAGGCTACACAAAGTACATATTATCTGGCAACATGGGTTTGTCCTAAATTGCTGCCCTACCTCTATACAATTTACAGCCAGCCAGACAGACAGACAGACAGACAGACAGATAGACGGATAGACGGATAGACGGATAGACGGATAGATAGATAGATAGATAGATAGATAGATAGATAGATAGATAGATAGATAGATAGATAGATAGATAGATAGATAGATTGTTTTTTGAATAGTGAAGCACTTTTAGATGAAGTATAGCAAATGTCGCACTGCAGGATACATCGCTTAAAATGTCAACAACCCATCTTCTAAATGAATACATCTACTTATCTATTTATTATTTTCCCATGCTATTTATGATAAATGAATTATGGCTGTTTACATCTGGTGTGCCAGAAGCAGCTTGTGTAGATTTTGTTAGCAAAAGAGGGAAACCCACCAATTCCCCAAGTTCCTTATGGTCTTCCCTCAGTTATGATATTTACAGGTAGGCTAGTTATTATATGTAGCATTAGCACACATTAATCCCTTCCATGGACTAATCTTAAAATCCAGCTTTTGATAACTTCATACATTTCCATTTCACTGCTTCATTTAAAACTACTTTGAACTTCGTTCATTTCCTCATTCAGCACCAACTCAAATGATTCATCCACTCTGAAATCACTTTATTTGTTATACAAAATAAAAAGAAAAAAGAGAAACTGACAAAAGAAAAAAAAAAGAACTTAGAATGAATTCTTAAGTTAGCTGTGCCACCTAAAGCAAGTAGCCAACCACTGGCATTGATGTCCGTGGTTTTGTATCACTTTTAGCATCTGACAGTATAGCATGCAGTATATCACACACATTTCCACATATGCAACTCATATGTGAACTTGTCACTGGCAATTTATAGGATGTGCAGAGACAAAAGTCCAAGTGTATGCAAGCACAAGAACAATGTACGTCCTACTACTTTCATAGTAAGAACTGCTGCCCAAGCAACCTTTTAAAAGTTTCCAGTAATGCTAGAATTCTTCTGTCAGATAAGTTTCCCAGAAGTAGTCAAGCCTTTTATGCATTGCTTTAGCTTTGCATCTGCCTCCACACCCAGCTGGTGAGAAGAAAACTGCAGTTAGTGCATGTTAGCGATGCACATTTAAAACGAAACTTAGCAATAGGGAACAGAGATGAGTCTGTGGCCACGGACCTAAACCACAAACTGCAGATCTTGAGGTTGAGTTATGAATACTTTTCCACGGTTCGACTGGGCACAGCTGAGACGGGCCATGTGACACTGGCATTTCTATGTTTAGCATTTGCTGATCAATACAGAAATGGTGATTTGTGTACATTTAGATGCATTTCCACACATTTTGGGACATAATCATTGTATTTTGTATTTATTTTTGACAAAAGGAAGAGAGTTGAAACATTACATGAAAAACGACTGGTTGTCATACTATAACTAGAGTTTAGTAACATTTCTCACAAATAATATTAATGTTTTATTTTATTTTATTCATGTTCAGCTTACATGTTTTCTACTGTCGCCCACCCACTTGTAATATCATTTTTGTACCCATTTTTGCTTCACACATACTAACCAGCCCATTTTTCATGCTGAAGGTTTTTTTTATTATTCAGTAATATGTGAAACAAGACTGAAATGCATGATGGGAGTTTTGCAGTATGTTTACAGAACGGTTGCTTTGTGAGTACACAAAGTGAAAACCCTCTTGTGATTTCTTGACCAGGCAATCTGTTGCTCTCCATCCACGTCTGTTAGTTTCCTGAGTAGTTGCAAGAGAAGAATGGTGATCTGTTTAAAATGTCATCTTATTTATGCAGCTGTTGAGGCTGAATGGACCTTTAATACCATCATAGTTTTTCCTTTCTGTCCTTCTCTACTGCTTTTGGACTACACCACGCTGTTCTGGATGGTTCTCATGCTTTTCCAGCTGTCCAGTCACAACATCAGGGTTAACCTTTGACCTGATCCACCACCATGGTGAATTAACAGGGAGTTTTTCTCTAGTATGGAACCAGACATGCATAAACCATCTTGTGGTGTGGTAATGGAGATTTCAGATGGCATTTATTTATCACTGACCGTGCATGAACATCCCATGTGCTTTGTCCTTGTTACCCCTGTTTCCATGACATTAAATTAACAGTATGTGGATTGTATAATTAGTGCTGGGAGATTTTTTGGTGTCACACCTATGTGAGATGTGCTAAGTGTGGTCTGTCCTCGTCTTTCTAGTACAGCGCTACTCGAGCCCCCTCACATGTGACCTTTGACAGGCGTGATGACATGACACATGCTTCAGCAGGCCAAAACCGCCTCATTTCAGCAACCACGTTACCCTAGAAGCACCGCATACATTACCCTAGAAATTAATAATCGCTGCCTCTCATTTACCGGTCATGACCTAACCTGCTCCTCGACTATTGGCAGAACCTCGGCAAATGATCTGTGGTCTAATTACAGGCTTTCGAAGCATATGTGTTACATGAAGGCCTCTGAAGGCCTGCTCTGCAAACGACATGATTTTTTGCGGCACGCTTCGAGAAAGGCCAAGGCATCCTTGCAATCCCAAACAGGTGGGAAGATGACCAATCTGCTTCTCCTGAAGGGTATCCAGACTGTCGGCTCCAAGAATCAGCTCCAGCTTTCTCTGGTTGAATGTCAGCTCTGGGAAGTTGGTCTTACTTCCAACTTTTACAGGCACATAACTTACAGGAGGATATCATTACTTTGTGAAGAACAGCTGGCGTCCTTGTTAAATTGCACACGTGCCATTTAAAGACACTTGGCATTTAAAGTTTGGCATGGAGCCTTCCCCGACACCTTGGGAACACCCCTGCAAAATACTTTCAAACAGCACCCAACTGTGCAAGATCCAAGAGACCTTGTGCAACTGCCTTAACTAACTCTGTGGTTGTAGTCTCGTGCCTCACGGTGAGACTCGACATCCTTGAGGTTTGACTGAGTGGAAAATACAGCCAACCCACGCATACCCAAAACAGACACATCTACTCCGCTTGTGAGGAGAAGTGCAAGCCCAGAAAGATGGGTGTTGTAACGTAAACCCTTTATCTGTGCAGCTGGATCCTATGGCTTTGGGGAAAGAAGCTACTAATGTGACACATGCAGGTGTTGATTAAGGAACTGCCGACGGCTGTTGTAAAGTGCATCTCCCTTTGGCGGTTTCTTCATCTGCATAATAGATATCAGGGGTGACCTGTATTGTGCAAAAGGTGCCGTCCCTTGTACTGTGCTTGAAGGGTACAAGTGTCTGAGGAGTGCTAAAAGTATCACATTTAATGAAAGTGGGCTGCGGGTCGCATGAAAAGCTCCAGTTATTAGTAGTGCTTTTCTAACCTGACTCGCAACATTCAGCTCGAAGATGTCGAATCAGGCAAAATATAACCCAGCAGACTTGTGTTGAAGGGATCCGTGCCACATCTAGAATATCGTAAAGACTTTAGGGTCAATGGCAATGCCAAGTTCTTATAGGGGCTGTTCACAAAGAACATGTTTTTCCGTTTAGAAGTGCAGTGGAATGAAAAACACAAGGTCTACAGAAACGTTTTTAAAAGTTGAACTGCTTTTAACTTGATCGCCACATTTTATCTTTTTTTTTATCTTTAATTACTCTAAACATATCATGTAATGTGACTAAGTAAAAATATATTTTCTGTACACCTTAAAAACATAAGCATGCATCTTAATCATTATGTGATATCAGTACAGTTGTATCGCTCTGACAATTTTGACTTTATGCTGCATAGAAGAGGTGTATTCAAGTAATTTTTTATATATATTTGTGTATAAATTGATGAAAAAAAATAATGGTGAAAAATAGCATAATTTCATTGACCCTTGAGGAGCCACCCGGAAGACCCTAGCAACCACTTAGAACACCTTAGCAACTGCATAACAAAGCTCTGGCAACCACCCACGGCACATTGTAGTGGCAACTTTTGCACAGTCAGAACCACTCTAAAAATATAGTTTTTATTACAATCCATGCCAAGGAAGAGCATGGATGGTATCTGACTTCCAGATTCCATTGAGCCAGGATAACTTCATCTTAATGCAACAAGGTCCTTTTATGGTACTGTAAACAGAGCACTTTAAATCCAGCTGAGGCCTGAAAAAAAGAGAAAAGAAATGAATGAACACAGGAAACCTCACTCTGGCAGGAAGTGGGAACGGCTGCTATGGTAACGAACTGAAAGAAGGAGCCCTGGTGGAG
The DNA here is from genome assembly GCF_001515645.1 of Sinocyclocheilus grahami. Classification (NCBI taxonomy): domain Eukaryota; kingdom Metazoa; phylum Chordata; class Actinopteri; order Cypriniformes; family Cyprinidae; genus Sinocyclocheilus; species Sinocyclocheilus grahami. The sequence goes on along the minus strand of NW_015505446.1, from coordinate 1,139,625 downwards.
CTCTCACGAATCACTGTCTTTTGACGTCATTTCGCGCACAGAGAGAGCGAGTGAGAACAGCTGCCGAAGACATAAAATAAACAAAGGAGGGGATGAACTTTAGAGTGCTCGCTCAGAAATGTTACACAAGAGCCATGGCCTGATGTTTGGAAAGGCACTGTCTTCTCAGAAATAATTTTTTCAGGATGGGCATTTAAATATAAGGGATTTTTTTTTGTCTCTCTGGCATATCCTCCTCCACAAGTTAAAAAGCAGATGGTGCTCTTTTAAGACTGTTTAACAGCATACTTTGATTTATGAACTGACATAGTGAGCTTTGAAATATTAGCCTATTTCAATTCACTTTCCTGCAGCAAAACAGTATCTTTTTTTCTGACCAAAATATGTTTAAAAAATGTATGCTAAATATATGTTGTAAATGGCTCAGCTTAAGGAAATACCAAAATATAGCCAAAATACAAGAAAATGCATTTCCAATCCTAAAATTTAGAGGAAGTTTAGATATTTGGAGGAAATTTATGTAATGCAAAATATATTTTGAAGATTTTTTGTTGTTGTTGTTGAAAATATAAATATATTTAGAGGACATTTATATATTGCAAAATGCATTTTGAAGATATATTTAGGAAAATATAAATATATTTAATAGAAATATAACAAACTATTTCTGTACATCTATATTAGCATTTTTATATATATATATACAGTATATATATTGTATACTTTTAAATATATTTAAAATATATATGAATTTATTTTTCCCCATATGGACTGTACTGAAAAGGTTTGTTTTCCAAAGCTTTACAAAAATGGCTGTAAATGTCATCTTCACTAGTGATTTTGAATGTTTGCTCGTTAATTGTACTGCGCTAGTGACATATAAAGAGCTGAAAGCTATTTGCAGTCTAGATCAATGAGGAGAACCTGAGTGAAGCCCGTTCCCAGTGACCTTCCTCTGACCTTTACCGCCTCGTCTTCTCTCAATAACCAACCGGCTCGATGAACAGCGCTGCGATCACAGGTCCGCTGGAAATTTACGCTCTAGATTCTTGTAGACAAGACTTGATATGAATGAATAATATGAGTCAGTGGTTTCCTTTCAAGCTGCAATCAAAGAAATGTCATCTGGGCAAAGTCTTCTGGGTACTGAAATGAGGTATGATTTGTTGTGTTGCATGTTCGCCAATAACTGAAAGAGAAGCTGAGAGAGGGAACCAAAACAGTGTCATCCACACCATGAGGCCCCTCTGTCTATATCAGCGAGTATGTATGTATGTATGTATTTCAGTTGATGTTTATGTGTCAGCTGCCCCCCCCCCCCTGGTTATTAGCCCCCACCCCCCCAACCCGGTTAGTCCTCTTCTGTGATAATCGTACGGACAGCTTGGTTTCCCATACGGCCCTATCGTAACACCCACCCACTTCGGCTCACAAAAATATGCCGATGAGGGACTAAGGACAGGTGCTGCATGTGTATATGTGTGTGTGTAAAGGTTTTGGGGGTTGAGTGACATACTAAAGCATTTCTGGCTTGATGTGTGAAGAAGCAGCAGCCACGTCCCAATGGGTAAACAGATAAAATACTTAGCATCAAACATCAAGTCATTTATTTTAATGGTGCATGTTAAGTTTGGCTGGTTTGTAATTGAATTGTAAGAATTAAATAAACTCAGAAATAAACTCAGAAGTGCGAGATATAAACCCATTCTGAGAAGAAAAGTCCTAATTGTGAGATATAAACTTGCTATTTTTATTTCAAGTTTGGAAAAACTAAATTCTGAGAAAAAAAATCTGAATTGCAAGATGTTAACTAGATGTAACAAGCAGTTGCACAATATAAACTTCTGAGAAAAAGTTTTGAGATAATCTGTGGTGAAAATAAGCTTCAAAAGGAACAATCATTAAAAAGAAAAAGGCGTTACGTATCAGGTGGTTGAAGACGTTGAAAAGAAGAACTAGGGATGTCAGCTGAAAAGTAAAGTTGTTCCAGAGGATGATGAATGATTACAAATAATCGTTTCTTTGAAATAACATGCAACAAATTGCATGCAGTAAAACCAGGAAAGTCTATTCAAGTAAATAGTTTTCTGGATTTTGAGTTGACTTGTTGAAATCGCCCTTCCATTTATGAGGACTATGAGTACCTAATAAAACAATTTAAGTGTTGAATAGATCCATGGCATATTCAGCTGTCAAAATATTTTCACACCTACAAAATGTTAGCCACCCCAAAACATTGGGTGTGTTTACTCAATGAAATCTTGTGCAATACATGTATCTAGTCCAATTGTGTGCATTTTGTGTAATTCACATGCTAAGTATACAGTGCATCCATCTTTTCAAGATCTCTTTGTTCAGAGGAACCCTTTAAAATTTCTCAGATTTGCTTGTTGCATGCAAAATATTAATTCATTTTGATGACCTACTTTCAGACATGTCTCCATCAGAGACTTAATATCCACCATATTCAGTCCCTCTGGGCAACAAGAAAGGCTTCTAGCATCTGAGGAACATTTGCCAGGCTTCAAAATAAACACTTCTCAGTTGGATTTAATTGTTCATGGAGGGATCATTCAAGAACCCCGGAGTGCTGTCTTCGACTTTCTATGGAAAGGGGGGAGGTTCAATCAATAGGGATTTTGTTAAGCGGGCCGGTGTAGAATGTGGAGAAGATCTTTCAGACATTGGCAATCGTGTGACGATGGGGTGGCGGACACCATGCTCCAAGACTCATGGGAGTAGGTGTGTTACTTGGCCAAGAACCTCTCTGTTCAATCGATTGCAAGACGTCAATTGAATAGACTCAAATGAATGTGCCTTTAACCTTGGCGAGCATATGCACAAACTACCTGCACGCCAACGCCAACATGAGAGCCCATTTATTCTAATGCGACACAAAGATTGCAAGCATTGCGACAATTATCGTAGTTGCGCGTTAACCCTGAGAAATGCATCATGCAGTTATTTATGAAATGACTCTTTGTGGTTTCTGTAAAAACAAAAAGTGTTGTACTAGAGATAAGTATGCAAGTGCCTTCCTTGTTTCAAATCATGCCCGACAGATTTTTTTTTAAGGTTTTTGAAATGGTTTCTGGTAAGTATCTGAATAGCTTCAGAGAAACAGTCATCTCACCCAAAGAGTTCATCAGATGCATCGCTGGAACCCAGCTAGTTTCACATTTACACACACACTGACACGCACTCTGGAATAAAGACACGTATATGTGCACATAGACGGGGACACTATGCGTTTATTCAGTTGACCTTGTTGCAGCAGCTTTACCCCCTTTTGGTTTCATATCACTGCCTTTAACCAAATCTTTGGCATTGAAACTGACTGAAACCACATATGCATTGAGAACACCATGAGTAACCCATAAAATGAAGAGGAATTTACACAATTTGCACGTAGAATTTTCTGCCTTCATTTAAAAAAAAAATGAATGTAAAGGCTAGTTCACACACTGTGACAACAAACATCAAAAACAGCTAATTCTGATGACTTGGAAGATAAGTAGTTCACCCAAAAATGGCAGTTCTGTCATCATTTACTACCTTCATGTCCTGTATGACTAATAATTTCTTCTGCTAAATACAAAATAAGAAAATATGAAGACTGTGCTGGTCACTCTTTTCCATGCAGTTTCAATGAGTGAAGATATACAGTAATAGCTTTGTGAGAGGAAAAATATATATGCTGCTGTTCACTAATAAGTATTTGTTGCTAAGCATTTGTGTCAAAACTGTATATTTTGAACTTAAGTGGATCATAGACAACTTTGGTGTCAACGGTTTCTACGGTCTACTTAAATTTACAATGTTTTGTAAAACACTAAAGGATTTGTAAAAGTATCCTTTAGATCATTTTTGTGAATCAAATCCAGTGAATTATTGAAAAGACATGACTCAAAAAATTATTTGTTCATGAATCGGACATTGCTATTGCTCTCATAAATCCACCAGGGAAAAATAGCATTAATGTCAAGACTTTCAGTGAGTAAAGGTCACATTTTCCTTTGTACGGCAGAATTCTGCATTGTGCAAAATGCAGTCATTTAAATAAGAATCCGCACAATCTGGATTTTTGTGTTAGGGATGTGTGAGGCTAAATTTCCTGACACAATTTTGCATTGGACTCAAGTTTGTTGAATTTTGAACATGAAAAATTCACCACATTAACATTATAAAGGCACTACTGACAATGGGAACTACGTTATCTGCAAATTTTTGCAGAAGTTTTGTCTAATGTGACTGCGCCTTAACTTATGTTTCAGTCTGTTTCTCACACAAAGCTATCATATGGCTTCAAAAGGCTTGGAATATTTGCACACAAGTCATGTGGATGTGTGAGGCTAAATTTCCTGACACAATTTTGCATTGGACTCAAGTTTGTTGAATTTTGAACATGAAAAATTCACCACATTAACATTATAAAGGCACTACTGACAATGGGAACTACGTTATCTGCAAATTTTTGCAGAAGTTTGGCTAATGTGACTGCGCCTTAACTTATGTTTCAGTCTGTTTCTCACACAAAGCTATCATATGGCTTCAAAAGACTTGGAATATTTGCACACAAGTCATGTTTTTTTTTTTGTTAGCTTTTTAAACAACATAAGAATGAATAAATGATAACTGACTTCACGTTTTTAGGTGAACTAGCCCTTTAACCCTGCTGGTGTTTGTTGAAACAGTGTGAACTAGCCTTAAAACAGACATGTTTATGGTGGTAAAAGAGGAAGTCAGAAACAGGAACTCTCCAACACATCAGTGCTGCTTATACACTATGAGAATAATCAAAAGTATTTGTGAATATGTGCATTTGATGCCGTACTTCACTGTCTGTTTCCATTTCTCACACTGTCCATATGTCGCAAACCTATTTATACACCCCAAAACGCATACACATACACGCACATATGCTCAATCCATGCTGATCATCAGGATTTGCAGTGAAGCTGTCTACAAATCACAGAGCAAGGCTCCTCCTGCCTCTTTGGGTCGATCCAGGTCGAATTCAATTTGTAAGATATTATGTATTGATCTGTGCACATTGGCCTGAGAAGGGAGAGGGACAGATGATCCTTTGACCCGCTCTGGCTATTCTCTTAATCATCACTCCCGTCCCCTCAGTGCGAACAGCGATTCGGTAACTATAGAATTGTTTTCCCAAAGTGCCCTCAGCTATATTTTCAAATATAAGCATATACTGAAGTAAGGCAAATAAATATGGTGTTTAAGGCTGTGTTCTTGCCTATTTAGGCAGTATTTTAAGACACTGCATGCTGTTCCAATAGGCAGTTAGCATAATTACATTAACTTTTAATATAGCCTCTTTGGCCAAGTTCAAGGCGGCATTGTATACTTTGCAATCTGAGAATGCATTACAATGAATTGTAAATGCAATACATTCTATACTGAATAGTTTAATCTATTAAACAAATACTATTATTTGTGTGCAGTGTATTCTTATGCATATTAGAACATTGTTAGCTTAGTAACATGCTAATACCAAACTCTACTGAAATCATTTGTGTGAGCGTTCCAAATTGGTCATTTCATTAGGTTGCTTAAAAGCCAGCTGCCTTCTGCTAACTAGGTTTTGGAACAGAGCCTAAAACTGTACGATCCTTTTGTTGTTTGCATTTATTGAATAACTAATGACTATACCGTCATAGCCATTTAGCTGCCTGTGTTTAGCTAAATAACCAGAGCAGGTTTTCACACCCATACCTTATTACATACTGATTGATTGATGCTTTTTTTTATGATGGACTTCGAAATGGCCAGACCTCCCACACTTGCATCAGCACGGCAGAGAATTGCATTTAGCCGAGCAGCAGGTCCTAAATCAGTCCAATCAATACCCTTCTGCTGGGCTCTCCATCACGTGCCCGAGTAAATAATTCAAATTAGATAGTTAGATGCTTTGAAATGTAAAAAGGAGAAAGAAAATTTCACAGTGTGCTTCGCCTGCTATTTACACCAACATCGTTTATCCTTGCCTGCAGGAAAGGAGAATGTTTCTATAAATCCTGAAATGAAATCAATGATGGCTTGACAGGGTAAATTGAGATTTGGGTCTGGTTTGTTAAACCAAGCCATTACATTAACATTAAATATTCAAAAGAGCTGAATCAATTCACAAAGGATTTAGATCTGGATCTTTTAGGTGTTGTAGCAGCACCAGCTGACTCTTTTGACATATCTGAAAAGACCCCTAAATCATAAAAGGCTGCCATTATAATAAGCTGCATAGATTCTGTTGCCGAGGGGTATAAATATAGCTTTAAAAAGCTTTGTGATATAATTTAGTGCTGTATTTCTTCAAGTATGAGCACTTTTGTTAAGCTGAAATGAGTAATTTGTGTGCCACTTAAGCCATTTTTAAAAAGTTTTCCTGAACATTCCTCCTGTCTTCCATTGGAGGGTCAAACAAATAGTCCCGCCCCAATCTCACGCCATTGGTTGAGCCATTGTTGCTGTTTCGGGCTGGTTGTGATGCTAAAAAGAGAGCAAAAACATTGCATTTAACATAAAAAATACACCCTTTACATTTAAAGTCACAACAAAATGGAAGTAGTGACAGATTTTTTTTTCTTTCAGTGCAACCAAGTAGCACGAATTATCGAAAAAAAGGAAAAAAAACGTAGGGCACATACTTACCCCTTATTTACACTGCACACATCTGTGACACGTTACTGCTCCGACACGGCCACCGGAGCTGATCGCGGCCACTCTGGTCAATGCAGCATGTTTCAGAAGCAGCTCTCTGCGCTGCTTCGCTAAAGATAGGCACTGAGTCTATTTTTGATGGATGCCTCATCCAAAACACACAGTTCAAATACAAAATTAATGCGATGTGCAGACTAAAACAGCTAGAATATTTGATCCTTGTCGTTCATAACTGGACTTTTAAGTGTATTTACTTTGTCTGACGGTTACAGCACAACAAAGCAGGACACAGCAATAAACATAACGATAAACACAATTAAACCGGACAAAACAATAATTTAGCTAACTAACCCATGGTGGAACCCCAAAAATCGAGGGGGAAAAAAGCACAAAACATTAAGAAAAACTAAATCAGACAGGCAAATCTCATGGTCTCGCAAATCCAGTTGCTTCGCTTCTGCAATGCTCCTGGTGTGAGTTGGCACCGCCTGGAGGACGGAAGAAAACCCCATCAGAGCCGTAATGCGCCGCAGATGTGTGCAGTGTAAACAAGGGGTTAGTTTTATCCATCGGATGCTGATGGGATGGAGGAAGATCCGAAAACAAGTTTGAAGTCAAGGTGGAGTTTAAGCGACAAAAGGATCGAGGCATTTTCATTAAAAGTTCCGAACTCTAAAAAATACACAATTTTTTATTCACAATAAGGTCAATATGATTAATTTAGAAAATAGGGTTAATTTCAATTTCATGCAGACTTTAGCATCTTCAGTAATCTCTTATTAGCAACTATGTCCCCATTTACTTAATCAGACGCAGTATGTTTTTGTGTCAAACTAACTATAAAAACAAACACCAGAATTTCCTGTGCTTCGTGACTCTCGTCAGCTCATGTGTGCACCAATTTTAACTAGCAGAATTTCCCACCAGGCAGGCAGGCAAACCCAAAAGATATTTTAACAGGCAAGGCAAGCGTCTGGGAGAGAACAGGAGGCTGGAATCCCCTAATGGCAGCCATTGTGAAATTTCCATTCTTTTCTCAATGACAACGGCTGCGCTGCCGAGGTGGGAATCCCTCTATTTACACTCTACTTCCTCTCTCAGCAGGGAACTGTGGGTACTCATTACCCTCACAGGAAACCCTGTGCATTAGTGCACTCCCTCTGACTTCTTCCTCACAAACTGTATTTCTCTTCTAGCCTTGCAAGTGACCAGTTTGTGTCATTCAGAGACATACACGTCAAGTTTACAATCAGTCGCAGCGCATTTTCCTTTTGCTAACTTTTGAACTGAGTAGTGAGTCAGTAGTGAGGCAGCTAACAGGCTAACACAAAACAGATGCTACTGCAAAGGGGGGAAGGGAGCAGACAAGGCTGAAACCAGGTTGTCTTGTTCCTATTGTTAGGAGCTCCCCGGTCTGACCCAGGCTCTTATTGTTTCATGGAGGCAACATATCCATGCAGGAAGATGGATGGGCTATTGAGCAAATTAGCCTCCTTAGGTCTATACCAGACCCTGTTTTCTGCACTGTCTGAGATTCAAATTAGTTTTCAGCTTATTCAAGACGGATGAGGGTTTGTATTCATATAAAAGCGAGCGAGAGAGAGAGAGAGAGAGAGAGAGAGAGAGAGAGAGAGAACAATGTAAGAGGAAGTTGGGGGATTTTTTTGCATTTACCTCTAGTTTTTGAATAAGTACACGGTCACTAATTTGACGAAACACTCACTACACTGAAAAAATGATCTTCTTACTATTTTTTGTTTTATTTTTGCACGTTTTCAAGTGCAAATATCTAAATATTCTTAAAACAAGATACATTGAGAAGCAAACTGTAGCTTGAGAAGCAAAATGACTTAAGATATTAAGTCTTCTGATGTTTTCTGAAAGAGTTATCAAAATAATGTTTTTGCTTAAAACAAGAAAGAATATCCGCTAATGGGATAAGAAATATAATCTTGTGTCCCCTTTGAATTAAGTTTATTTTTCAAACCAGATATATTTTCTTGTTTTTGGCATAAACTCATATAACTGTGATACATTTTTCAGAAAACAAACATAATATCTTAAGTAATTTTGCTTCTCAAGTAAATGTATCTTAAATTAAAATGTAGATATTTTCACAAAAAAAAAGACAAAAAATACTAAGAAAATGGTTTTGCAATATAACACTCTCACAGAAATTCTGATCTTCCAAAGTGTCTATTTTGTTCAAAAGAAACCCACTGCCGCTGTTGACATCTCATGCCCCCTATTGAAATGCACAGGTAGTGACATCAGTGCCTCTTGCTCATATCCTCTTAATTTCATATCACTCGCTTGAACTCACCTTTCCACCCCAACCCCCCTCCTCAAGTCAGACGCCGGCTATTGATTCACCAGATTGATCCTGGATTCTGTCCATCTGCTCTCGGGCTGCGTCTATAAGTCCACTGGCCTGCCGGAGAGCAGGGCCGCCGTGCCTGAGACAGCTGGTCCTGATAACCAATCTGTCTTTTGCAGTCTTTTTGTAAAACAAGATACAGGGCAACTAGATACCTTGAATTAATATGTGAACCGTTTGCAGCTCTGCTAACCTTCCTTCTTGGAGTAAGGGTTGTTGGGGGCATGTGCAAAGAAACAGTTGGCTCTTTCAGGCCTTATACAAAGCATTCTTTCAAGGACAACAAAAGCCAACGAAGGTCTCCAATACAGGTCTTCTTTCAATGGAGCTAGTGGCGGTAACGTGTATTAACAGATAGTGGTTGTGTATATTGAATAAGTTGGCTCAAACCTACAAATTTTCAATATATGGAGCCAGATGAACCGGCCTAATTAGTTACAACTAATTAGTCTTAACAGAAAGCCCTGTATAATTAGCCTGGTTTTGGGTTCACCTGACCTTTATCGGACATGTTTCATAGGTGCTATTTACATAAGACAGTTTTTTTTAAACGTTTGTGGTAAGACATAGACCTGCATAATATATTGAAATAAAACTGATGTTGCAATATGTTTTAATATAAAAATTTAATTGAAGTGCAGCACTGTGTTAATTTACACGTTTGCAAGTCATGATCAGCTGTTTCATTGCCTCATGCTTTACTGTGAATCGAGCTGCTCTGAGACACTGAAACACTGTATTATGAGCTGCACATGTGTAATCGATGAACACAGTGCTGTGCTTCACTCTCAATCCAGAAGCGCAGGTATTTATTTGTCGGCAACCCGTCAAAATAAATCAAGTCATCTGGTGAAAATTCTTAGTGGAAATTTTTTCATATCACATAAAAACAATCATTTCAAAAGTGTGCAGCGACTAGCAGGGCCCAAGGATTTTTTTTTTTTTACTGGCCCGGTCGGACCAGTGGTTAAAATTTTAACTTGCCCTGCCAATATTTTCACTGGCCCTGCCACAAAAAAATAAAATAGTTGTTGTTATCATTGTTTTAAACCCCTGTTATCTTGTATTTTAATAAATAAGCTTATATGACACCAACATTTTAGGAGTTAATACCAGTTAAACTCCAATCGATACCATGGCTCTATATGCAAACGCTGTACACAGAACACAATGAATGGAGTTGTTTATCACGTCTTCTTGTGCTTGAATGCTTTAAAATCATTTGAATGTTCAAATTGGCAAGGTGTATTTGTCCGTTCAAGTACAAGAACATGCGAAAGAGAACTCGGACGGGTTCTCTTTACACACAGAACACAGCTTGCGAATACTGAATTGAGTTCTCTTTCACGTCTTCTTGCATTTGAAAAGTTTAAAATTACTTGAATGTTTAAATTGGCAAGGCTTAAAGACACATGCAAAGGACAGACTTTCGTGACGATGCAGCAGTGACAAATTCATCAATTGTTCAGAGCGTTTTTCACGCTCGCCCCAGGTCATTGGACAGTCCTTATTGTCGAGCCCTGACTAGTAAGGTGCTAGTATGCATTAGGGCCAAAGATATCCATCCAAATATGCATCGCTGTGCTGCCGGTTCTCTGCGACAGGTCGAAGAATTTCCAGAATTTTTACATGCAAAACTACAATCTATTAGAAGAAAAAATTCTAGATATACTGTTAGACCTCATTAATTGACTAATTGGTTGGTGGACAAACAATCGACTAGTTGTCCATTGTGATCCATCCTTAATATTGATTCCATTGTCCCCTTCTCCAGTTTTGTCACCAAGTACATTTTCTGTTCGAGGATCAATAGGATTCATTTCTCAGCGATACCCCAAAGGTCTTACATGTTTGACCAAATATTTGCTTACATAAAAGAATCCCACCCCACTCCTGAGGACACCTGCAGCAGCAGATCAGGGAGGTTACAGTGTAATGCAGCACCACAGCATTCAGGAAGTGCTGTCAGGCCTGATCTATAGCCCAGCAGATGCTGTGCGCACACACTGTTTAGATGGGCCAGGCAGCCAGACAACAAGAACAAACATTTTAGCAATGCACTGACTCTCAGCAAAGAACAGAAAGATGACTGTTTGTTCTTGTCTGGGCTCCAAAACAGGTGTGCTGTCAGGGTGTGGAAGAAAGAACATTGGAAGAAAGAAGAACAGGCAGAGCCCCAATGGTAACTATGATAGCCAATTGGGTTACAGTGTCGGGAGGGTCAAGAGAGGTGTTTCTTTGGGTCAAGCAACCTGAGATCGAAGCAACCGTTGAGATCAATGAGTGTCCCTGACACTAAAAAAGCCCAAATATGGGTCAGCTGGACCTTTTTGACCCCATTTCACCCTCCAAGATTGTAAAGACGTCACCTGTTCCTAAACTTGTCCTTCTCACATGCTATATGTCTACGTACACACAGCAGCTAAATACAGTTGTCACTTCTCTTCTCAGTGCTTAATCATTGTACACAAAGGTTTATTATGGGAGTGACAACCACATTCTACAACTGAATTAATTCCCGGAAAATCTAGGGAGTACAACTGGAGTTTCATTAAATATGTAGTAGTAGGTTCAACTGAAACTGAATTATGCCACAAGAAAATAATAGAAACAGAAGTGTGTTTCCCAAAAATGAAAAATGAACTGCTTTCACAATGATGCTGACTGGTTTTCATTAGTGGTGTTTGCTAAAGCATGAAACTGTTCTTTTATCTAAAACTCCTAACCTTTCATACCTGAATAATTTAGCAAGTTTTCATAGGTGAGGTGCTACTTATCTAAGAAATGAGACTACAATTTCTGAGGCTACATCTTGGGGTAAGGAACTGTTTTCACCTGGGCTGCTTAGAAACTCCCCATGCAAAACAACCTGGCAACTACTACATTGCAAATATTTATGTATTATGTCAGTATTTCTCTATTAATTTGCTGTTATAACATGGAAAGATCCTTGAAACAAGATCAATTTGCTTTTAAAAGGAGGAAAGTCTGCCAGTGCGACAAAATATACTTTTAGAATAGATGACTCTGTGAAAACAAGTAGTAATGTCTTATGCCGCACTGCTTCTCAATGTGTTTTAAGTATTTTTAGATATTTTTACTTTAAAACAAGCTCAAAAAACAACAACTGTTTTCCAGTGTAACATTATGTTGGAAACTTCTGCTTAGTCACTACTCCTTCAGAAAATGTAAAACATACTTTTTGTTATGAAGTTTACATATTATGGTAAAATAATGGAAGTAGCGTGCATGCAATTATTTTCGAATGAACTGAATTCGTCTAAATGTCATGGGTAAAAGGGTGCTTTTCTGCTAAAGCTGTGTAGCCATTTGGCCTTTTGTATTAATAGCTTCTATTTATGGACAGCTGGATCTCAATGTGCTCTACGAGTTAAATAACTTCAGACTAAAATCAACTGATGATGACAGAACTCTGTTGGAACACACTCTGTTGCAAATAATTATGCTTAGCATTTAGATTTGCAGATAAACATGGATAAAGCTCAAAAGCGCAAGGGGAATTTGGCTGCTGTGATATTTTCAGCTTTACGAGGGCATGCTGGGATACAGATCGATAGCAACAGAAGGCTAGCAAATTCCAAATGAAAACAGCAAATTCGATTTTGATTTCAAGGAAATGTCATCAAGCCTGTGTTAGCGTGTGCGTACGCACTTGTGAATGTGGGTGTGCGGTTGTGACGCTGATGAATGGCTCTTCGAAGCGCCCTCAAATTACTATATAAAAATCTTAGCATGAATTTCCATGTTAGTCCAGGCATGTTTACGCTGATTTGATACTGGTCATTTTGGCCCAAAAATACTTTCTTTTAAGATCATCTTAAAATTATTCAATTGCTGTCAGGTTAATTTTGTATCATTTAGTTTTTATTAATATTTTGATTTAGATTTTATTTCCTGTTTTCAGTTTAATTTCAGTTAAAGATTGTAAAAAAAAAAAGTCTGTTTAATGAATGTTTATATGCATTGTAAAAAAAAATATATAAAGTTGTAAATAAAACAAAGATGATTCAAGTATGTTTTACAAGAAAATACTATTTCAGTCTTTCTACTTCAACATTTAACTTTTAATTCAACATGTTACTTGCTGTTTCTCTGTGAATAAATGGGAAATTCAAAAGCAATTTACAAATTTGATTAGTGTATAGCAATAGCCTCTCACAACATCTAGAGTCAAACTAACTTTGTGATGCTTCTAGACAGGATTTTGGGGTGGTCCAGTGGGCACTGCGGCTTCTCATGAGTGCCATTGTCAGCGCTTGTGGTACTCTCATGAGTACTGATATTTCTAGCTGTTAAAATTTCTGTGGACCATGACCGTGTCTGTGGCTTTTCAGATTCCCCATTGTGTGGCTGGAGTGATACCCAAGAGAAATATACTTCTTACTGTGCAGCATTGCAGTCTAAAATAAGATGGAGAGAATAGCATATAATTAGCTTCCGAATCAGGCAACTATAAATACATATAATGCATTAAATGTCCTGTTAACAAGATCAGCTTAATATTTTTAACTCAAGGAAATACTCTATCATCATTGCGTGCCTTTGAGCAAGAATCTTTACTCAAATTGATCCAAGGGGACTGCCCGTGCAATTAGCATAATATGAGGCGCTTAGGATATAGTGTCTGCTAAATGACAAGTAAACACCTAAGGGTTATTACTGGTATAATAAGAAGCGATGAGTGCACTCAGGGAACTCTGTGCACAGTTCATACAGAGAAAATTACCCAGGCTGAATGTTTTTTTCATTCATGTCACTGTCTCGTAACATACAGTTAATGACAAGTTAGCTTGCAGTTGTTTGCTAATATAGGACAATAGATGTAAACACACCAGTTTACATGTCAGATACAAAATGAGCTCATATATAAGATGGTTACAGTGAAAACTGTACCTCCTGCTTTCATTATAACAGAGCTAATAGCCTTTAGCAGCTAACCAGGAATGGTAACTTATTAGCACGCTAAAGCAAACATGACTATTAGTAATCACTCAAACAGACAAACCTAATACTATCATTAAACCACCAAATAAAAATATTGAACAACTTTTATGAAGTTTTTTTATTAACTGTTTTGCTAACAACATGTGAACGCTAATAGCCCTGTTGAAATCCAGCAAAGGACCAGCTTAAACCAGCAAAGGACCAGCACAAACCAGCAAAGGACCAGCATAAACCAGCAAAAGGACCAGCATAAACCAGCAAAGGACCAGTTTAAACCAGCATCCCAGCGTCAAAACATACCTAACCAGCATATGCTGTTTTTTTCAACAGGGAGCTTGGCTTGTTAAGGAGAAATGTGCTTATATTTCTAAGCAGCCACCTACAACCTTTAATATTACATTTTTGTTTGAGTAGTTGTGTCAAGAAAGTATGTTGGGTATGATTTGAGCATGATTTGTTTCATAAATACATTTTGCAAACTGTATTGTTAGCATCTTGCGTTACCAGTTGAGTTAGTGCAGGAATGTTGAAGATTGCCTGTTTCTGCAGCTTTAAAGCTGAATATCCACTTGCATGCCATGCACATGTTTAATTACTACAATGATTAGGATGTCAAGATGCAATGTTTTATTCATCAGGTATAGCACTGATACAGGCAACTCTACAGATGTCTTTATGGGCCAACTAGCATGCATTTGAAGAAGTGGGTCAACCCCGCTGTGTCTGGAGAGAGAGTTCTAGAGCTCGCACACACACTTAACAGAATCCTTTTCAAAGTAACGGTCCAACTTTTTTAGAAAGTTGCAGGAATGCACTTTTGTGGCATTACGAGGTTCTTTGAACAATGTTTATCTGTTAGTTTTCCTCCCCATTCCTAATGAAATTTCCCGTCTGAGTTTAAGTCCCCTCGGGACAAGCACATGCGACAGATCCCACATTGTTCATTGTTGTTGTGCTCTTCTTCTTGTATTTAAAGAAAAAACTTTGAAAACAAGAAACTTCACCATGGTGTGGGCTGCAAAGAGAGAGAATGACAAAGCTCGCATGCTGGCAGCCTTTGATCTCCTGTCTTGGGAGACTTTTTTAAGGGGGTGGCATCGCTGTTTTTTTTGGAGACTCTGGAGAGAGAGAGACTTGTGGAGATGTGCGACCATCCTTAAGGACCTTCCCGAGCCTTGTACACATGAGAAGTGTGGGTTGTTTATTTGCTGTGTCTCCTGCCCACCTCACCGGCCTCTGGGGAAAAGTTCCCATCCTTTCCCTGTACCCCGAGGCCACTTGTGGTTCTGTGGGCTGCCGCACGGTTAAGCTGCAGAGGAGAGGAACTTGGATATTCCAAAGGCATTTTCTCTCACCGATGGAGAGAGACCAAGCAGAGCCTCTACCTCGACAAACAAACATTCTCTTAAAGTCAGAGATGTGCTTTTAAAACCATAGGCCAGCTAGTCAAAATACTAACTGTTTGTTCGCTGGTTATACACCCCTGCCTTTCTTTGGATTTCGCTGCTTATTTAACCTGGACGCAACCTTCTCTCAACATTTGATGGGAACGCAGCTGTGGGGTTGTCACAAACTGTTATTGAACATTCTGGTTTGTTTAGAAAAGCTCAATACTGATAAAAAATATTAAATGAAAACAATGTTTCCTTTAAATATTTTTTCATTTAATTTAATTATCAATTTAAGTTTCAATTACTTCAAGTAAACAGTTAGTAATAAAATTAACAAAGAAACAAATTACAAGTAACAGAATGAAAAAAAACCCCTACAAAATTACAAAAAAAGTTTTTCAGAGAAACAGACGCAAGTAAAGAGAAATTGAAAACAAAAGCATATAAATGATCAGCATTTTCACAACATGGTTATTAACACATTAGCGTAATACTAATGCTTGATTAAAATTATATATTTTTTGTCTGATGGTAAAGCTTTATTAAAGCTTCACTGCAATGGTGAATTTTATTTTTCTTCCTTAGTATTTGTGTCTTGTTTTCCAGAACAAACATCTTAAATCAAGATATGTTTATTTCAGAAGCAAAATTACTATCAAAATTAAGTGTGATTATGCTTAAACCAAGAAATAAATCTGCCAGTGGGGTAGGAAAAATGAAAACTTAATTCAAATGGAAAACATTTTATCCCATTTGCAGATATTTTTCGTGTTTTCAAGTAAAACAAAATTACTATCTGTATTCTAATGCACTCCTAAATGGTGAAAAATGTTGATAAAAGACTTTCTCGTTTTTTTCAGGTAAATGGCAGCATCAAGTAAACCTAAAATTAAATAATAATAATAATATTAAAACGAATTACTAAATAAAGCTATATAAATAATGGCCACTGTTTTCACGACACAATTATTAATACATTAGCATAATATTAATGTTTTTCTTGTCAGATTGTGGACAGCTTATTAAAGCTACTTAGCGTTGAAGCTAACTACATGCTAATACACTCCCAAAAATTCAAAAAACATTGGTGAAAGAGTTTCTTTTTGGTTAAAATAGACCAAAAAAAATGTATGACTCATCCTGTACTTAGGGGCGTGTCCAAATTTTTGTCCAATCAGATGCTCTTGAGAATGAGAATTTGCTTTGTTTAATACTAGAAAAGGGTCCTGGTTGATATTAGCTAAAGGCTTTTCGCTCTTTATAAAACCATCTCTACAATATATCACTCCCAATATTCCAGTTTCAACAGGAAATACATCAACCTAGGAATTAAAACTACGTACTTCATGCAATATTGTGGGGACTTTAATTCCTCAACCAAGAATAGCGAGTGCTATTTACAGAGCGTGCCCACTCTTACACACATGAACATTTGAACGCAGCCACCTGAACTCAGATGACCATGAGGAAGAAGAGTAGGGAATGTGATGAGGTGTTAGGTAGAAGAGGATTGAGGAGGTGGTGTGGCCCTTGAAGACGCAGACTTGGAGGCGGGTTGTCGCTTTGGCATCTGCGGGGGTGAGATAGGGACTTGGCTGCACTGCAGGGGGTGAAGCTGGCCAAATCTGCACTTCTCAAATGCGGATGCACACACAAACCGTGACAGCCTTTTACCTCCAGTCTTTATAATTGGATGCCCTTTGCTAGTGCCTTCCAACTGCATCTGATAACTATAAAGGACTCAACTGATAAATGACTGAGGCTAAATACAGCAATCAATCTTCACACTTCATACTATCTCTTGCACAAACCTCTGACTCTCTGGTCCTCTCTGGCCCTTAGCATAATCCATCCCTCATGTTTACGAGCCACTTTCCTGCAGTCTAGTTTACTACAGTCCCTGGTTTTGCTCAAGCGGGCCTGTTTCCCATTTCTTATGAGATATCCTGTCCGTTATTAACTCCTGGAAACAATCCAACAGCCTGACAGACTGGACATGATGACACACTGCTTTCTGAAATGTATGAACTAAATCCCTAAATCATGATTTTAGTAGACTTCAAAACTTGCTTGGTTTTCCTAGTTATTGGTACTTCAAAGCAGGGTGCATGTCTAGAGCATTTTAAATGGAAGGGCCAGGCTGGTCTTCAGTCTTCAAGGCTTTACTCAAGTTAAAACACGTTCATCATCTTCATGAATCTATGCTGGTTTACCTAAAGGCTGCGACACACACTAGTTTTTGTTCTGTCGAATCCTTTCATTATAACATACAGAGTGTATACACGATGATGTTAATAATATATTAATTACGCAGTGTGAGATTCATTGGTCATAACAGAACTTCGTGAGATCGCGATGAACAAAGAGTGACAGTTTTTTTGTGGTTAAAAAAGGAGCGCTCTTTGTGAGCTTTCTAGGCAATAATCCAATTAAAATGTAGACCAGGCCACTCACACGTTGCAAAGTTTTGGGAATGACATCCGCATATTTATGCTGGATTCGCTCTCTAAGTACTAGTGATTGACATAGTGATAACCATAGCAATAGATGGGACATAATATGTGAAAATGTGCATTAAGACTAGAGCACCCTCACTAATTTCAGAAGCACCCTCAGTGATTATTTCTGGTTGGTACACTTTTATTGTATAGCCTACAAAAACAACAAAATACAAATGCTCTAAATAAAATTATTTAATAAATGCATATTCACAATTTAAGCACTTAACTAAAATAAGTATTAAATAAATAACTAGAGAAGGCTGACTATAACTGTCACGAATCCGGTCCATGAACTTCCAATTTCATTGACTCTCGCACTACACACTGTTGCACATCACTCATACCCCATCATTCATTGCACTCAGCACAGATTGCACACAGCTGTTTACACTGATTGCACCCAGCTGTTTCATATCACTCCCTCACTGTTTAACACTCACTCTGTTTCCTTCCCTCTGCCGAGTATTGTCTAGCGATTATCACTCTCCTAGCGATAGATACTCTACAGAGCCCTTGGTCGTTTTTCCCAGCCTGAGCCTGAGCCTGAGCCTGAGCCTGAGCCTGAACAGAGCCCTCAGTCGTGCCCTAGCCCTAGCCTTAGCCTTAGCCTTAGCCTTAGCCTAGTTTTGCCTAGCCTTGTCTGTCTCCTTCGGTTTTGATCTTCGCCTGTTTTCCTGGACTTCTCCCTTTATCCTTGCCCCTGTGACTCTGTCTGCCTATCGTCGACCCACGCTAGCCCTGTGACTATTCTTGTGTCTTGCCCGCCATATTCCTGGTTGCCACTGATTGCCCTGCCTGTCTGATGACCATGTCTCTGTCTTCTCCAAATAAAGCTTTGCATATGGATCCACACGTCTCATGTCTCGTCAGCCCGTTACAATAACCAGTTTGCTTCCATTTAGTAAGAAAAGCCTAGGCTACTCTTCACCTGAATTAGAAAAAAAGCTCTTCTGGTCTTCAGTGATGCGAGGACAACGTTTGAGCGTGTACACGCAATATCTGAGCGAGAGCAGAGCCAATTCATAAAAATACAAAAAAACTATGTATATAAGCACACGTCCAGTTTTGTACGAGTGAAGGAAATCCACTTGCAAGTGGAGAGATTCTTGCTCACACATTACATGGATCGCATAACATTATGCGCTCTCGACATTGTCATTAAGATCACGCTATAGAAACCACTTAAAATTAAGTATAAAGAAGAGAAGAAAGCGGCCCTAGGCAGCTGCCTACACAGGATCCGCCACTACAAGATGCAGTTAGAAATTTACTAAAACAAGCCTATCGCAAGATATCTGGTAGGGGGGGCACCTGGGATGTAGACACACCCCTGTTTCAAAGGATAGAACTTGTGAAAAATAAGTGTGCTTAATTGTGTTGAATGTCCCCTTGGAGTGTACTTCAAATCTGGTTAGTATATATATATTTTTAAATAGTACTTGCAGATAATAGGATATTAATGAAAAGGCCACTTAAGTGTACTCAAAGAGAAACACTTTCACGACTGTTTCTCAAGTAAACTTTAAAAAAAAAGCACTGTAATGATGTTAAATTAAAAGTTTTACATTAAAGTACATTTTAAATTCATTGTTTTGATAACATTTGTCGTGCTTTAAAGTACACTCATTCTGATGTATTGACTAACATATTAAAGCACATGTAAAGTTCTTTTTAATCTCAATTTGAATTGTAGTTGTAATGTTTCATTGTAACTTCAGTACAAATGTGTACTTACAAACATATTTAAATACACTAAAGTATAATTTTAATTATGATAAATGCTTGTCAGTATTCTGCAGTACACTTGAAGCATATTTCAACTTAGAAATAATTATAAAATGACATATAAAGATGTAACCTACTCAAGTCCTACTTAACCTATGTCAACTACATGCCAAAACATTGCATCCAATTAGCACATTTTCTTGAATTTTATTATTTCTGTAATAAGTAATGTTTTTAAAAGTATGCTAAAGTGTACTTCTTTTTCTTTAGGAATAGTTCACCCAAAAATTTTACTTCTATCATCGTTTGCTCACTCTAATGTCATTCCAAACTGGTATTATTTTCTTTACATCTGCAGAATACAAAAAGCAAATATTTTTTTTAAATGTTTCATATGTTTTTCGGCATATTGTGTAAAAGATACAAAACATTCAAAGACATACATTTTGGGTCAAATATGACAACATAAACCTCAACCGTAAACCAGTATCAAACCTCATTGGTTCTCGCATGTCACATGATCAAATGTCATGATGGCATGTGACTTGTTACAGAACATTTACGCTACAAACATGAATTAGAGTATTGTGAGCACAATGACAAAATGGAATTTTTTTTGTTTTTTTATAATCATCAAGCGTAGCGTTAGTTCTGGCAGGTCACGTTAGTCAAGCTCGCATCAGCTGACTCTCAGCTGATCCCCATCAACCTATGGGAATACGACACCTAAGTATTCATATATAAGGTCCCGCAGTTGTATCAGCAGTTTTTTCGCATTGCTCAATAGCTAATTACCCTCCTCCATCCCCAGCTCCTCCTCTGTCAGTCGGGATTCAGCCTTCTGATTCTCCTTTGAATCAGACTAATTCTAAAATGTGTACATAACATTATTGAACTTTAACGATATCTGCAATACATTTTATGTTGATTCTGTTCTGTTTACCCTGGGGGGTTATCGCTGCTCTCCCTGCTCTCATCCATGCTAGGCTGCATGGATGCGCAGGGAGTTCTTGCCCAGAACGGAACCATACCGCCAATCCAAACTGTATGCTAATTGTCAATCATCTTTGACGATAGTGGTCCTGACAGAACTGTTTTGTTTTGGTGGCACTAGCTCACTTCACATTTAAACTGAAGAAATTTGTTGTGCTACCTAAAAAAACCCCAGCAATTACAAAATACAATAAGAAGTACTGATACTTTCATAAAATATTTTTTTTACAGGTAGACGTGTGTAAGAAATTAGCAAGGTAGTAGGAGGCCAGAAGAGGAGATTGGATTCTCCAAAGAGCTATTAGCACAGAGGGAAGAATGTGCAGCTTCCCTTGTTTAGCTGTTTGTCTTAAATCACCGTTACGTTTAAACTTCAGAGGAAGTCAACTCCCTGCCGTCCCTGGTGATTGAAACCAGCTCCTCTCCTGAGCCCTCACTCGTCTGCATCTGGAAAAGGGGAAATGACATGTCTTTTGGGGCTTTGACCCTGACCTCATAAAATATGACCTTTCTAGAGTGGCAGGATTGTTTGAACAGGGTTTAGTGTGTGTTACCTGAGAGTAAGTAAACTGTCAGGAATTTTTATTTTTGGGTGAACTATTTCTTTCAGGATATCACGCCTATCTGTATGTATGCATCCTTTGTGTTTTTACTGTCACTTTGTGACCATGTCACACCCATTGATAGTAGCACATGTTATTTCTCCCATATACAAGAAACACATGCATTTGAGAAGATATGTGCTGTAGGTGTTTACATTGTTTTGAATTAAATCAATTAATTGTATATAATGGAGACCAAGGCTAGATGCCATATGGGTAAGTTGTCACAACTGTACGTTCAGTGTGCTTAGTTGCATGCAGCACCAGGTCTGTATCCCGCCTGGCCTGCCACCATGTCGGACGATGAGGGCGGACATGTTCCTACACTGCTTATTTGGGAGGAGAGGGCAGGACTTCCATGAGGGGGCCAAAGACGGTGAGAGGTGAGCGGCCAGCGTGTCCTCGATCACCTGAATAGCATCATAACCCTGCTCCACAGAATCCACTAGGTTGGTGAAGTCAGCGGCCACCGTGTTAGTAAGGCGAGCAGAGAAAGGCTGCTTCCAGGATCTGGAGATTTTGTGATGCAGATCACTGAAAAATGGCAGCTTTCTTCGTGTGGGACAAGAATTAGGGCCAACTTAAGAAATGATCATCGAGCTTAGAGGACTGGAACTCACGTGGTTTGTCCGGCCACTCAATACTAAGCTTTTCAGTAGAACGCAATAAATGTCCACTAGCTCAGTATAGGCTGCAAAAGGCCACGCATCCTGGCCGCTAAGTGGGAGAGCGTCGACTGGAGCGGGCCCGAAATCGTCAGAGTCAGACGCTACAGTGTACGAAACATCATCTAACCTGAAGGAAAATGGCCTCGCGTGCCCCTGGGCTGGGACATAAATAATTGTGGATAAATTCCACTGGTGAATCCGAGAGAGGGAGAGAAAGGGGGAGGCCTGTCTGCTCACTCTCTATAGCCTCGAGCTCCGCATCCGAAACCCAGGTCGCGGATTCACGGAAGCAGCGGATGACTCCTTCTCAAAAACCGCAAACCTCATGCAAAGAGTTTTGATACGGAGATTCTCTGAGTTTCGAGACAAATTTTGCAGATAGAAGTACTATAAAGAGCACAAACCCATACATTTAACACACTTGCTGTGCGGGTCGTCGCTCGCAATAAAGCAAGAGCACAGCGGCTGGCAGTGACGAAACTCCAAGGTTCCACTGAATGCAGTCGCTGAAGTGCAAAAGAGAAAACTTGAAGAAATAAGCCAAAACACAGGCCAGATAAATCACTTCTGAAGGGCTAAATGACCTCTTCTGAAGGAAGGAAATTAGGGATGGGCGTATCGATCAAGAAGTATCGATATATTGATACTGATCGGAGTATCAAAAGTATCGATACTCAAACAAAAAAATATCGATATTTAGGTGTTTTTTTTTTACCAGTGATTTTGTTTATTTAACAAAAAGTTAATGCGTACTATATGCATTGAATTTGACATAACATGTGTTAGCGAATAATTGTGTAGGATAAAACTATTTTCATGCTCATCTGAACACACGTAAATGTTGTAAGACAGAACCAATCAATCGCAGAGAGTGTTCGCTCACTTCTGACAGTGCATTCAAACAGGGCTGCGTTTCCCAAAAGTATCACTAGCCGGGTTTCCATCCAAAGTTGCGAATTTAACTTATGCGCAAAATTGAAATATCGCATAAAACATTTGTGAATAAGCATCGTTTCCATCCAACGAGTCAAAGAGAACAAAATTGTCACTTCCTGGTAGAACTGGCGCTAGGCTATATATCACTATGAAAAGTAGGAGAAACCCCTGAATATGATAATTTTCATAGGCCTATATAATAAATTACTTGCACCTCAGAGCGAGCAGACGACACAAAATAAATGCGGTCATTGGTTTTCAGAGGTGAATGTAGCTGTTTGGGAACGCAGTCGTGTAACAGTTCTGGGAGGCAATTATACAGAAATACGTTGACGACAGACTTTGCTCGGACATTTCAAAATGACTATAACATTTCAGATGCTGAGGAACGAGATTGGTCCACTGGTTAGGTTTTGCCATCCCATAGCGCAGTCACATGACATTTTTGATGAGCATGGAGGAATTTACACGGGAAATGCGTTTCCATCTCCTTTTATTCGCATGAACCCTTTTTCGCACAAGTCAAAAACCACCTCAAGCCAGCATAAAAAAACTTTTTTGCGAATTAAGGGATTTTTATTCAAAATGTGCTGTTTCCATCACAATTTTCTGATGCGATACTTCAAAATGCACTTAAAAACAGGGTGATGGAAACATAGCTACTGATGCTTTTGCAAACGGCAGTCCAGAGCAATGCTCATCAGAGGACAGAAAAAAACATATATGTTTGAGTTATTTTACAATAAACAAATTGAAATTGTAGCCTACATAGTTTGTGCAATTACATTTATTTAAATTGAACATTAAAAGTCCATATTGATTACGTTATTCTGTAATGTTAATACAAAATCATACAGTCAGAATAAAAAAGGTTGCATTTTATGCATGCAACAGCCTTTCACAGGCAGCCCCCTATGAAAATTAACCATGGTTTTACTAAAATGACCTAGGTTCAACTATAGTATTTGTAGATTTCCATGGTTACCACTACAATAAACATATTTTTAACCACGTGTAAACAAAAATATAACCTAATAAGTTGCAATTAAAGCGTATTGAAATAATGAAGTAATTTAATCATTAAAAAACATTCTTAATTTAAAAGTTCAGCTTAGAAGTATCATATCGGTATCGATATTGACGATACTGGCCTTTAAAAGTATCTGTATCATATCGAAAACAAAATAAGTGGTATCGCCCATCCCTAAAGGAAATCTGAGGAGCGGATGGTGTGTTTGCCAATATTAGACTGGATGACATACTGACGTCGAGGTGGCGTGAATTGGCATGATTTCATACAGGTTTCAGGCAATCGGCACACAAGGGGTGTTCCCAATGCATCATAGCTACGCAGTGTTGAGTGAACCTATGAAAGAGAACAGCTATTGCTCTATAGAAATGGGTGATTTCAACCTTTACTTTTTAAACCCTAAAAGTATCATAATATTTTTGCTATAGATTTTGGGTTAGAAAAAAGGCAGATTGTAAATGAAAATTTACTTTGTTCCAATGACACAAGGTGTTTTTCAGTAATCATTCCAGGTGATGTGTTTGTAAATGTTTTGTTATACTAAACAATAGTTTTGATGCTTAAATTTAGCCTAATGGCCAGGGGTGCACATACGTTTTACGGTCTGGTTCTCATGAGAGCACCTGGAGATTTGGATTGATGCTCACACTGCACATAGTAATAATAGTAATAATAGTATCATTGCACTTTACTTTGTTAATTTTTAAAATACTATTATATTTTAAAATAAAAAATTAGAATGAAATACAAATACAATTATTTTATAGTAGTATAAAATGCTAATATTTAGAATTTCTTCCTTTTCTTTTTTAATTATACACGCACACCCCAGTTTCCCCTATACTAAAGATAAGCATTTATAGGCTATGTATGAATATTACAATAGGTGTTTATAAGGACATAGGTGAATAGAGAATTACAAATAAAAGCACAACATTTCTCATTGCATTATCAAATAAACCCAAATAAAATGCCCTTTGTAGTCACCCAAGCAAGTGCCGCTTTCATCACCTTTTAGGAAAAACAACAGCCCTTTCATGACTAATGCCGTATTTTAAAAAAAAAGGACAGAGCAAAAAAAGAACACAAGATGTCTACGGTAGTCCTTGCCGTGCTAATTGAGAATGCCTGTGTGTCTATTTTCATTTGCTTTACATTTCAAATGACAGCTGAGGAGCCAGACGGGCCCTTGCATCGGTGTCAAGCACCTCAAGCTCGCGGAGGGCCATGAGTGCCATCGCCTAGCAACAGTGGAGAAGCAGCCGGCATGAGAAAAGAAAAGGGATCCCTCTCTGAAAACGCTGTGTGCGATCGCGCCTATTCATGCTTTTGTTCAGCCAGTTTAATTTAAGCTCTGTCGTCGGAACATTGTTTTGCTTTTTATAAAACGTCCAACTGCATGGTATGTTCTATGCAGTTATCTATCTATCTATCTATCTATCTATCTATCTATCTATCTATCTATCTATCTATCTATCTATCTATCTATCTATCTATCTATCTATCTATCTATCTATCTATCTATCTATCTATCTATCTATCTGTCTGTCTGTCTGTCTGTCTGTCTGTCTGTCTGTCTATCTAAATGTATAATATATAATAATAAATATAATATAAACAGGTTTATGCATTTTTTTGTTCAAGTTTATGCACCCCTTTTGTTGCATTGCTCTTTTTACCCAAGCATCTGCAGTCACAGATCTGTGTGGGGGTTGACTACATTCTGGATGGGATTTTAGGCCAGCGGATGAAGGTAGAGGGGTAATTTCCAAATGGATTGGCTCAAAGCGTGTCTTTGTCTTCCCTGGCTTTCATAACCAGACTAAAACCTACAGCCCGCACAAACATGAAACCGGTGCCAAAAAAAGTCCACGGAGACAATACATCATAGACGTTACTACTGCATGTGATTCAAGCTTAAAGCTTAGTCATGTAGTATCAGTTAAATACAAAAAATGCAGAATGTGTTTGAGTTTAGCCGTCCTTTTTCCCATTTAACCATAAAATTCATTTTAAATAGCCTATTTCCACCATGTATTCTTTTCTGGTTCTAGTTTAGTATTTAGTATTGAATATATATTGAAATATCTTTCTAATTATTTCTAATTCATTTTATACATTTGCATTGTATTATAAAATATTATGATCACACATTATACACAGAAATAGCCAGTGTAAATATAAATTATGTTAAAAGCAATTGTGTTTGTGCAGATTTCACATTATTAATTTAAACTAACATGGCGACTGTCTAAGCTTCTCTATTCATGAGGATATCCAAGTGCATCTGTTCCATTAGAAAAACACCTTAATTCAATGAATCTTTTCATCTGAGCCCCTCAAAACAAGGACTATCAGAAGTCCTCTTGATTAGAGGACTGAGATGCTCTTTTTGATACAGAAGTGGGCATTCTCTTGTCTTTGAGGAAGTGCTGTGCTTCATCAGCGGTGGTGAGTTGGGCTCTTTACCAGGCTGGCTGTTTTAGCAGACAAAAAAAATAAAAGAGTAAAAACAATCGCTAGTTAGGTGTACTTGTGCAACAAGTCAATCTGGGTACACAGCATGCAGCCTCGCACTAAGAACATTGTGACATCTCCGTCATAACCGCCATAAGTAAACAGCACCTACCATCCATGATGTCATAACACAAAAAAAAGACTACAGATTATTAAGCAATTATCTAACTGAACAATTGTGGATGAAGTAATCACTCGTAAACACTGTCTTTTTATATGCAATAACAAATGTAGATACCTTTTTTAACCAACAAGCTCAGTGACCATTTAGTATCTGGTTACAAATCAACATGTTGATATTGTCCACCCAAAAATATGTTTCAGCTGTTTTTGTCCATACAGTGAAAGTCCATGGGGTCCAAAACAACACTGGAGCCCACCAAAAGTCAATGGGGCCCAAAACAGTTTGGGCCCCATTGGAAGCGAATGGGGTCCTAAAACAACAACAACAACATGGGACCCTACTGAAAGTCAATGGGGTCCAAAACAACACAGGACCCCAGTGAAAATCAGTGGGGTCCAAAACAACATTGGACCCCAGTAAATGTCAATAAAGCCCAAACAACACTGGAGCCCATTGACTTTCATTGTGTTTGGTTTGGAAGAACATGAGGGTGAGTAAATGACGACCATTTTTAAAAAATATTTCCTCATGAATAGTTTTGCACTGTTGTATCATGTTTATTTTGGAGCCAGTTGAAAACTACAAGTCAATGGCATTTGATCTACTTGTACTTCAGCTCTTCGTAGCGTCTTGCACTATGCTGGTAGGTCTGCGAAGCACTCAGTCAGGGCCAAGAAAGTTATTCACAAACACTTCCAGCCTACCTCCGTCTCCTCCAGTCCACACTCTGCAATGAGTCTTGGCCAGACCTAATGTTGAGTATCTAAAAAGAGCCGGCTGGCTGTGTGGGCGTATTGAGTGGAGTTCAGGCCAGGAAGTTGCCTACACAGGCCTCAGTCTGAGTCAGTTTTCACAGAGCTACATTAGGACAAAGGGTTTGAATATCAGACTGTAAAAAGCTGTGTCTGATCCGAACTCACACTCTCCAAAACCCCCTGATCATCCTCCCTAAACGCCCCCTCCGCCTCCACATCGCATGCTTGCACACGGCTGGGTTTAAATCATGAAAAAAATCCTGTTAGGCTTGTTTTTAGTCACAGTAAACATGTTGACGAGATAACATTTATGCACTTGAACGAATATGAACCCAGAAAGATTTATTGATAGAGCATTTTTGTCTTGATTTCCAGGAAAAATATTTAAACATCCTTACATCATTGTCACTGCCTTACATCAAAGCTACAGGCAGTCAGATTTATGTAAAAAAAAAATATATATATATTAAAATGTTAAAACATTTTCAACATTATTTTTAAATAATATTTAATTTCATTAAAAAAGTAATTTAAAAATGCCAATGAGTTTGCATTTTTCTTTCTTGCTTTAAGACTTAATTTTACAACATTTAGTCCAATTTAAACATCCTTATTAGTTGAGAAGTAAAGGTACAGATAGTCATAATTGTTTAAAAACATTAAAATGTTAAATATTTTATATTTTATTAAAATAAAAAGTAAATAGAAAATGACAATGAAGTTACTTTTTTTTCCTGTTGTAAGCCCATTTAAGAACATTTAGCTTGATTAGTTAAAAAATATATTAAACTATTACATATAAAATATTTTTTAATATAAATTAAATATCAGAAAACAAATAAAAATCCCAATGAGGTTGTATTTTTTTCTTGTTTTAATAATTGTTTAACAACACTTAGTCAGATTTATGTTTACAAATATATATATATATATATAGTATATAGATTACTGCAAAGATTATAAAGATATATTCTGAAAACGCAACAACTTTGCATCTCAAGTAATGCATATTGTTACCTTTTTATTTTAGTAATCAGAACAATTCCAGCAAATTATATATTAAACAAGTATAATCATTTTTGCACAATGTAGCATTTCCAAATAGTACAAAACAAGGAACAATATTAATAATTACAATAATAATAATAAATAAATAACAGGTATCAATCATGGTACATGAAAGATCTCATCATATTTCTTCAAAAAAGTAAATTTTTTGTAATTAATTATTCTTAGTAATTTGATTAAATGTTCTACTTCACATAACAAAATGTATAAGTGTAGGTATTTTATGCATATTGTTACTATTGTTAAAAGTAGGCTTCTGATTACGTATGTGATTTGTCATGGTGACACTGCCTAATGCAACTGGAAGCAATAATAAAAGCACGCGTGCTAGAAGGGTGACATAGTACATAATGAAGGTAGTACATAATGAAGTTCCAGGTATGTGCTTACAAAGAGAGGCACAAGAACCACATTTGTTCTGTGTTCCCCAGTAAGAGAAGGAGTGGAGAGGTTCTTGATTTCTGTGAAGGTGATGTAAAGTTATTTAACCTGTCCTATCACAGCCATTGTCAGCGGTTCATCCGTGGGTGCTGGTAAATAAGGCAGCGGCAGCTAATTCCCTTGACATTTACACATCTCTCACGGTGACTCACTTTCGGCTGGAAGGTAGAGAGAAAGGCAAAGTTATCAAAAGATGGATTTATTGTTATGCATCCCTTTGTGGTGTTCATAAACCACGCTAGTCCCGTGTGTGTATCTCGCCATCCACGCCCACGCACTCGCTGTTGTTGACAGTGCCTGGTGTTCTTTCCTCCATTTACCTCAGTGACTGTAATCTCAGAGAGCGCGTCAGCGTGCGGGTTAGTGCGTCATGAGGGGAAGCATCACCTCACTGCGAGTGCACAGTCGACGCTGCAAACGGAACACAGCACTGCCATCTATCTCATGCTGCTGCTCTAAACAAATCCCTGTCTCTAATCCTCAAATCCAACCATTTATATTCCCTTTCAAGGCCCGACAACAATGGAATGCTAGACTAAGGCGGCTCGATGTAAACAGAGAAAAATACCTAAAATCCTTCTTCAGGTGACAGTTATATGAATGCATCACACGGTATGTGCAAAAAATAACGTCTCAGAGGGAATAATTACACAACTGAGATACAGCAAACAAATGCTTAAGACATTTAAAAGGATGGTTCGCTTAAAAATGACAAATCTGTCATTTTACTCACTCTCGTGTCGTTTCAAAAATATGGTTTAAATTCTGTGGAACACAAAAGGAGGAATTTTAAATAACATCCTAAATAAGAACATCAAAACAGTCCCAGTTCTCATTCTCGTTAATTATAGCTATTGAAATGAGCGGCCTGGATATTCTTTAGAAGTCCGAGTTAAAAGATCTTAATCGGGTTAGACGCCACATTGAATTTAACGCTGATGAAAGCGAGACTTACAGTGGCACGCACTGTATAAATGTCCTAGATCACTTAATTTTCACAACCTACAAAACTGTTTTATGGAGTTTTCGGAAAGTTTTTTATTTTTCATAAATTGTTTTATAAACAAAGTTCGGGAGGTGCACATTCAAATGATCTACCCAATCAGCGTGAGAGGAGGCCTATATAGTCATAGCCGACTCACCTACGTTCCTCCACAGTTTTCCATATCCCTCCACCACCCTATCTCCTCACTCTTGGCTTGATCCTATTCCCAGCTAGGGGTACGGGGGGAGTACTCTGGGTTCGGGCCAAATTCCGAGCTTGGAACCCTCCCCTCAGACAGCACACCAAATATGCATAACCTTTACTCTATCTGATCATATCTAAGTGTGAACTCGTGAAATATGTTTCATCAGCTGAACAGTTGGTATGATGTTATTCAACAGTACAGTCCATTGAACGCACAGTATTTCTATTCCTCACAGACTCGTTTTAATTCTTTTCAAAATTAAATATGGCACAATCCTGACAAAGGAATATACAGAAAAGATCCAAATCATTGATTTAAATATATGTCATGTTTAACATTTCTGTCACATCTGAAATTCGGTATCTCCCATTTTCCATCACCATCTATCAGTGGTCACATGACACAGCAGTATCTCCAAATAAGGATGTACAGTGAATTCCACGAAAGGTGAAAACACAGGGAGTGTCTTGTACTCACACATACACAAAGTGTGAACAATGAGATTACACAGATAAACATGATATTGGTTTTTCCTTAAGAGGGTAGAGGTTCAAAGCAAGTTCAACTGACACCAAAAAGGCAGTGGGGATTTGAGTGTCTCAGTACCAATATAAGACGTATTTACCACATAATATTGTAGAATAAAATTTCTGTGAAAAAGTAAAAGACAACTATTTATTATTAATACTTACTGTAATTTGCTTTAGTTGCAGTGGACAGTACCAAAAGTGCAGTGCCATGAAACTAGGGCTGGGTAAAAAATATAGATATCTCGATTTTAATAGATTCTCATTTTTACTAAACGATATCGATTCTTAAATCCCAAGTATCGATTAGTCTAGCCTGTTTTCAGTTAATGGATGGAACATTGAAGGGCATCTCCCATCCTATAAATCACAATAAACATTGTGCGTTGGTACTTTTAATATGAAACAAAGTCTCAGATTTTAAATTCTGTCCATTGTATTGCAGTATTCAAACAATAAATGCCGTTTTGATGCTGTTTAATGTGGAGTGACAGATCGCTGTAGCACCTCAGTTCAACAGACGCAGCAGCGCGAGGCGCACGTGAACTGATCATCTTCTCCACATTAATACCAGTTTCAGCACAAAATAAACATGACTAAACATCTGAAGGTAAGTTAAAAGAAAGAGTACAACTTTGCAATCCGTATCCTGCCTCATGTATTCGCTCAATCAGTGTTTCAGCCACGTAAAGACGTCAATATAACGGCTTGTAAACAATTCATGTAACATCACATTTACCTCAGAAAAACATATTCGGTGACCATAAACTCGTTAGTCAGCCAGAAAAATAAACTGTAGAGAGGAGCAACGAAATATATGCACCATATAACATTTATTATTTAGACATTTATTATTTCATTTTTTTTACCGTTCTTTAATGTTTTATTTATGTTTGAATAAATCCGTCCAAGTTTTTATGACAGCCATTATTTAAATGTGTATATTTTAAAAAACTAACTGAAGTAATTGTAACTTAATTATTATAAAAACTTTATTAAGTGCAATTTAAGCAGTTGTACAGCACAAATCAGTCAATTTTAACCTTCAATATTATAGTAATGTAGTACCGACTGACTCTCGTGTATATTTTACAGCATCAGTTTTGCAGAAAATTTGGCATGTATTGTACCTGATATGTATCCAAAATAATCGATATTGAATCGAATCGAATAGGTAATCGAATCGAATCACAAGCTTGTGAATCGAATCAAATCGAATCGAATCGTGAAATTTGTGTCAAAGCCCAGCCCTATGTGAAACGATTGAATATTTCCAGTCACCTAATGCAAAGCCAGCTCCATTCATCCAAATGTCATCACTGCCAAGTCCAGAAATTTCCCATCCGTTTCATTGTAGACAGTCAAAGACAAAGGGCCTGAAATGTCAGTCGAGCCAAAGTGATCAGTAGATACAAGTCATATCAGCTTGTGTGTTCATGGACCATTTCACGTAGGTGAGCCCCATCACATTGTGACATCTAGATGCTAATCGAGCTCCATGGGTTGAGCGGAGAAGACGAATGAGAAGTCGAGCATCATAAAGTTTAAAGTTAAAAGATAATTACAGTGTGTCACGTTGATTCTTGATATATCTGAATAGATCACTGGACGGCCTGCTGTTAAGATTGAGATGATGGAGTCTGGATGGCTACCTGTGCTGCAACAGTTGCATAATTAGAATTTTGGATGCTCAGTAACAGAAGTGAAATTGAACTGCCATTGGAGATTTGGAGATTTATATAATATAATGATCATATATAATGTGATTAGCATTTGGAGTTATACACACAAAATCCAGAGCACTAAAATGATCTAGCAGCAATAAAGGAAAATAAAACAACTTTTTAACTCCGTAATAACTTGGTGTACAAAGTTAGCAAAGAGTTCAGAGTTTGCGTCTAATGCATGACCCACTTTGGGGTTATTTTGCATGTCAGAGATATTCTAATACACACACCTAAAGGAAGTCTGTAAAGGACAAAGGTCACTAGTGGTTGAGCTCAAGAACTGGTGAGCACGCAATCCTCACTTCCCTTCTTTAGTTTGTAGCGCTACATACAGGCGCCGCTCTGGTGACAGCACTGGGGGCCATGTTGAGAGATGAATCTGGACAAAGGAGCCTTGAAATGCAGGTAGCAACCGCTGCCCTACCCCCATCAAGTGGTCTGGCCCAACTAACAAAAACACAACCTTATCCACCCTACTTTGCTAATGCAATAGAAATACCACATCCAGGAGACCAATATTTCTGTCGTGAAGGAGCTGAAATGCCCAAATTCGCATTTAATGCACAAATGTATACAAGTACATGCCATGATTGGCCTTGACCCTGCGCTCCGGCCGGCTTTACATAAACTTCCCCATGTCTTTTTTCCGCAGTGCCTCTACAGCAGCTGTGTCAACACACACAAGGGTCCTGACCTTAAACAAACCCTTATGAAAGTCATTACACACTGTCTCACTAATTTACCCACATTTGGAAATCTGACAGCAGTGTGAAATCGTAAATACGCAATAAAAATAAGAGCTCGGGTCGGTGTGTTTGGTTTTGTAATTAGCTTATAATCACTGGGTCTAATTCAATAACAATTGCATAGATTATTCATCTTTATTCAGACAGGAGAACTTCTCGCGAACAATTTTTGCCTAATATCCAACACATGCATACGCACGTGAATTTGTTCTTAACCTTGATCTAATGTTAATGGATTTGAAATGAGGTTAGTCATTTAAATAAAACACGGCTAAACCATAGCCATATAAGAACTTTCTACATAAACTTTACTTTCGTCACACTCAGCAAACATGACACTTGCGCAGTAAGAACCTTGAGCACGTATAAAATAGACAAATTTTGGTAAATGCCAACATGGGTGGAAATTGTCAGAAAATAAGATAATTATTTTTAGTTCATTTCATGCTTTCAAGTTCAGCTAAGGGAGTCAGATTGTTTTATTAAAGTGGTAATTCACTACAGGCAAGATGGACTTTTAATAAAATTGGCTGCATTAGAAAGGCAAAATAATTTTTTTAAATCAATGCTACTGTAACAGGGCTGACAAGACATGAGACTTGCGGATCCATATGCAAGCGCATAAAACACGGCTAAACCATAGCCATATAAGAACTTTCTACATAAACTTTACTTTCGTCACACTCAGCAAACATGACACTTGCGCAGTAAGAACCTTGAGCACTACTAAGTGTGCCATCCTCAAAACCAGTTCAAACACAAACTTTTATACAGACCCAGATTACAGACCTCTTTAACACCTATAAGGCCACCTAAAGTATGTGGTTTTTTAATATTTTTTCATAAATTTCGAAAAAATATTTTGTACATTTTAAATACATTTAATACGAACATTATTACGCAGATTTCATTCACAAATCTCTGTGTACACACACTTAGTGAACGAGACCCATTGTTTTAAATATTAAAAGACTAAAGGTTGTTCAGCGGTTGACTCCTTTATATGAAAGCTACGTTAAAAACTACATCACATGAATTTAAACAGGAAGTAAAATCAATTATAATTTTTGCTCTACAATGAACTGTTGAATTTTGAAAAGCGACCTTTTTTGGACCAACCATTCATGCCAGTTCTGTATTATTGCTAACATAAATTAGCTAGCAAGACAGTGCTGAGAATTTATAGGTGGATATTATTCTAGCAGCTGGATGTTATTTATTCTTTGTTTGTGCACTTCATCATCTCTGGTTTCCACTTTTTATCTGTTTTTCCAGAGGGCCCCTTGTTTGGTGTCATAACAAACCCGCCCTGTGCCTCCATTCGACGCTGTTCCTTCGGCTTCGTTGACACAACTTTGTTTCATTACGTGTTGCCCCGCTGCATTTTTTGTTTTTCTTTCTTCTCAGATTCACCATGTTAAAATGCATCACAGCGGATATGAAGTTACAGAGAACCTGCATCATATACAGGTTGGGTTTCAAAGCAACGGCCGAGTAGGGCGTTGGTAGCTTAGACTCGTCTGGGGAACCGCAGAGTGACTCATTGTCACCTCATCAGCCTTACAGGAGAAGTTGGTGCTGAAAAACCCCACATTGTTCACATCCCAGCTTCTGAAAAATGTTGATATAGGTGTTTGGCGTGCCAAGCTTCCTCCTCCAGAAATCAGCCACACATATACAATCGAGAAGCCACTTCTTCAGGCCTGGCCCCAGGCCCTCTCAGCCATCACTGTGTCACAGCGGGGCTGGTGACTAACGGTTTTGGCTGCTACTTTTGCAAGGAAGCGGCTGACGCTTCAGGGCCACTCTGCCAGAATACACAGGCTGGGAATCTGGCCAGTGGCGATATAGGAGGGAGCTGCAGGCATGCCAGGCCTGGGAGGAAAGCCATCGCATTAAAAGTGTCTGTTCAAAAAGGGGGAAAAAAATGGCACGCCTTGATGACACGCAGAGAATCTAAAACAGCCTGCAGGCAAATAAGCGGGACACACCGTATGTAAATGGCCGTTACAAGCAAGCCAAAGGACAGCTGTGACGTGGCACTGACGTGAATTTGCACGTATGATATAGTAAAGATAAGCGTTTTAGTATCCAGTTCTGGGTGCTAATTTTAGCACAGGCTAGAACAAAGCTGTGCTCATGTACATGAAGGCCATTTCCTCCTGTTAGATTTTGACCTTTGTAGTCAAGACCAGAGCGCTTCATCCGCTGACACATCAACCCACAGGGGCTGAGAAAGGCCACCAGAACAATGCACTCTTAACCTGTGAAGAAAAAAGACAGATGAGCAGAAAACGGGTACTGTCCCCATCACAGGAAGCTGAAGCAATTCCCTTTGTGTGAAGACTGTGAATGGGCTCAATACTGCTGACCACAGACCACAGGCATTAGCAGCCGGCACATGGCCAATTCGGTTTGACCTTCAAACTGGTTCCTGGAGCACAGCTTCAGCGAAATGCCCCCTTCAACCTTTTTGAAAGAGCAGTCATTTGTTTGCCTACTTCTCAGACCTCTTCTTTGTGAAATTTAGTATGTTTTTAACAGCGGGCAGTCAGCCACAGAAGACCAGTCAACCATGAACCGAAGCCTTTTCAAACTCGACCCCTGACATATGCGTGACAAAATCTGCACCTTTTAGGAGTTCAGCATGTCTCCTGTTTGTTTTTCAAAACACCGTAGGCTGATTGGAGGATTTTTCTTGTGTATTCTGCTAGACAAACTCCTTTATTTATTTTTGTTCAGAAATACGAGAGGAGTCGCCGAAAGGCAAGAAAACAAAATCATGTGTTTTGTTGCTGTTAGCTCATTAAAAGACATTTTAATTTTGCCACTAAATCATTTCCAGCCATCTTAACCAACATCAGAGTGATGCTCTCCAACAAGACCTTGACGAAAGAGGGTTTGTATGTTGTGTACTGCAGTACTAGTCTCTAAATCTTCTAAAACGTTTAAAAGGGAGCAGAAAATGCTTCTTGTAACTTTTGTTGTTGATGTCAAAGATTGTGCATCTAATCAAACACTACAGTATAAAATAGACAAATTTTGGTAAATGCCAACATGGGTGGAAATTCTCAGAAAATAAGATAATTATTTTTAGTTCATTTCATGCTTTCAAGTTCAGCTAAGTGAGTCAGATTGTTTTATTAAAGTGGTAATTCACTACAGGCAAGATGGACTTTTAATAAAATTGGCTGCATTAGAAAGGCAAAATAATTTTTTTAAATCAATGCTACTGTAACAGGGCTGACAAGACATGAGACTTGCGGATCCATATGCAAGCGCTTTATTAGGAGAAGACAGAGACGTGGTCATAAAACAGGCACGGGTCAGATAATGGCAGACAGGTATATGGCGGGCAAAACACAAGAATGGTCCTAGGGCTAGCGTGGGTCGACGATCGGCAGACAGAATCACAGGAGCGAGACTAGAGGGATAAATCCAGGGAGACAGGCAAAGATCAGAACCGAGAAAACTGACAAGGCAAGGCAAGGCAAAACAAGGAAACACGGGAAGGATAACAGGAACTAGGAAAACTAACAGGCGAAGTAATACTCGGCAGTGAATGGTAGTTTGAGTGAGTGATATATAGTGAGTGAGTGATGTGAAACAGCTGTGTGCAATCAGTGAAAACAGCTGTGTGCAATCCGTGCTGAGTGCAATCAGTGCAATGAATGATGGGATATGTAGTCCAGGGTGCTATGCAACAGTTTGTGTTGTGCGAGAGTCAATGTAATGGAAAGGGTGACCTCTGGTGGTGAATAAACAGAAGTCCATGGACCGAATTCGTGACAGCTACGTAGAAATCAGCATAATATAGAAATCCTGGCCAGGACGTTTCTGGGAAAATGGACACGTATGGTCGCCCTAATGCTACGTGACTAAATAAGATGGAATAAGATGTAGGGTAGTATTAAGAAAACAAAAGTGGTATTGCACATCTTTTTATTGAACAGTAGGGGAGAACATTTAACTGTTCATGAGGTAGATTGCCTGGGGGAAGAAACTTTTCTTGTGCCTGGCTGTCCTGGTGTTCGGTGCTCTGTAGCGCCGGCCAGATGGTAAAAGTTCAAAAAGGAGATGGCTTGGATGTGAGGGATCCAGAGTGATTTTCTGAGCCCTTTCGCTCACTTTGGAGTCTGGATATATACAGTTCTTGAAGCGTGGGCAGGGGAGCACCAGAAATCCTTTCAGCAGTCAGAATAGTCGACTGTAGTCTTCTAATGTCTGATTTTGTAGCTGAGCCAAACTAGACAGTTAATTGAAGTGCACAGGACAGACTCAATGACGGCTGAGTAGAACTGTGTGAGCAGCACCTGTGGCAGGTTGAACTTCCTCAGCTGGCGATAGAAGTACAATCTCTGTTGGGCCTTCTTCACAATGGAGTCAATGTGATGGTCCCACTTCAGGTCCTGAGAGATGGTGGTGCCCAGGAATCTGAATGACTGTACTGCAGCCTCAGTGCTGTTCATGATGGTGAGTGGGGAGAGTGCAGGGGGGTTTCTCCTGAAGTCCACGATCATCTCCACTGCGGCGGGGCAGAGGACCACCACGGCGGAGCAGAGGACCACCAGAACCAGACAGTAGACCACCACGGCAGGGCAGAGGACCACCATGGCGGGGCAGAGAACCACCCCGGCAGAGCAGAGGATCACCACGGCGGAGCAGAGGACCACCAGAACCAGACAGTAGACCACCACGGCGGGGCAGAGGACCAACACGGCGGAGCACAGAG
>NW_015505446.1:1090964-1101841 GCF_001515645.1 Sinocyclocheilus grahami | reverse complement strand
TTCAGGGGCAGCCTCCCTGGCTGGGTCGGGACAAGACAAAAGTTCACAAACGGCCTCCATAACCGTGACAGGACAGGATGAGGATTCCCAGACGGCCTCCATAGCCGTGACAGGACAGACAAAGAGTTCCCAGACGACCTCCTTGGCCGGAACAGAACAGGCAGATCGTTCACTGACGGCCCCCTTGCCTGGAACAAGACAGACAGAGAGTTCGCCGAGTATTCTGTAACGGGGCTGACAAGACGTGAGACGTGCGGATCCATATGCAAGCTCTTTATTAGGAGAAGACAGAGACGTGGTCATAAAACAGGCATGGGTCAGATAATGGCAGACAGGTATATGGCGGGCAAAACACAAGAATGGTCCTAGGGCTAGCGTGGGTTGACGATCGGCAGACAGAATCACAGGGGCGAGACTAGAGGGATAAATCCAGGGAGACAGGCAAAGATCAGAACCGAGAAAACTGACAAGGCAAGGCAAGGCAAAACAAGGAAACACGGGAAGGATAACAGGAACTAGGAAAACTAACAGGCGAAGTAATACTCGGCAGTGAATGGTAGTTTGAGTGAGTGATATATAGTGAGTGAGTGATGTGAAACAGCTGTGTGCAATCAGTGAAAACAGCTGTGTGCAATCCGTGCTGAGTGCAATCAGTGCAATGAATGATGGGATATGTAGTCCAGGGTGCTATGCAACAGTTTGTGTTGTGCGAGAGTCAATGTAATGGAAAGGGTGACCTCTGGTGGTGAATAAACAGAAGTCCATGGACCGAATTCGTGACAGCTACGTAGAAATCAGCATAATATAGAAATCCTGGCCAGGACGTTTCTGGGAAAATGGACACGTATGGTCGCCCTAATGCTACGTGACTAAATAAGATGGAATAAGATGTAGGGTAGTATTAAGAAAACAAAAGTGGTATTGCACATCTTTTTATTGAACAGTAGGGGAGAACATTTAACTGTTCATGAGGTAGATTGCCTGGGGGAAGAAACTTTTCTTGTGCCTGGCTGTCCTGGTGTTCGGTGCTCTGTAGCGCCGGCCAGATGGTAAAAGTTCAAAAAGGAGATGGCTTGGATGTGAGGGATCCAGAGTGATTTTCTGAGCCCTTTCGCTCACTTTGGAGTCTGGATATATACAGTTCTTGAAGCGTGGGCAGGGGAGCACCAGAAATCCTTTCAGCAGTCAGAATAGTCGACTGTAGTCTTCTAATGTCTGATTTTGTAGCTGAGCCAAACTAGACAGTTAATTGAAGTGCACAGGACAGACTCAATGACGGCTGAGTAGAACTGTGTGAGCAGCACCTGTGGCAGGTTGAACTTCCTCAGCTGGCGATAGAAGTACAATCTCTGTTGGGCCTTCTTCACAATGGAGTCAATGTGATGGTCCCACTTCAGGTCCTGAGAGATGGTGGTGCCCAGGAATCTGAATGACTGTACTGCAGCCTCAGTGCTGTTCATGATGGTGAGTGGGGAGAGTGCAGGGGGGTTTCTCCTGAAGTCCACGATCATCTCCACTGTTTTGAGCGTGTTCAGATCCAGGTTGTTAAGACTGCACCAGAAAGCCAGCTGCTCAGCCTCACTTCTATATGCAGACTCTTCGGCCATCCTGGTAAAGTGGAGAAAAAATACACATTGTTATTTTTTTACATAACTATTGACATTTTAACAATACAAAGCTTAGTTGATTTTAAGGACATTTTTGTTTACTTCTGTTTGTTAAAGAATTTTGTGTTTGAGTCATTACTTGGTGTCCAACATAAAAACCATTGTTCTAGAGCGCCGTCCCAGACATACCCAATGTTACCCATGCAAAAAGAAATGAGTACTGGCTTAGAGAGATCCTGCCACAGAACTGCTTTATTTACCAAACAAACACAACTGATAAGTCAGCATTCAGTTCTGTGTACATACGTCTACTGATGTTCAGTGAGTCGTCGGGGTGGTTCAAAAGTGCCTTTGGTGTGAAGTGTAAACAGACTCATCCTCCAGGGAGGGTTGTGGTGAATTCTTACATGACGGGAACTTAAACACCGCGGCTGAGGTGCCGGAAAGAGTGAAGTGAAAAGAAAAACAAATGGAAGGAATTATTGTTTTAAAATTTTCGCTGTTGTTATTCAAACCTCAAACTTTTTGTTCTCCTTTTTGCCTGTTTTATGTCAAGTTTTTGATTATGTTAGCTATGTTTAGTTGCTTTCATGAAAATCTGTGGGGACCTGTTCCACACCACAATGTAAGCAGCACATAATTGCCTGCATAACTGCAAGACTCACAGTGTTTCTACACTGATAGCATAACTGAACTTCTGCTCTATACAAAAAACAAAGTGATTTCTGACTTACTGGCTCTAAAGTATGCTATCAGAAGTGGGCAATTGAGAATTATTAAAAACTTGATTGTCATGAAATCTAAAAAAAGTAAGCAAAAGTAAAAGTAAAAAAGAGCAAATACTAACTAAAATTTATTTTAAGAACTAATTAAGTTCCCTGAGCTATGAAGGAGCAACCACTAAGCAATAAAATGTTCCTCTTGGCAGTACCATCAGTTAAATTTTACTTAATAAAAGCCTATAGAAAAAATGTTGATAAATAAACTTAAACTTTCAGCATTGTTCAGAGCAATAAAAACAGGCATAATGCCAAAACTGTACTTGCAGCGCTGCTTCTGCTATGCTGCAACACACTACTTACACTGGCAATGTGAATGCTATAATTTATTAAAATGGGTTCTGAAATAAATATGTCCAAGGCTGCATTTCCCAAAACCATTGTAATCCCAAATACATCACTGGTGCCAATGATTTCTACAGTCTTGCATGCGTTTGGGAAACATATCCCAAGTTTGCAGGGTTGAGGTTACTATTGACATCTCAAAAACAAAAAACTCCATAAAGATAGCGATATCCAATGTGGACAGACTTCAAAACAGCCCTTTAATTTTGATTGTGTCATTGAAACGTGATCATTTTGCACTGACTGTTGATGTCTAATCACAACCGTGAAATTCAATAGGTTAATTTACTCATGTTGCTTCACAAACCTGCACAGCGCCAATGTTCATTACCAGAGGACATTTATAGAAAAGCAGACTGATGTACAATGAAAGAGCTTAATTACAGCACCTCGCAACCTCAAAATTAATTGTAAGGTTTTGCCACAAGGCCATGAAAATAAATCAGCCTTTGACTCATAACACTGTTTTCATCCAGAACAAAAACCTGCAAGTGTCAAGGAATACAAGGTTTTATGAAATGCTTTGACTCTTAAGGAGATGGGATTACTTTGTGTGATTCTGGGCTTCATTGTGGAGCAAGTGGATCGTGAGTGAAATCCCCTGTCAGGCACTGGTGCTTATCCCGATTTCTGTGTTGTTTCTTTCAACCAAAAGAACTCTGTCACAAATGCATGTAATCTTGGTGACAGACAGAGGGAGCGAAAATTTAATTTCGGGTGAAAGGCAACAAGAAAACAAGTAGTAAGGGGGAAAAGAAATAAAAAGAGGGTTTGAAGAAGCATTTTTGTTTATGCAAAACAGGGAGGTACTGAGTTTCCTTAACAGTTCATAACATACCTTTGCAGCTATAATTATTGACTCAGAGCATGTACTGTATGGTTAGGAATGTGTTGTGCATTATTCGCAGCAACTTCAAAATCTCAATTATTAATGAAAAATAGAAAAAAAGAAAGGAAATGAAAGAACTGTGTGAGAATGCATATGAAAGAACAATGATGCAACAGCAAGGAAATACAAAAACGCCACAAAATCAACATCAGAGTAAGATAAGTCATTGACTATGTTCGGAAAGCATGCTACCATTGTTGAGCTATGATTTGATTAGACTGTCAAAAGTTAATACTTTTTTATATAAAACTGGGTTAAAAATAATATCTGCAAGCCCTTGCTGAATTAAACATGCACTTAATGAGCTTATATAAAATATTATTGTTTTAGACGTTTACCATTGCATACTGCACACTGCATACTGCACACTGCCGACACTATTTTTATATAATTACTACTCAGTATTCAGTGTACATTGTGCCGCATGCAATAATCAGCCTACATGGGTTTGAATCCGGCCTGTGTCTCGTTCCATTCTTCTTCTTCTTCACCCCAATGTTTCCTATTATATCTCTATTCTCACTATCAATAAAATGGCCCAAAACATCCTTTCTTAAATGTTCCCATTAGTTGCTATGGCCTGTAGTGACCTCATTAAACAGAGACAGCACTGTGGAGTGTCTGAGAGTTGAGTGTTCTTAAAAAACATCCTACCAATCACTGTCCTCAGGGTTCTATGTCCTCACCTGTTTAAAAAAAATACTCCCAATCTTTCTCTTTAAATGGAGAGCAAATGGACACTTGCTTAAGTCTCAGACATTCTTCTGATAAAAAAGACCCAAATAATCACAAAATGTTTTTCAGAAACCTTTTAAAACTTTGAGATCTCCCTTTCTCTCTCTTTTGTTTTCTTCAAAAATCATCTCAATTATGTCTCATATGTGATTTGATTTGCATCCAATAAGATTTCAAAATGAATTCAGGAATTTCTTCATTCCATAGCACTGCTTGTGTGTTTTTGTTTTAGTTAGGAGCATTTTAGATGCTAATAAAAGGATATCAAAAAAGTATGTTAGCTCTATTCTCTACATCAACAACTGTCTTATTCTTTTTTATTTTTCCCATGGAATTCTAAGAGAAACATCTGAGATTTAGATTTAGAGCTGTAACATCTAAAAAATAGAGTTATATAATTTTATTAACTATCAAAAATGCTCTTAACTAAAACAAAAGTATTTAAAAAATGTATGTGGGTAGCACATATCATTTTGGTTTCGGAAGAACCCGGCAAACAGGCCTAACCCCAGATCTCCACGAAAGCAACTAAATATAGCTAACATAATCAGAAACCTAACATGAAATATAATACACTTAAGCATTTTGCAGACCCTCTTATCTACTGCTTTCAAGCTATGAATTTGATCAGTGGTCCAGTGCTCCACCAGTTAAGTTAAAGGGGTAGTACACTCAAAAATGAATTTCATGTCATTCCAAACCTGTATGACTTTCTTTTGTCTGTTAAACACACACAAAAAATGTTTTTGTTCTTACAATGAAAGTCAGTGGGGTTCAATGTTGATTTAAAAGTTAAAAAAAGAGCAAATACTAACTAAATTTTCTTTTAAGAACCCATTAAGTTTCCTGAGCTATGAAGGAGCAACCACTAAGCGATGAAATGTTCCTCTAGGCAGTACCATCAGTTCTGAATGGACGGTGTGAAGCAAATGACTGTGGTAAATGGGGTTAATACTAGAAAAGGGCTTAAAGAGGGCTTTTTTTCTTTTAAGCATTGTGCGTGTATGTGTATGCACGTCTGTTCAAGGAGGCTTGGGGCCCAGACACTTGGAATCATTTAGAGAGTATGTTGAGTGTGGGTGGAAAGGAATGTGTGCCCAGATAAAAAAGAAAAGAAAGTGAAAGAAAAACAGAGGAGAAAGGAGGAGTGGGAGTGTGTGTGATAGACAGAGAAAGGGCAAGCGAATGGGGTGGTGGAGGGGGAAGTGCCACCTGAGATGGAGGAACGCTTTAAGTGGCAGAAAGCAGGGAGGAGAGAGAGGGTGAAAAAGAGGACACCGAAAGAAAGGAAAAGAGGTGGGAGAGGGGAAACAGGAGGGAACAGCAGACAGAGGGGGGAGAGAGAGCGAGAGAGAGAGAGGGAGAGAGCGCAGAAAAGCAAGCAGCCCACTCTCTTACCTACTGTTCTCCATCAAGCAGATTTCAAATGGCTTTTGCAGGTCTCGCTTAGG
Organism: Sinocyclocheilus grahami; assembly: GCF_001515645.1. Taxonomy (NCBI): domain Eukaryota; kingdom Metazoa; phylum Chordata; class Actinopteri; order Cypriniformes; family Cyprinidae; genus Sinocyclocheilus; species Sinocyclocheilus grahami. Next base: position 1,096,035 of record NW_015505446.1, on the reverse strand, counting down.
GGAACATCTATTTCTATCACAATGCTGCCCACACACATCTCTCTGACAGCCGACGGGAGGGGGAGAGCGAGTAGGAGAGAGGGGGAAGAGATGGAAAATAGAGAGAGAAACATAGAACAAGCGATCGTTCTGGCCTTAATGGTGCACTAGCTTGAGCTTGAGGTTAGCATGCGAAGCCGCCGCTGCCCATGAGGTCCAAACAAGGAGGTATCCAATACCTGGAAAAAGCAATCCGTTAGCATTTGCATTCAGCTCAATAGCAGTTGCTTGGCTGGTGCAACTGCACCAGAAGTATGCGACCTGAAGGGTGGTAATAATAATATTAATAATACTAATACTAATACTAATAATATGTATTATTATTATTACTAAATAAACATATTAAACCAAATAAGAAATATTACAGTAAAAATTGCATAAGAAAGATGAAATATTTGCTGTAAAAAAACTGAAAATTTCAGAAAAAGTATCAATTTTACAGTACAACTATAAAATAACAATATTAGTATTAATGGCTGTCTTAATTTAGTAATTATTTAAATGTTAAACCATGAAGCTTTTTTCTATTTTGTCAACAACAGCACTTCCATTAAAAGTCTGGGAAGATGGTTTGGCGTATGTTATGTTTTGAAATTTCACTATTAATAAGATGGCGTTTGAAACAACCTGCTTTGAGATTCTGAAAACCCAGGATCATGAGCTGTTTGCGTGTAAAAGAACACAGTGCCACACTTCATTTAGAAAAACGCAGTGCATGTATTTATTTAATTAAATGGCAGCCTTTATGATTTGATAATGGCACTAAGCCAGTTCGCTTTTATTGCGATTAATTGTGCAGCCCTACTGTATTCCGTTTTCTTCTACCATTCCCATTCAGCCTTCCGTCTTTGTTTTTCCTAACCCATCGTTTTTATTGACCCTGTCCGTTTCTTTTCCATTTCGAGCATCTCATCCCCTCTCCATCCCTCCCCCAGTCCTGTTTTTGTCTTCTTCCCTCATCCTTTTCCCATGTGACCACGCCTGCTCTGAGAGCGACTGCAGCCTCACTGCCAGAGGATTCCGCCGTAATATGAACGAGAAACCAGCTTTTCCAGGGAGAAACGGGGCAGCAGAATAGGAGGACAGTGCACATACAGTTAGCACATACACTTACAGATATTGACATGTCACATTTCCATGACAAATACTGGGGTTAGAATCAGGAATAGTTCTTATTTTAAACAGAGATGCTTCAACACCCCAAGGGTTCTAATAGCCTGCGTATTTGATGTCATTGTGCATTCTCTTTCCACGATAGTTTAATATTGACTGCTGTCTGATCAATAATAAAGATTGCATTCATATGGCGAGTCCTATCTGAAATTGATATATGCACGGAAAGTGACCTCGGATGTCTATTAAAAATATTCAAAGCCCAAACATTACGTGATGAACAAGTATATTGATTTCTGAAGAGAGAAATGTATGTGCCTTATAAAGGCCACAGAATCTTCAGCTGAGCCACATAGAGTTAAAATACCAATGACATTGTTCAAAACAGAAATCTCTGCTGACATATTTCCACCCATTGAAAGATGGTGCCCCGCTTTGTGTCTGACAGGCAGACGAGGGCCTAATCCTAATCTTACTGAGCCTGCAAGACCGATCAGCCTGTCAGGCACAAAGCGAGGGAAACTTTCAGATATCTGCCATATTTCCTATTAAAATAGCTGGTGCGAGACATCAAAGGGCTGGTTACAGTTTTAAAATAGCTTTTATCCTTAAAATTACATCACAGTCTGGCAAAACCATACAAAACCACTTTGTTTGCAAACAAATTGATAAAACAGACAAGCCATGCTCATGATATCAAACTTTTATCATATCTACACTTGCAGTATTGTTGGGGACGCAGACATTGTCATTGTAAAAAGCATTTGATTGGACAAAAGTGCAAGTGTAATATTTTCCAGAAGAAAAAGCCTGTATATTTCAAATATGTACATTTGCTAAAAGTTAATTTTGTTACCCAGACCGCAACATAGTGTCGGCCCAGATCCCACCCACATCTGGGCCGCGTGGAATCCACACGTAACAGATACGGGTCGGATCTGAGCCAACACTATGTTGCTGTCTGGGTAGTGTTTTGGACATTAACAAAATTGCTTTAAAAGTGCATTAGGTCGCTAATAACTACAGGAAGAGAAGCTAAAGACAGTGAGAAATTGAAAATGCTTGTTTTCATTTGTCACATGTTTCTTTGTCTTAGTTTCCTGCCAGTCATCAGTCGTCATGGACACTCACCTAGTCATCACACCTGTTCATTATCATCTCGTTAAGTTGTTCCTTCTCAGTCACTCATGGTCCAGTCACCGTTATGTTTACTGTGTGCTGCCCTGCCTGTCTGCGTATTATTTGGATTATTCTCATTAAACTTAATGTTGGAACATTACTCTTTGTCTTCTTCTATCTTCCTCGCAACAACCTGTGACAATAGGAGGGCGCATCCGGTTTCTGGTTGCTCTAGTTTTGGCGTGTCGCTCACCTTTAGTGTAGACAGTAGTAAACAGTGTATTAAAACACTAATGAATTTTAGACCACAATAAGCGATATTTCATCTACACTCATATTGTTTTCTGGTCCTGTTTTACATTAAACACACCCTTTTCTGCCATGGACTTTCCATTGGCTTCAACTACTTTAATAATGAGTTAAATACATTGTATAACTCCCCAAAACTGTGTAACTAATCCTCACAGAATGTATTATTTTGTCATTAAGACGTTACTTTATTAAGCTGCTTGGCTGGATGGTTCCCACAACTGATTTCAGGTTTTGTCAGGTCTTTGTGTTGACATTTCTTTATTTAATGGTTTAATGCCATTCGTTATAACAAATATTCTGTTTAAAAGCATTATGGACCACCTACACTAGCCCTCAAACAAAGCAGGCTAGTTCTGGGTCTGATACAAGTGCTTTTTTGTTATTTAAACATGTCAAAATAAACACCTCCAGTACAGTAAAAGAATTAAATGTGGTACAAACAAAAAAATGTAGCATAGTATCGAAGCTTTTTGAATTCCTGTGTGGTCTCGTTTCTCATTCTTGTTCAACACAAATACTTTTTGTGTTTACTCTTTTTTTTTTTTTATCCAGAATGTCACATCTGTCTCCATGGTCGTGGAAAGCTCATCCCTCCTACGCTGATCCGAGACCAGCCTCTCTAGATGAACCCAAACAAGAGCCATTGTGAAGGTAATCTTAAAACCAGTCTGAGATCAGGGTGAGAGAGTGACTTCCACCAATACCACCTGCATGGCAGTGAAAACAGGATCAGCACAAGAAAGACCCTTGTCCTCGCATAAAATACGAGACTTCTCAGTGCAGTGCAAAAACAAACACCCCCACCCTTTCAACGAGGCATTGAGGCACAGATTATGAGGCAGTGCACAAGACAAACCATGTTCCACGAACAGACAATAACTCAGAGACCACCCTGAGGACATTTAAACTCTGGAGCCCCCAATGAGGCTTCTTTGTCGTGTTTACACAAACCCAAACTCAACTGCATGATTTGAGTTGTTTTCCAAAACCTAGTGAGCTGCTTCCATTTTGCCTTCAAAGATACGTCTAAGGCAGTCTCTTTTGTTAATTGAAAAGTAAAAAAAAAACTTTCACCTTTTCAATGAACACACACACACATATATATATATATATATATATATATATATTGTAAGTCGCTTACCAGGTTCAATTTCTATCTATTATAATTATATCTTTATAATTATATATAATTTTCAGTGATTTAAATATTTTTTATTGAACACACTTTTAATCAAAAATATTTTAATCATTAAATTAAAATTATTGATAAAATTTTTTATTATTATAAATATATATTTATTACAATATTTTTGAACATACCTTTTCTCTATGTATTGAACGTTCTAAATCAGTCACTTATGAGTTCTGTGTAGGATACTTCCTTAGAAGGCTATATAGGAAACAAGGCAGCTCACTAGGATTTGGAACATAGTTAATGACTCCTAAATGATGTGTTCCCCCCAGTCCTAGCGTGACTGACCTTCACCGTCACGTGTCTCAACCATTGTGGTCTTGTGGGTCCTGGTGTCATGACTAAGCTTGATTGTATGAAAAGAGAGTGGGCATTAGCATTGGTATTAGTAAAGCCCTGGGCATCACAGAGGAGCAGCTGGCCGTGAATGCTCCAGCGAGACTCGGCCGGGCTCTGGAGCTCGCCGCAAATGGACTGATCTGGAATGAAGGGTCTGTTGAACATCTGCTAATTTTCCAGCAGCGCTGCTGTATGATCTGAGGCCTAGAGATGAGGGACATTGGGGGTTGGTTGGTTCATCAAAAGTGCTGTGAAAGCTGGAGATTCCAGATGATGTCCATAGTCTAGGCAGACATAGTGTGTGACATGCTTTTAAAGTGATAGATCACCCAAACATTTTGGGTCCAAACCTGTATGACCATCTTTCATCTGTGGAACATAAAAGAAGATATTTTGAGAAATGTCTTAGTTTTTTTGTCTAAAGTGGAAGTCGAAGGTAATCAAAATTGTTTGGTTACCAACATTCTACAAAATGTTTTTGTATTTTGTGTTTCACAGAAAAATGAAAGTCATACAGATTTGGAATGACGTGAGGGTGAGTAAATGATTTTGGATGGATTATCTCTCAACATGAAAGTGATCATAATACATATTACTTAAAGGGGTCATATGATGCGATTTCAAGTTTTCCTTTCTCTTTGGAGTGTTACAAGCTATTCGTGAATAGATAAGATCCCTAAAGTTGCAAAGACTAAAGTCTCAAACCCAAAGAGATATTCTTTATAAAAGTTAAGACTCGTCCACGCCCTCCTAAAACTCCTCGTTTAAACACACCCCCACATGTCTACGTCACTGTGTGGGAAAACTTGCATAATGCCGCCCAAATGTTCACACAAAGAAAGAAGGCCTAACTTTGATTCTCGTTGTAGTATTGTTGCCGCCGCCGCCATGTCGTGGAGATGCTGTGTTTCGCTGTGAAAGTGAAAATACTTTGTTTGGTCTTCCAAAAGAGGACAC
>NW_015505446.1:1089142-1090613 GCF_001515645.1 Sinocyclocheilus grahami | reverse complement strand
TTGTTGTTTGTCATTTCTCCAATCACAAATGCAGACATGGTTTTATGTTTACGCGGCGCAATGCAACGCAACGCGTAAAAAGACAGTATAAGTCATTATAATCCGTATGCTGGATGCAACAAATGCCTCGTTTATAATGGGTTTTCATGTTTTTGTCTCGTCGCTCCGGCCGGGACACGGCATCACAGTATGGTAAGGGGCGTAACATTTCCGTCACACGCTTGAGGTATTCAGCCAATCACAACGCACTGGATAGCTGGCCAATCAGAGCACACCTCGCTTTTCAGAACGATGAGCTTTGTAAAAATCTACGCGTTTCAGAAAGGCGGGGCATAGAGGAGAATCAATAATGTACAGTATGTGGAAAATAATGTGTTTTTTAACCTTAAACCACATAAACACATTTCATTACACCAAATACACAAAATTATGTTCTTTTTTAGCAACATCATATGACCCCTTTAAATAATGACACATTTCTGAGTAAAATATGATATTCAGTCAAAAAAAAAATTAATGAATGACTGAATGCAGAATGAGATTTTACAAAAACAGTTCTTTAGAATAACGTGGCAATTAATTGTGCACAATAAAAATGTGTATTAACATTCATGTTGACTTTTAAAATGAATTTCATAATCTTTCATCAAAATATAATAACTTTCTTTGCTAAAACAGCTGTTATTTTCCACTGATAAAATAAAAATAATATTATCTAATAATAATAGCATGGACCACTTTCGGTTACACTTTATTTCGATAGTCCACTTTAGACATTCTACTAACTGTAAGTAACTTTGTAACTACATGTCAACAACATGTCAACTAATTCTCATTAATTTGCATCTACATGTCTACTAGCTCTCAGAGTAGACTGTTAGGGTAGGTTTAGGGTTTGTAGAATAAGTTGACAAAGAAAGTGTTAGAAGATATTAAGCAGACAGTCTACTAATACTCTACTAACTACTAGCTGACATGTAGTTGTAAAGTTACTTACTGTTAATAGAATGTCTAAAGTGGACTATCGAAATAAAGTGTTACCCCACTTTCAAAATCCAGTCAAATTCTGGTGGATGAAAAAGTCCCTACTTTCTTTATGATCATACATGCATCAGACACAATTTATTTGTGCATATATTTGTAATGAAAAAAAAAGTGAAACAGTTCATATAAAATATGTGTTTATGTTTTAAATCTCAAATATATTAATTAAAATACACATAAACACATATAAGTGTAAAATAAAATATATCATAGCTTACTTTCCAAGATCCACCCAATTATGGCTAGATAAAATAAAAAGCAGGTAAAAAAAAATTTTTTTTTATTGTTTCACTATCTAAACATTATATTCCGTCACATTGCGGAAGTTAAAAGCAATGCGAGTGTTCTAGAATTTCATAGTCAAATATTCTCTAAAATGACAAGTGTAGAAAAAGCGCAATGGCCATCTCTGATCTCACTCCCCTCC
>NW_015505446.1:1057657-1086425 GCF_001515645.1 Sinocyclocheilus grahami | reverse complement strand
CAGCACATTTTATGGAGGACTGTTTCCTGATCCTGGTAGAGTAGACTACAATGCCGGCTGTTCTGACTCACAGACTGTAAGTATGTTTTTATATTTAAAGAAGTTGCCACTGATGATTCAAACACGAGTTTTGAGCAGTGTAGGGTAGCGCTTGTTGTTTGTCGTTTCTCCAATCACAAATACAGACATGGTTTTATGTTTACGCGGCGCAATGCAACGCAACGCGTAAAAAGACAGTATAAGTCATTATAATCCGTATGCTGGATGCAACAAATGCCTCGTTTATAATGGGTTTTCATGTTTTTGTCTCGTCGCTCCGGCCGGGACACGGCATCACAGTATGGTAAGGGGCGTAACATTTCCGTCACACGCTTGAGGTATTCAGCCAATCACAACGCACTGGATAGCTGGCCAATCAGAGCACACCTCGCTTTTCAGAACGATGAGCTTTGTAAAAATCTACGCGTTTCAGAAAGGCGGGGCATAGAGGAGAAACAATAATGTACAGTATGTGGAAAATAATGTGTTTTTTAACCTTAAACCACATAAACACATTTCATTACACCAAATACACAAAATTATGTTCTTTTTTAGCAACATCATATGACCCCTTTAAATAATGACACATTTCTGAGTAAAATATGATATTCAGTCAAAAAAAAAATTAATGAATGACTGAATGCAGAATGAGATTTTACAAAAACAGTTCTTTAGAATAACGTGGCAATTAATTGTGCACAATAAAAATGTGTATTAACATTCATGTTGACTTTTAAAATGAATTTCATAATCTTTCATCAAAATATAATAACTTTCTTTGCTAAAACAGCTGTTATTTTCCACTGATAAAATAAAAATAATATTATCTAATAATAATAGCATGGACCACTTTCGGTTACACTTTATTTCGATAGTCCACTTTAGACATTCTACTAACTGTAAGTAACTTTGTAACTACATGTCAACAACATGTCAACTAATTCTCATTAATTTGCATCTACATGTCTACTAGCTCTCAGAGTAGACTGTTAGGGTAGGTTTAGGGTTTGTAGAATAAGTTGACAAAGAAAGTGTTAGAAGATATTAAGCAGACAGTCTACTAATACTCTACTAACTACTAGCTGACATGTAGTTGTAAAGTTACTTACTGTTAATAGAATGTCTAAAGTGGACTATCGAAATAAAGTGTTACCCCACTTTCAAAATCCAGTCAAATTCTGGTGGATGAAAAAGTCCCTACTTTCTTTATGATCATACATGCATCAGACACAATTTATTTGTGCATATATTTGTAATGAAAAAAAAAGTGAAACAGTTCATATAAAATATGTGTTTATGTTTTAAATCTCAAATATATTAATTAAAATACACATAAACACATATAAGTGTAAAATAAAATATATCATAGCTTACTTTCCAAGATCCACCCAATTATGGCTAGATAAAATAAAAAGCAGGTAAAAAAAAAATTTTTTTTATTGTTTCACTATCTAAACATTATATTCCGTCACATTGCGGAAGTTAAAAGCAATGCGAGTGTTCTAGAATTTCATAGTCAAATATTCTCTAAAATGACAAGTGTAGAAAAAGCGCAATGGCCATCTCTGATCTCACTCCCCTCCCTCTCTCTCTCTCTCTCTCTCTCTCTCTCTCTCTCTCCATCCCCACCTTAGCAAAGACAAACTCATTTCCATATAAATGGAGTGTGGGCCTGCAGCCCAGGGACCAGGCAGAATTGCAAATATTTCATCTCTTGCCTGGAGAGCCCACTGCTGTTTCTTAGTCGCCATCAGCCATTGCTTCATTCCCACCTTCTCTCTTTCTCATCAAGCTGCTTGATTTTCGTGCTGTTATGCACACCTGACCACATCACCCAAGCACCTGCAGGGGTCAAAGAGGCCGCTCTGGCTGTGATCACCCATCAGTTGTTGTAGCCAGGTTTGAATGCAGAGGATGCCAGGAGAGCTTTGGCTAAACCAGGGGGGTGAGCAGACAAACTCAAACTCTCTCTCATTCTGTATCCTTCACCATCCACCCACAATGCCTTTCTGTTTTTATTCTACCCCCTCTACCCAGAGGCACCTGACATCCTGATTTAAATCTTTTTGTTTAAGCAATATCACACTCGCAATCACGCTGTAGTTGGTGCAGCTGTGAGTCAGCCACTGGTAATATTGCTTTTATATGACAGTTCTATAAATAAAGTTAATAAATATTCTGGGTTCAATGCACTGTTGTTATAGATAAATAAAACTAAAATTAAAACCAAACCCCTCCTCCAAATGAGATATTAACTAAAGTAAAAAAAAAAAAAAAAAAAATATATATATATATATGTGTATAGTCTATTTTATTTCAGCTACATTTATCAATTTTATTTAATTTAACTTGACATACTAAAATAACTAAAACTACAACTGAAATCACTATTTATTAAAATAATGTAGGCTTAAAAAACAACTAATAAAAATAAATTACTAATAAAACTAAGAAAAAATAAAAATGAAAACACAACAAAATTACTAAAAACTACTAAATTAAAATGAAAAAACAAATCTAATTATAAAAACCTATAATAGTATTTCAATGATACTAAAATAACATAAATATATAAAGTAACATTTTATATAAACACTTTAATTCTTCTGTTAAAACCTGTGAATTATTTGAGTAAGATTTTCAAATTCAAATTGCTAAACTAAAATTACAATTAAAACCTGAAAATCTAAAAATAATCACTGCTTTGCCAATCAAATTAGAGGACTGGAACTAACTGTTGTATAATAGTTTATGGCCATAAACCTGCTTTTCCAAATGCCATTTTTCCTTTTCTGTTTAGACATTAGTACAGTGTCAACCACTAGAATGTAATGGCTACAGATGGCCAGTGTGTAATACGGTTAGTTATAGTTACACCAGTGGCAGCAGTTCAGATTACATGATCTAATTCTCCTCTCTGTGTGTGGCTCTTTGTCACACTCCATGAATTCCGATGCTCAGACACTGTCCACATTTAAACCACCCAGAGGAGAGCTGGAGAGCGAGACCGCATCAGAAAGAGACAAGATAGCAGGATAGTGGGGGAGAAACACCGTCTAATTGAGGAAGCATTATTTTTCCACCAGGAGAGCGCAATAAAAATTGAATGAGGAAATAAATAATTCAGTTTTAGTTTCCAGCAAGAAAACGGCTTTTCTCTGACTGCATGATAGCAAAGAAATCGATGCTTTGTTACTCCTCGAGCGCTCAGAGCTAAGGGCTGGTGCGGGGGCAAGTTGTGTGCGGCTCCGACACGACATGTGTGTGAGAACAAGCAAAAGTCTGTTATTAAACAATTTAGTGTGTCCCAGTTACCAGTGGTGACTGATGACAAATAAGACACCACTGGAGAAATATGACTGACTGATTTATTATTAACGCAGAACGGGGAAATTTATGCTAAAGGGACTTTATAATGTTATGTTGTGTATTTGCATGATTCTTTGTTCCAATTTAATACATTTTCTTTCATTGAAAATACAGCCAACAGAATTTGAATGAAACATTTAAGTCTTAGATGTTTTCAATGTGGTCTCTACATTTTTGGACCCCATTGTATTTTATATAATTGAATATTTAAATATTTGCATGATTACACTATTTAATTTCTGGACTTTTTTAAATGTTTCAGTGTGGTCTCAGACTTTCTAAACCACAGTGAATTTTATATTGTGAGTGCATGTATGTATGTTTATATATAAAGTAAACCTATTTTAAATAATTGCTTGATTGGACTATTTAATTTTATATATTATTATATTTATATTTATTTAAGTTTTTCCCCCCCAAAACTCTTAAAATCTCAGATTTTCAGTGTGGTCTTAAGACTGTTTGGACCCAACTATATTTTTTGTTAAATTATATTTAATTCAATATTTAAATAATATTTAATTATCCATCAAAAAAAGAACAAATTCAAATATTTGCATGATTTTAATGTTTCTTTATTTATTTTTATTATTATTCATACATTATTATTATTAATATTATTATTTTTATGCCCAAAAACTCAAAATCATGAATCATAATGCTTTGGACCCAGCTGTGGTTAATTTAATTCAATATTTAAAAATAGTTAATAAACCTTAATTGACCTATATAAAAGTGGACATTTGGATATAAAATGCAAACACTTCCATTATTATACTACATACAATTTCTCAGATGTTGAGGCCTAGCAGAAACACAACTCAACTTTCAAGACTTGATCATTTGAGACTCAAGGGTGTAGTTCAATACTGCTTTCAATGCCATAGTGCCAGAGTTTCTAGTGGAATATAGTTATATATACAGTTAAATGAGTTGTGGTGGATTTCTTTTAGTTTACAGTCACTATTCTCATGGGTGTTTCATTATTTGTCAGTTATCATGCTCACTGAGTCACCCATGCAGGAGGATACACATGATAGACCGTCTAAAAATGGAGCTTCAACACATTACACGTAAACAGTGATATCAATCTGTGTGCGGCACCAATGGCAGAGCAGCCAAAATATGAGACAGTGTGAACAGTTTTCAAAACAGACCAAAAATACGGTATGAATCACTTAATTATAAAGAAAAAAGTAGAATTGAAAAATATATAGAATAGTTCTGCTAATCTCTTAATTTCCCTTTTCTGTTTAACTTTTTACTGTAATATTGTAAAAATCTGTACATTTTCGTCTACTTTAACACTCCGTTTGGACAGCACTCTTAGAAGTGTTAAATATTTGGTCTGGAATGCTGTCGTTTTATTATGACTCATGAGAAAACCACTGGAATGTTATTGCATAATCCTAGTAACAACAATGAACGGCCTAAAAGATCATTCATAATGATATAACAGACTTTTTTTTACCACATCAATGTTCTGTGGTCCATGGTTTGAGTTGAATTATAACTTTGGTTTACACCTACGAAGAAACATTAGTTGAAGCCATTTGATCCTACACTGTTTTGAACGTGTGTTTGTGTAGTCTGTCAACGCAGGGTTCGGTTTTCCATTTGTAGACACATGAAGAATCTACGATCTTGTTTAATAGCCTGTCTGCACAACCCAGGGAAAGACAATGCAAGGTTAATGAAGCGCTACTCCATTTCACTGGCAGGCATACACGTTAACTTGTGTTTATTTGGAAAATCCTAATTCCCCTAAGAGAGACCAAGCAGGACAGGCATGTGGGAAAAAGAGGGGGAATGATGAAGAGTGAGCGGGAAAACAAAAGAGAACAAATGGATGATGCTCTAATCCCACTTTGACACCCACTCATCCTGCTGAGCCATCATTCCATCTGCCGAGGGAAAGCTGAGTCTGTTGTCCTTCCTCTGTCAACAATTCCTTTTCTCCATCCCTCGCTCTCCTACTTTTCCTTCCTACTCAAACGATCAAAGGTCACATCTAGGCAACGCATCACAATGTTGTAGGATCTGCCCTTTAAAGGAGATCATGAAAAAAAAAACCTTCTCTAGTCAAACCTCAGACATTTTGAAAAAAAGGGATGTGCAAAACTCAGCATAAAAGTACCACTTCCCCTAATCCTGTGTCCATGTAACTTTTCACTGGTACTTTCGCAAAGCCAGACTTTTGACTATTTGCATAAAACCTTATTCGCAAATTTTGGCAAAGAGCCACTCACCTATACAGAAAGAGCCATCTGACTAGACTAAGTGATTTTGTTTTATGCATCTGAAATGGGACGCAACTCTGTAGGGCTGGGTATCGGTACAGATTTCATGATAAAACTCTGATTCACAAACTTTTGGTGTGACTCAAATCTTGATCCCGTTTCACTTTTGATTATACCATTTAATTTTTAGATTCTTTTTTTTTATTGTTACTATTATTATTTTATTTAAATCTCAGATTGTCAGTGTGTTTGCATATTTTTTGGACAACACTATTTCATATTTCAATTATGTTATTATATTATATATTATTATATATTGTATTGAATATATTATTATAGAAAAATAGACATTTGGTTACAAAATACAAATAATTTCTTGATTACACCACTACATGTTTTATTTATTTATTTATTCATTCTTTTTTTTTTTTTTTCACAGTTGATTATACTGACATCTGGTATATAAGTTCAAAATAACTTGTTCATAAGACTCACTTGTTTGTGAATCAAACACTGGTCTGATTAAACAACTGAATTGAGAAAAAAAAGAGTTTTCTTGCCATTCAATTACATGGTTTTCTACATCTTGTCACATTTCATTCAGACTGCAAACTTGGCTATAATTGGCAGACATATAATCAATCAAATGGCTTCGACTAATGTTTCTTTGTAGTTTGTGAGTCTTTTTGAATGATTCATTAAAAGAACTGGTTCATAACAGCCATATGTTTAAGAATCTGACTACACTGTATGCTTTTGATTCACTAAAATTACCTGGTTCTTACCCATCATTTGTTTGAGAACTGGGTCTGAGATTCACTGGTCTAGCACTGGAATATTAATGGTCTATAACTGTAATGGTGTGTGCACACCAAAAGCGAAGTGAATATTTGCAACGCGTTACTCGCTCTAGATTACTCGCAGGATTTTTTTCGCGTCACTCACAAGAAAACATCGCACGATGAGGAGTGTCTTCACGCACATCAACAACAACATTTTTTTCTGCCATTTTTTCTGTCATCAGCCATGTTGGAGATGGTTGGAGACTACATTTTCTGATACAACTGGACATGTCAATAAGCTCTTCGCTGATTGGCTTGCGCGACAACGCTTCATGAGCGAATTCGCGTTTATTTGGGTCTTTGTATTGACTTTGTATGTAATCTACTCACTCAAATAATTAAATTCGCTTTTGGTGTGCACACACCATAAGAACAAAACACACATGGACACAATATATAAATCAGTTATGGGCACAATATTAAAAAAAAATGCTTAACTTGCTTTGTTTTGTGTTGAGAGAATCATTGTTCATATTGAGCAGTGAGGAACTTTCGTGATGCATCTGGATGAATCATTCCAGTTGGAGAAAGGCGAGTGGACTAACACCATTAGACATAGCACGTATAGGGCTGCTGTGAACTCTCACCATTATTCACTCTTGGAGACCTGTAATTAATCTACTGATCTGTGGCTAATTGCCGTTTCAAGGTTGAGAGAATCCGCTGAGCTGCAGCTTTTTCCGTAAAAAAAGAGTGTCAACCACAGCAGAAAGGAAACTGAAATTATGCAATGAAGGACTCACCGGAGAGTTGAGGAAAGTTGTGTCTTCCCAAAAAAACAACACCAGACCTGTCAAAATTGGCAATTGGGCTAAACTAAGCTTGCGAAACTGAGACGACCAATGACGTAAGAAATGTGGGAAAAAATATGGTTTGTGCCACTAAATCTTAGGACAAGGAAACCGAAGTCAATCGTTGCACATTCAGTAACAATTACATCATATTCTGGGATCATATTCAGTAAATTTCTGGGAAATTGTTTTTTGTTTCCAAGTCTTTCCAAGGTGTACACGCATTCAGGGTGAGCATGTTGCAGCACGCTCGACATGCAAAGAACATGGGAAGCAGGAAACAGAACAGCGACTCAATCAGAAAGTATGGCATTGCATTCAGACCACACTGCTGTTGGCGTGACTCAAAGGAAGAACATGTTCCTCTCAATATCTACCCTATGATGACCAAACCCAAGGAATTGGCCCTCTCATGCCCCTTACAGCAAGTCCTGTCATGACCAAGGATCTTTTCCAGTAATGCTTCACCACAGGGACACGCTGAATCCAGAGCAGTTTGGAAATAGATGTTAAAAAAATAGAGCTGAACTGTATGGAATTCATTCAGCCAGCTGTTACATTATGGTGAATTCTCAAAGGGTGGCAAATTATGCTGGAAATATACACATGCATGCAGAGACATATTCCGTATGATGAACTAGCGATTTAAATAAAGCGAGACGCCAACACATTCTTTGGCAGCACTAAGGAAAAAGCAATTTGCTGCTGAAACAAGACTTCGTTGAGGTCAATACAGGGCCTTTGAGATTATTGTTTATGCCCCATGGCTTCAAATATGGAAGTGTTTATGGACAGAAATAAACTACGTTAGGTGTGGATGCATTTGTCCTTTGACACCTGTCGACGTAACGGCTCTTTCACAGGCAACAGGACACGCTGCAAACGACGATATGCAAGCTTGTTGAGTAGCCTGTCTAAACAATAAACATGTACATGTGACACACATTAGCTCTGTTACAAAATTGAGCTGACTGCCTAGACAGACATTTAAGGCCCTAGTCTCATCAGATAACCTCTTTTGGTCAAAGATTCAGGCAGCATCACGTGTCTTTGCGGAACAGTAAACCTCAGTTTGCACTGTGGCAAGTTTATTGGGAGAAAAAAAACATTTAAGATGTCAGTCAAAGCAAAATAATTGTTAATTATTAGTAGAGAATAAAATACAAAAAAAAAGAAAGAGAAAAATGAAAAATCACTACTTGTGTAGTAGTACTCCCAAATATATTTTATAATAATTTTATTATAATTTACTTAAATTATTCAAAGTTGGGCTTCACTACTGTACTCTTGTTTGCAGCCAAAGTAGATAAATACAATTTATTTATTGGCAGTACTACACTGTTATTTGTAACATTAAAGGCATTTAACAAATTTGTATATATTAAGTGAAAGTATTAAAATACATTAATAAAATGTATATATTTATTCAAAAATAAATGAGATTATTTTTATTCCAATATTAGCACCATTATTAGCAGCCAAAGGTATTAATAAAATGTCATTTATTCAGCTGTGTGCAATGAGTGCATTCAGGGCAGTGTGCAAATTGTGCAAAGAATGATGGGAAATGTAGTCCGGGGTGCTATGCAACAGTTTGATTAGTGCGAGAGTCAATGAAATGGAAAGGGTGACCGCTGGCGGTGAATGACTCTGGACGGACAGCTGAGACGTGACGAGACTCTGGACGGACAGCTGAGACGTGGTGAGACTCTAGAAGATCAGCTGTGACGTAACGTGACTCCGGATGATCAGCTGTGACGCGACGGGACTCCGGATGATCAGCTGTGACGTGACTCATGAATATAAACTGACTCGATTTGACTCATGACGATCAACAGTGCCTAGACTCGACTCAGGAAGATTAGTTGTGACATGACTTGACTCTGGAAGATTAGCTGGGACTAGACTTGATGGGAAATGTTGTCCGGGGTGCTATGCAACAGTTTGTGTAGTGCGAGAGTCAATGAAATGGAAAGGGTGACCTCTGGTGGTGAATAAACAGAAGTCCATGGACTGAATTTGTGACAATTTACTATACACTATAAATTGAGAGTGTTACACTCTTAATTGTATTTAAAAGCATTAATCAAGATTATTTAATATATTAAGCGAAACTACTATACTCATGCTATCATTATGTAGCATTAAAATCATTAAACAAATTGAATATAAAATAATTGAGAGTGCTACACATATTTAACTGAAAGCATTAATCCCATTTATATAATTTATTTAATTTATGCTTTTGGCTACAAATAAGTGTAGTAGACTAACCTAATATGAATAAATACATTTGATTAATTCTATAGATGTATATTGTCACTTAATAAATGTACATTTTGATTAATGCTATCAGCTACAAATAATAATCATTTTTCAATCTATTCTGCTGATTTTTCACAAAAATTAGCCTAAGAAAAACATTCACATTTTCTGTCTGGACCTACTTATTAGATTATTACATTATTAGCTTAGCAACATGCTAATTTCCAATGTCACTTGACTCTCTCGTACAGAGCACTGTGTATATGCTGCATGGAGTTGCTTCTTGTATAGATTGTTCCAAATCACTCACTATGCACCAAATCACACACCTATGAGGTAACATCTCAGTTAGGCCTAAATTAGTAATGCCTATATAGGTAGTAGACAGCAAAGCAGCTCACTAAGTTTGTAATCAGAGTCTATGTTGCCACTCCGTCATCAACTAGAAATTAAATCTAGACAGATTTTAGTGATTCATAATAATGACAAAGTAAGAGTCTCTCATGCAGTGTCTACATTATATATGAACAGTCAAGTACTTCCTGTTGTGTGTTGTAATGAAGGTGTTTCGGTGTGGGAGTTCGCCATGACTAAAAGCTTTATCTGGGAAATTCACAATGGCGGACGCCTCCAATCAGGCATTTTCCACACCGAATCACTTAAACGTGTCTCATATGAGTTGCCACTCATTAATATATGAACTATCATGAATGAGGCAATAAGATTGTGCGTGTGAGGTATGTTTCTATCAGTCTGCCTGCATCTGTCGCGCGTTGGTTTGTTGTTGTTGTGTCAGACTGAAGTGCTGTGAATTCTTGGCACGAGAGGCCTATAATCACAACCCACACCCATAACCCACACAGTACAGAGTAACACCCACCCACACACACACACACAGCAGTCACATGAACATCCTGTCATCCCCCTGAACAGGACTGGACAGACCGCAAGCATTTACACCCTCTCACACAGTGAAATAATCGCAAACAAAGTATGCCTATCCTGAACGAACGCGAAATGGACATGGAGACACACATGGATGAGAAACATTCAGCCCATTCACACAACTCTACACCACCTACTTAAAGAGACAGTTCACCCAAAAATGAAAATTATGTCATTGTGTATTCACCCACATGTCCAAAAAATGATTTTGTAATGACAGTATTTTCATTTTTAGGTGAACTTTTCCTTTAAGCCTTTGTTTTGATTTCCTCTTTGACTGTTGCAAAACTCCCCTCACATCTTCCTGTCACGGGACCGCAGGAGGAAAGGTGAATGAGTTTAAGGCTTTCTTTCCCTCTAAGTTCATCCCTGATCACGTTCACTCCCCGACGATGACTATAGCTACAGCTCAACAACTTTCACAACGCATGACTCACAAACGCACAATCGGATCTGTTGCCGTCAAGGGCGCGCTGACCCTTTCATACACTTTCAGTTCTAATCACATTTGAGGCCTCGCTCACATTTTCCTGATTTTCTTTTTATGATCTGGCTGGCTCTGTTTATGACTCGCCACTGCCAATCATAGTTTTCGTAGTTTGGAGAACAGCTGCCCAACAGTGAACTCAACTTGAGATTCTGTTATGATTTTAAAATGACAGATAAGCAGATAATGGCCAGTATTAAAATTCTATGCTGTTTTGTCTAAATATATTTAAAAAAATAAAACCAGAGTTAAAACACTTAACTAAAATTAAAACCATTAAAAAATAGTGTTACTATTTTTATTACTTGAAATAAAATGTAAAAAAATTGTGTTAGACGAAAATGAATGTAATAAAAAAAATAGCATTAGATAAAAATGTGTGTTAGATGAAGGCAAAGGTAATCCAAATGTAAAAATATGTGAAATGAGCATGCACAATTAAATATAAAATATTGGCCAATGTCAATCACCATCCCTAAGCCCAAAGTATACTTCATTTTTTTAATGCATACACTAGGGTATGCATACAGTGCATGTGGCGTAAAATTCATGCATACTCACATATGGTCCTTGAAAATTAGTGGTGAGACAGGTGGCCCAGCCTGTTTGTTTTTTTTTCAAAAAAAGGAACTGAGAAGATAAAACTACAAATTACTTGAGATGCAACAACAGTAGATGCCCACATTGGCAATCTCTTGAGTGAGGAGGTTAACTGTGATCATAACTTCTGAAGAGAAATAGTGCAAACTGGACAAGAATAAAACTTTCTAAGCCCCTGTGTTTGTGCACGCTATCAAATGGAGTATACTTTGAATGTCCTATGTGTTTGGCTGCATGCATACACTATGTATTTGCGTCAAAACTTTGTGTTCTAGTTAGTTCTAGTTAATATTAGACACTGTAATATTCCAGGCAAAGGGAACTGAGAAGCCTTCATATTCGAAAACTGGCACAGAATCTTGACCGTCAAAGTTCATGATTCTGACCTTCCCATGAAGAGCTCACTATTTGTCCGTAAGGTCTAAACCAGTGCATCTGGAATGGACCAAAAGGCCGTTTCATGCACAAGGTCATGTACTTTTGCAGAATGCCTACATTTCCCAAGCTCCTGCATCATGGCCAGCAAAGGGCTTGACCCGGGATCTGCTGAAGGTCTCCTTTAATTGTTTTCAGCAGGGCACCACAACTGAATAATTAAAGTGGCTCTACCTCTCCTGGCTTTTGAAGTTTAGGGCCTCTTCCTCAACCTTCACTTGGATTCTTTTCTTTTTCTCATTTCTTTCTTTCTTTCGAGGCTACCACTTCACTCCACTGCGTTCCTCCCCCTTCGCTCTCTCTTTCTGCCCACAGGCACTACACCCCCTCTTCTGTTTGACAGACTTCCTCCTACTCCTTTGCCCCCTGGCCTCGTCCCCAGGGCCTTGTGCACCCCCTGCATTCTTCTACGCTGACGTGCCGTGTTTACACAGACGTCGTACTGGAAGTCCGCACTCACCAAGTTTAAGAATGACATTTAAGCATGCAAAAATTCCTTTTTACTGGTATTTTGCCATTTAAGCTTTCAAACTTGGAAATTAAAGTCAGGCAGTTAAAGATAGAAAGGACACTTTGACTTTCTGAGTGCACAACACAAGAGCAGCCTTTGTGAAATGACATTTTGGAGCTTGCTTTATTCTTTCTTATTGTTCGTTCATGGTAAGTTGTTCAGAGCGTCTATGGTTGGTTTTTGTAAAGTTCTGGGTGATAACAGACTTTCAAAAAAGCAGGTTTTACTTTTTAAGACATTTGTGACTAATTAAGATCCTTAAATAGACAAGTTTTAGCAGCTAGCAGAATTCCAGAACGTGAATTAGCAGTGCCCCTATCGAGAAGGTCATCTTTTTCCATCGCATACACGTGCGTGCTGCCTCAGACAGCCAGCACATTCAAATGTCATTGTCTGCAGACTTGTTGCATAATTCATGCTCAGTAAAAAAAAAAGGGTCATAGAGTTCTAACTGATCCTAGGTCTTGGTTGCTTCCCATTGTGCAATGTTTCCCAAACTCCTTTTTCTTTAAAACCTGCCAATGGGATATTATATTTAAACAAAATTGATTTGGAAACCAAAACTTTATACTAGAAGGTCATTGGGCCACCTTTAAATATGCAGAAACCACGCCGTGACCTTCTCAAGTGTGTAACCACACACTGTTCACACGTGAGAGTTTCACACTTGGTTCAGTTGGTTGGTCCGAACGAGTGCTCAGTTCTGCCTCACTCCCTCTTCCCCCGCAGACCTCTTTTCATATTATCATTACAGTCCAAACCGTGATATGTCAGCATCACAGCATGAATATCACTGTTAGAGTAGCGGTATTGAAGTAATGGGGCTTTTGATTTACCACCAAAACTTTACACTGTGGCAACAAGAAAGAATGCAAGCTACTCTCCAAAGGCAACTTTTTTTTTAGTTTGTGCCAATCACTTTCATATCAATTGCAAATCATAGCAGGGTTCAGATGAGCCAAAACTTGGGTGCCTAAAAACCAAGACAAAGTCTAGTGTATAAACGGCCTAAAGCTAAAATGCACCAATTACAGCAATTGTAAGTGTCTCGAGTTCAATCAGATTCTCGCCCAGCCAGACATACATACTGATTCCAGCAGCCTCTCCGGGGGCGGTTAAGTACAGCCACACACATTCAGCGCCCGAGTTGGAGTGTGAAAACAGGGGGGGTCGCAAATGGGGAGTGGGAGGCAGCCACAGTGAGCGTCCGGCTCAAAGGTGACAAGGCTCAGGGCCGCTGAATCGGCTCCGCACAGACGTTGCCCTTTGTACAGAAACGCCCATGCACCACCATCCCGCCTACACCCAGTGCTCTCCACTCTAAACGGAACGATGCTCCCTCTCTCTCCCCTCGTTAACCGGCGTCGCCTGTTTTTTGAAAGCCAGTGTCTGGCTGAGGCGTCCGGCCTCCGCCAAAGAGACGCATACAGTCCTTAAAGGTACTTTCGGTTTGAGTAGGCATGAAGTGAGTGGGAAAAATAGGCTCTCTCTAAACATGGATTTATGTGCTTGATGTTAATCAAGGGCTCAGCGTGTGTTTTGCCAGCTTAGCTTTGACTCATTGTTATGTCGTATTAAAGCAGCTGTAAAAATCCAACTTGGCAGAGGGAAGGAGGATGATAAGGATACAGAAGACAGTGAACTTACAGTTAGTCCGATATTAGTGCCCTTTACCAAATTAATGAACATTACTGTGCAAAGTTCATTTAGGATTTTTCTAATTTAACACATTTTTATTATAAATTATAATATCAGCATGACAGTTAGAAGTTAATTTGTCCCAATTTTGCTTACTTGATTAGTGACCTAGAAATAGTGTAGAATCATAGTGTACAATGTTTCTTTGATTATTTCCAGGTTTGAATCTCAGATTTTCAGTGTGGACGTTTGTTTTTCAAATATAACTACAACTGTGAAACAAGATTCTGCATGTGCTAAAAGATGCTAAAATGCTGAAGGTTCTTTGTCTTATGCTAAAGATGTTAAAATACTAAAGGTTCTTGACTCTTTCCCATTAAGAGGTGTTCACACTGACAAAGGTTTACATATATATAACAGCATATGGGTTTGGAATGACAGGAGGGTGAGTAAATAATGACTGAATCTTTTGGTTGAATGCTCATTGCTGACTTATAGGGCTAAATTATATGTTGACTGACTCACAGGCAGGAGACAAAATTTTGGTGGGCTACCCTGCCCACCACATGGATTACTAGCATGGAACATCCTATGTACTTTGCTTGAAATAGTAATGCCTGCATGTTTCACCTCTATTTTGTAGGATACCTTAGAGAGGAGAGGCCTTGCTCCAGGCCACCTGTGCCTAAAGAGGATTCATCATGTCCTCTGTCAACACCACCTGCCCTGGCTTGTGTGGACTGAGTTCAAATGACTCCCACACAGAGCCGAACCCTTATATCGCATGCCCAACTGGGTTAGATAAGAGTGTGTGTGTGTTCAAGGTTCTGTGCATCCCATTTGGAAATCACCAGCCTTGCATATCAAATATGGCCATTCCTTAGTATTTCTTGACGGAAAATCATTCATACACAGCGCTGGCAGGATACAAATTATTAAAAACTGAAATACAGTTCATAGATCGGGAAGAAGGAGGCGGGAACCGGCGAACAATCAAACAAAACTTTAATAATAAAATAAACAAACACAAAATAGCGCGAACCAAACAGACAAACAGAACCAGGGGTCCTTGGTTTGAAAACATTTGAGCAACCCTGATTTAGTAGATGCAACTTAAAAGTGCTTTACCACAGTAGCAAAAGTGATTTTATATTTATTAGTTTGAAGTGCTTTTATGATTGTGGATTATCTCCTCATTTTCTGTTTACCAAGTTTGATCAAAGTGAAATGTTCATTCGAGGCGTAATACAATACTTGGTTTTGAAATGATTCATAACTCACTTGACATCAAAGGAATGTTCTGAATGCATATATCGCTCTGCCTTCGTGAACATATATTGTGAATATATATATATATATATATATATATATATATATGAACATATATTATGAACTCCTTCCAGTGAGTGCACTGATGCCGTTTTCCATCTGCAGACAAAAGCCCATGTGTGCGCGCTGTGAAGGCATGCAGCATGACCTGAGGGTCCATTCGGCGCATGACAAAACAAGCTCGAGTGCTGCATGAGGCACAGAACGGGGATCTAGCGTTTGTTCCATGACTTCAAACTCCCTTTTTCCCTCTTCTGCATTTTTTCCTCCTCTTTGGTCCCATCTTTATTTTTCTTTTGTCGTCATTTTCTTCCAGCCTTTTTGCACGGTATTCCCGGTCTCCCCCCTCTCCCAGCATTCCTTTGTGAGTGGGTGGAAGGTTGAACGGGCATGTGTGAGTCCAAAGGGGGCAGATGAAGGAATGACTAGTACACTATGAAGGGGGGGGGGGGGGAGCAGGGTGAGAGGATCAGAGGGAGAATTCTTTCAGCACAAAGTAATAGAGTGTTTCATGACGGACGGAGGGGGGGGGGGGGGGGGGGGGCTACCGTGCGAGGTATCTGAGGTGGTTTGAAGGCCCTACCATGGGAAAAACTTGCCCTAGACAGCTGTCCTCTGCTGGATCAGCTACTCTACTCAAGAGGCCTTAGTCTTTTTCTCAGGCCCTAGAGGTGAGCTGATCAGTGGGAGACCCCTACTGGTGTGTTTTTGCCACTGCAATGTCCTTAGAGAACTTTAGTGGCCAAATGCACAGTACAGTATGTGTTGATGGATATATTATATCAAGGCCCTAACCCAGTCTTGAACATTGGGGCAGACAAAACTCATTTAATTACTAATTACATAAAAAACTGCAAAAATCTTCAAAAAAAAAATCAAGTAGTTTGCACTACTGCATATTACTATCTGTCTTTTAACATTTCTGTCTTAATTGTCAGATGTTTAGCTACTGGTAAGATAAAGCACTATTTCACCATTAGAATGCGTCACGCAAGAATAATATTCGGTTTGAATAGTAAATACCCATCTTCTTTGATTTGGAATTATTTATTATATATTACATATTAATAAATATACTTACTTATACCATATATATATATATATATATATATATATATATATATATATATAATTGATTTTGACAAAAAATTAGTAAATGCTTAAATAACAGGGGAAGTGTTATTTACATCTGTACTTTCGGGTATTTTATTTTGCATTATATTTATGGTTTCCAATTATGAGGCTCTGTTTATTAGGCATTTGGCTATAGCTAGATGACTGTACACCAAAATACAGTCATTTTGATGTTGATTTGACATGGGAACCATCTCATCGCTTTCAAAAGTTAAATCATGCAAAATTATCTGATTAGTTGCATTTTGTATTATTCGCGATCCATTTTTGTGTCGTGACCCACCAGTTGAGAAATGCTTACTTGGTGATTTCCTCAAAAGAGCTATACAAGGTAGGCTACTTGTAGCACAGGAAGTCGGTTCATTTTACAAATCTGGGTGCAATCCGAATGCATGAGAAGCACTACATCAAGTCAAATATGTGGCACTGTTACATTGCGCAAATCAAATTCACGGCAGACGTTTGTTATGGGCTCAGGGTGCTGCCTCAAGCACATTATCTTATTGTGCAAAGAACAATGGCAGTGAATCAAAAATGTATTTGGGATTGTTAGGCAATACAGGAGGGGTTGCAAACAAGGCGGTGTTGTTGTGCCAAGGTGTCAGTGTGTGTGTCACCCTGCATTTCCCATCAAACCTTCTTTGATTTACGGCCACTTTGCACCTCTCCGTCTATTTATTTCATCACATGTTTGTTTGGTTTCATTTCCACTCCCCCAATCAAACAGGTTTTTTAGAGGCCTAGCTGGTCTGTGGGATGCTGGTGAGGGGGCAGGACAGGAAGAGGTGGGCGACCAGAGAATTGCATTTCCTTGTGCGTCTCCACTCCCTGCCCTCAGGTTATCGATTCAGCTCCTACTAAAACAGCACACACCCACATGGGCTGGTGCAATACACATGCATTTGTTTGGCCGCGGACTCACACATGTACAAGAAATACACATGTACGTAATGCACTTGATCCTCCGAGCTCTACAAATAAAAAGCTTTTTGCGTTTTTGGCTTGTTTGCGGTTGTTCATTTTACACCATTTTCTCTCCCTCAGCTCACACATTAGAGCCCACACAGATATGATACATGCACACACACACACACACACACCTCTACATGCCTCTTCACTCAGACAGCTCATCCAAAGGGACAGTGCAACATTATGACTCACACAGCCTAATTATCTAAATCGAAGAAAAGGTGTTGGATCAAATCAGGACAGGGTCTATTTATAACCCCGTACCCATTTATATTTCTCTCAAAATGTCTTGCATGCATTTAATCATTTCCAGAGAACTGAAGCACACTGATGTCTCTGTTCATGCCGTTTGCCAAACATGGTCCGCAAGTCAGGTTTGGTAAATATTGTGTAACTACTGAAGTGACAAAGAGATAATTGCATATTTGTGTATTTGCCTGAATGACGACGACTCAAGTGGGTGACTCTCAGGAAAACATGAATCCGGGTCATTGTGACATTTCATGGCAAGATTAAAAGGAAAAAATGCAAATAATATTTCACGAAAAAAACAACAACCAAGGTCTGTTTTTTGGACCATTAAGATTTTTGCATTTTGACATTTCATGACATTTAAGCACATTTAACCCTTCTATTCTCATTACCATTATAAGTTTTTTGGTATTTATTTTTATTTATTTATTTTTTAGAGTAAAAAAAAAGTTTTAATAAAAGGTTTTATTAACATGAACTAACAACTTATATATATATAGCAACTGCAAACAGCAACTGCAAAAAAGCAAATAAAGCAAAAAAGATTGATCTTTTTCTTTCTTTTGATTTTGGATTGAAATATGACCCAGACATGTCCTTGACAGGTTTCCTGACATTCAGCATAGGTGAGAAATATGAATCTTTAAAATACCTCTGTCAGGATTTTAATGTTTTTTTTCTACCCCTCCACCCCAGGTAAATTATCAGCCATCTCCTGACATCAAAGCAGCTTTCATCATATTATCATTCTCTGAGGTGCACACATCTTGAAAGCCTTTCGTAAATACTTGATTAATATTGCGTCCATCAACGTGAGGATCAGCAACTCTTTGAGCGCTGAGAGAGAGGAGGGCAGACATGAAAACAGGAATGTTTCATTGGCATCAGCTAGTGTATAATTGGCTCGTAAAAGTCTAATTAGTCTTACAACCAGCAGGAAGGCAATGAACACAAACAAAATTATAATATGCAACGCACCAGCTGATGGGCAAAGTTGGTTTCCATCAGCATCTGTCAGTCATGTACATATGCTTCAAATCGTCCAAAGCAAATTGTGTTTGACAAGGGAATTCAAATGTTTAATCTTCCCCTCTATTGTTTATCCTCCTCCTCTGGTCTTTCATATTTGTTTAGTATTTTTAATATTTACACCGTGTTATTTATTCCTCTATGCCATATTTGCTAGTTTGTGAGTGTAGGCGCGGATTAACGCACAGGCTTGCCTAGGCTGCAGCCTAGGGGACCCACGTGTGCAGGGGCCTCGGATTGGCTGGACTATTTTTTTATTATTTTAAATTTTCTTAAGTGCAAACAAAAAAGACCCTCGTTGGCCCATAAGAAACATCAAAGGAGGATTGGTTGCAGAGCGACTGACAACACCACCGAGAGTTCCAGCGATCGTTAAATCGAAATTGAAAATAAAACGCGCCCGCGCATTCAAACGCGATTTCAATACCTCGAGTTTTGAGAGCGACTCCCAATGCACGCAAATTAGGCTACATAACATCAGTGCGTTCCAAACGGGATATATCGCCCTCCAAAAGGCACTTCGGAGTGAAAACAATCATGGCCGCCATATTGAAGGGTCGTTCCATACCGAAGTGCTCAAAACTGGCAAAACTTCAAAGGGTCCTTCGGAATGAAGGATGTCGAAGGTTACAACCAATGGACACTTCGGGCTCCTGTGATCCTTTGCGCAGATTCTTTGCATGATGACGGCGCCTCCGTGGGCACGGGATAATGACGCAGAAGGGCACTTCAAGAAACAGTTGTTTGGTCCCCTACACCCTTCAACCCTTCGAAGCTCTCACTCCGGAGGGTAAACCCTTTGAAAGATTAGGGCGTAAGGATGAGCCCTTCCGAGTGGAACGCGGAGCATATCTAGGCTGTTATTAGTATGTAGGCTATAATAGGTTTTGTAGTTGTCTATAGCTCTGCATCTTGCTTGAAATAGACGCAGATTCTTTGCATGATGACGGCGCCTCCGTGGGCACGGGATAATGACGCAGAAGGGCACTTCAAGAAACAGTTGTTTGGTCCCCTACACCCTTCAACCCTTCGAAGCTCTCACTCCGGAGGGTAAACCCTTTGAAAGATTAGGGCGTAAGGATGAGCCCTTCCGAGTGGAACGCGGAGCATATCTAGGCTGTTATTAGTATGTAGGCTATAATAGGTTTTGTAGTTGTCTATAGCTCTGCATCTTGCTTGAAAAAATTGGTCTCTATTTGCACTTTGAATAGAGAGAGAGCACTTAATGTTCACACTTAATACGCCTAAGAAAGAACTTGTTTATTTTTTAATTATTTATACTGTTTTTATTTCTATGTTCAATTTGTGAAAAGGAGTTCAGTTAGGAGGTCAAACGTTCTAGAAGCTCATAATTCATGTACAGTTCTAAGGTCTGAAGAGACTCAGATGAAATCATACAGAAGAGAAGCCAGCCAGTTGAAAAAACCTTTTACAGTGCTTGAGTGTTGTTGTTTTTACTGCATATGCTAATTCATACTCAGAAAGTAGAACTGAAATGACATTTGATGATTAGTTAAATTAATTTTTCGTCATGCATTTGGCCATTGAGAATCTTTTTTTTTTAAATGTGTAAAAATCTTGTGTCTCGTCTTGTGTCTTGAGTTAAGTGTTGGCATTATAATGATAATCAAACAACAAAAGACGAGGAGAAAAATCACTACCTGCTCTTGACAGAATGGCATTTGTAGCTTTTATAAGAATGTATATAGTGTAAATGGTTCCCTACCATCACATTCACATCCATGCAACCAATAAATAAATTACTAAGAAAGAGCACATATTTCTTCATTGATCTAGTCACTTCATTCTGCTCTCAAAATGCACCAGATTTATGCATTTAAATTTAAAATGAAAACATTTTTCTTATACCTGCAGAACCCCCTAGACTAGAGGAACCAATGTGCACCCATCACACAAAATCCTGTGGAGACACTGGGAATGTAGAGGAAACACTGTAGGATTGGCTGTCTCAATGTGTGTGTGTATGCCAGTTCACAATGTATGGCACTAAATACATTTCTCCAGTAAAGCATAATGATTAAGGGGGGTCCTCACACAAAGAGCAGCCTAGGGGCCCCTGACCACCTTAATCCGCCCCTGTGTGAGTGGGACTTTGACTGTA
Source organism: Sinocyclocheilus grahami (assembly GCF_001515645.1). Lineage (NCBI taxonomy): Eukaryota > Metazoa > Chordata > Actinopteri > Cypriniformes > Cyprinidae > Sinocyclocheilus > Sinocyclocheilus grahami. Next base: position 1,065,428 of record NW_015505446.1, on the reverse strand, counting down.
TATTCTGTAAGTGGGTTTGCTTTAAATAATGACTACCTGGGAAGTTTGTAATTCCAGTCAGGTCACGAGGATCATTATAAACATTCCCTCATGTATGATGACTACGCGCCATGTCTGTTGGTTGCCAAGGCAGCGGTGTGTTCTATCAGCCGCGCGCTCACCTTGTATGAATGGAGGACCTGTGCGATTCGCGTAACAGCCTTCAGAGGCGGCGGAAGGAGGGTGGAGTGGAAGTGCGTCAATCACCCAGTGCCGGTACACGCCCACGGCAACGAGCGTTGTTTGCCAGGATACAGAAAGACTCGAGCTGCCTCTTTCCCAGGTCTCACCTCAGCGACAGCGCACAACAGCAAGCCAACACCCTTCCAGGCTCATTTCCTGTGGCTTTAGTTATTGTTTTTCTTTTCGGATTGTAGGCTATATATTAAGATGTTGTTTTGTTTATGTCCTACATATTTTATTTTAAGTTCCTCATTTGGGTAAAGACCGGTTCACAACAAGAACAAGAACTATATTTGCGTCCACACACACCAACAGACTGTCCTGTTTATCAAAAGCACGCGCTGCATCGCTTGCGGCGTTAATGCTCGTATCTGATTGGCTGGATGTTTTTATTCTTCTTGAGCTGAAAAAAAAAAATCATTCCGTGAACGATATTTCATTGTAATTGATAGTTTTCACGTGACGTCACACCCTTGTAGGCACGCCCACCTGGAGGCAAACGAAGCTTTGCCCCACTGACCGCCAGTTATTTTTACGCAGTTTAAAGTAGTAATGTAGTAAAACGCAGATATTAAAAGGCGGAATTCAGTAAACATATTATTGATTATGTATATTTTGTACAGGCAAGCAGATGATGCCAGAATATAAACTCAATGTGCAAAGTTTCACGTTAAACGGTTTCCCATAGAAAGCCATTATAAGGAAAACCCTGAACCATTAAGCGGATTGCGTTCATATTCCGGCCTCATCTGCTTGCTCATGTAAACTATGCATAGTAAATATAGATAATATTACTGTTTCAAATATATTAAGGCACTTTAAGTGTTTTAACAACGTTGTGTCGCACTGTTTAATGATTGTAATATTGCCGCGGGTGCTTAACATGGATTGCAAATGGCCAAAACTTGCATTTTGTTCACATGCCTTTGTTTTATTGTTTTGAGAGGTGATCTATAAATATCTGCGGCTGTGAAACAGATGGAAAATTGACAGGTTTGTCTTGCGGCTCTATGGATGTTTTGCCCTCCAGGTCTTCGAGCCGGTCACGTGACTGAATATGAACTTTAGTATACTTATAGAATTAGAGCCATTATTAAAACTGAACAGTTATATATCGTCCTGACCTTGGTGTGAACGGCCCTGTTTTCACACGGAACGCGGCAGTCGCGACTCGCGAGCAGTGATGGGGAAAGTTACTTTAAAAAGTAATGCATTACAACATTGCGTTACTCCCTAAAAAAGTAACGAATTACGTTACTTAGTTACTTTTTATGGAAAGTAATGCGTTACGTTACTTTCGCGTTACTTTTTAAATATGAGCAGGGCTTGGTTGTTTTTAATATAAGAAGTTATATTTATAGCAAATATAAAAGCCCTTTCACACCAAAAGGTGTAATGAATAAACCTCAGGCTGAAGGAAAAGTAAATTCACGTCTGTACAGTAGGCTAGAACACATGAGAAGAAGGTTCAACACTCTTCAGCAAAAAAAACCCCAAAACAATGAAGCACAATTGTTAGTTTATCTAAAGTCATTTTTGCTTATTAGTATGGTTGAACTGGATCATCAAAGGTCAGCAGCAAAGACATTAGTTAATACAATGGGATTAGATACATTTGTGTTATTTAACATATTTAAATATTGCAGGTTTGCTGAGTGAAATGCAAACTCATATTCTGAGTTTGAATTTCACTGTTTTAATTCATTTTTATGAATACTAAATCTGTTTTTTGCGAGTGGCATTTAGTCTAGAACTACATCATGTTCACACAGCGCACGCAACGCCTCTGTACTCCCGGTTTCTCCCAATATGGGGACAGGAGAGCTGTCAGTCAATAAATGGGAAAACAAAGTAACTGGCATTACTTTTTTGAAAAAGTAACTGATATTTTCCTGTAAATTAAAAAGTAATGCGTTACTTTACTAGTTACTTGGTGAAAGTAATCTGATTACGTAACTCGCGTTACTTGTAATGCGTTACCCCCAACACTGCTCGCGAGTATAGTTCACTTTATGCTTTTGTAAGCGGCGGCCGCGTCGGCTTTCAGCAAGATTATTAACAACCAGTCATAGAACATTTCACTGATGAAGATCATTTTAAATGTTACAGAATTTCCAGGGTTTTATGACCCATCAAAAATCTCTTAAAAACGAATCCAGAGCATGCGTTTACGAGTCGGTTTGCCAGGTAGAAATACAATTATGTGTAAAATGTCATAGTTACTGTCTAAACTACGACATGAAAACTATGCTAGTCATATTCCCGTGAAATGATAAATAGCAAATAACACATATACAAAAGTTCCGTTATGTTTTATTTAGCTTTTAGTAAATATAAATGTGGCAACATCTGCCATGAGACCGCGTGGCAAACAGCGCCTCTACTGCACAAAACGCTTCCACTATAAAGCGGCGGCCGCGCGGTGTGTGGCAGGTATGGCCAGTTGCTATGACAACAGGCCAGCACGTCCTCTTCTTCAGTGGTGCTAGAGGGTCTCTCATAGGGGGATCGGGTAGACATGATGTTCAGCTGGAGAGGGGCACAACAGAACGGTTTGTCCTCTCTATAGATGGCAGGGTATTTAGAGCTTGGCTGCGAGACTGACGCACAACTGCTGCGTTACACATGCACAAGAGAGTAATCGCTGGACAAATATGCCCTATCATGGCATTTTCCATCAAGGACATTTTACTGAGGCGAATATGATTAGCTTCCACCCAACGGCTTATTACAGAGACAGTGGTTACATTAAGTAATCGTGTGAAACGAGGTCACTTCTTTAAAGTAATATACCATCAGCTTTTACAATGGTAGATTTGGGGTTATAGTTGGACTTCCCTGGTGTGTGTGTGTGTGTATAGTCCATTTGTACATTTTCATATAGTTATATATATATTTGTGTATGTAATATATTTGTATATTTTATTATATAATTATTACATTCATAAAATAAATATTTAAATAAATATAAACATATATATGCATAACACTACATTTCTAATTATAGGCTATTGTATTTATAAATATATTATAGCCTATATTATGTATTTAATACTCACACACAAATACTTACATTTATTTGTGTTGTATTATCTATAAATAAATATACATATTTCTATTTATAATTCATTAAATTATATATTTTCGTTATTTTAATATATTTATATACTATATTATGCATGTAATATATCTAAATTGTGTATTTATATTTTTATTATAAAATTATATTTATATATTGAATATATATTATGTATTTAATAGACATACATACACGAATACGTTTAGATTTATTTAGATATTATATATGGATAAATATAAATATCCTATTAAAGGATATCCTAATAGAAATAAGCTATCCTAAAAAGCCTATTTCTATTCTATAATATTTATGTTGTGTATTGTATTTATTTTCATTTTATTTGAAGTACATAAATAAATATATTTTGTTTATACTACATACTATTTGTATATTATATATTGTGTATTGTTTTATTTGTTTATGTTTCATTATGGGGTTTTTTCACAGAATGTGTGAATACAGAACTCACACATAGGCACAATTTTAATAAAAACTATTCTGAAAAGAACAACATGCTGGTTAGTGGTGGACTAGCATAGCTTTGAACCTGCCGGTTAAGAGGGACACCAGCATCCAAAACACAACATATGCTGAAGGGAAGACTTTAAAGGCTTTAATAGAACATAGGGCCTATAGTCTGGACTGAAAGCAAGCGGTGAGTCATATGTGTGTCTGAATATATACACAACCACATTGTCATGAGTGAGTCACACGCATCCAATAATAATGTGTGAGAATTATGCTTCTGCAGGTGGTGTTCAGGGCATAAACTTGACAGAATCAAAATGTCCTGTTTGAAATATAACCTTACCTAGCACGGCTATAAGTCATCCTCCACCAACACTGATAAATTTGTGCAATGAACATTCTGTAAAAGTTGCAATGTCCTTGCTTTTTCCAAGAAATTGCACAACAGCAGCAATCACTAGTGATTTAATGATTTTCCGGATATAAAATGTGAGTCAGTGCCATGAGTCTGGTGCTATGCTCATAAATTTCATTCTCAGAATGTTATGTAACCCAAGTTTTCAATGTGAATGAAGATAAATGCTAGCATGGCATAGTCTCTTACTGTGCAACCAACAAAGCCAGTAATCACCGGCCGTCCACCCCCACACTGAGCTTGTAAACAAAACAACAGTTCACGCCTTACAAGCTGCAAAATGTGAGCTTACACAAATGCCAGCCAAAATCCTACCAATGCATTGTTTCATTGTTTATATATATAGAAACACACACACATATATATACATATAGTTTTTTTGCGATTGTAGTAATTGAAGTTATATTTTTAGTATTGTTTTAGATATGTAAACATGCCGTATCATATATTGGCCGTGCTAAGTGGAGGGGGAGGGCTTGTTCGAGAAATGGAAAGTTGTGGTGAGGTGCAGGAAGCGCATGTGTGGGTGTTTGAAGCGGAGGCCAGTTCTCAAGGTCCCGAGGCTACGATATTTATAACCCCGCTGGTTCACCCTTGCACTTGCTTGCTTTCTCTTGCCTCGTAGATAAAGAAGCGTCTTAATCCAGGTCACTGCACAATTCTGAGAGATGCTAGTTTTCGCTTTCTGCATGAGTGGATAAGGTGCATTTGTAGCCTACCACAGATTTGCACATTTTCCATGACCATGCGAAACCTGACATAACTTGAGTGTTTAATATAGCTTATATCTTTATTGTTGCCCTCCTTTGTTTGTTTGCAATGTTTAATTTCCAATAGAATATGGGTTCACTTGATTCGACGCATCCTGATGTAGTTGATTGTCCTACATTAGCACATCTAGAAGTACTACCCGATTGTCCTGCAGAGAGAACCATGAATAGCATCTCCCCACAATCATCCTGCTAATCTGCATCCAACTGTTCCTGGGCGGGGTCATCGCCGCCCCGCAGGGGTCCTCAGTCTGCCACATTGTTTAGAATGCTAAAGAGGAGCACAATAGATGGGTGATTGTGATGTAGTGAAAGCACAATGATATTCTTTGATGAGCCATTAATGAGTAATACCAACGCCAGTATCTTATTTGTAGAATCTTTGCTGATTTTGGCATTTAATGCTAATTAAATTGTCACAATTTTCAGTTTTAGAATTAAATACTAATCACATTCTCGGAGATTGTATTTTAATTAAAGCAGAGAGCAAAATTGGTTGAACAATTTTTAACTTCTCAGTATAGTTCTTACACAAACATGCAAATGTTGCAAAAACGTGTTTTTTTTTAAAACGAAGAAACAACCATGTTTCATATTCATTTTACTCCTTTTACTAATCTGCACGTGATAAAAAATATAAGTTTTGGTCAACAGAGATTTAAAACAGGCTATAATCAGTTCCTCATAAGGCTATACAAATATAACCAGATGTATAATCGTGTGCTCAAAAGGAAACATGAATTATAATGTAGAGCGAATGTCGCATGAAACGTAGCCTAAAAAGATCATCAAATGTATTTATATAGGCTATGTAGTGTTTCTTGCACAAATGCAAGATTGTGAAACAATTCCACTGCAGATAAATTCAGTGACCTTGTCTTCTGAGCATATGTTGATCTTGTCAACCTCTAATGTCACCACTATTTAAAAAAATCGATAACCACAGATTATGCAATATAAGTTAATGATTTTTGAATAATGATTTAGAATGATCGAGCATTGCATTGTAGCATAGGCCTACATCTACAGAAAAATAAACGCTTTAATGGGATTTTAGAAACATGTTGTAGTAGCTTATTCAGTTTTATTCAAATATTTCAACGAATAGAAAACAACAACACATTTTTGCTTATGAAATGGCAACGATTAATATGTTTATGTAATATTATATAATAGGGGGAGAAAATGGCGCTTCCTTGTTGCGCACTTTAAAATACGATGCGCGTGAAGCCGCGCGATAAATTGGTTTAGTCTTTCCAGATCTTTTTTTTTTTTTCTTTTTTAATTGACTTGCAAAATTGTTTTATATATATATATATATATATACATTTCCCCCCCCTAATATAAATTAATATTATTTTCCTGCAGGTGATTCAACATGTCTGACGAGGGAAAGCTCTTCATCGGTGGTCTGAGCTATGATACCACAGAGCAGTCCTTGGAGGAGGCATTCTCCAAATATGGATCAATTGCCAAAGGTTTGTCTTAAGTCATTTTTAAACTAAGTTTGGCTACATTCTTACAACGTTATTCTTGATTATGTGGTTCTTTTTGCCTTAGTTGATGTCATCAGGGACCGTGAGACCGACCGCTCCAGAGGCTTTGGCTTTGTTACGTTTGAGAATCCAGAGGATGCCAAGGATGCCATGGCTGCAATGAATGGAAAGGTAAGATTGACGTGTTTAAGGATGGAGGAAATTGTAACCAAATGTTGTAAGGTTTATTTCTAGGATTGAAAAACTGACTTTTGATGCCTAGATGTGTATTAATCATTCATTTAATAGTGAGCTGCAGAAAGTTCATCAGTCAAACTGGATGGAGGCCTGAAATCAGTTAACCATGAAATGCATCTTTTTTTGCAGTCTGTTGATGGCCGCATGATTCGTGTTGATGAAGCTGGCAAATCTGGTAGACGGTCCGGTGGATTCAGAGGCGGTTCTGGAGGTGGCAGGGGGTTCTTCAGGGGTGGTAGAGGTTGGTGTTGATGTTGAATGCAGTTCAGTGTTTCCCATGCCATTATATTAGCGGCCCACTCCCCGCCCCCGTGAAGGTCAAATTAATTTTAATTATATTCTCTATAGCGCCAGATTACAACAGAAGTCATTTAAAGTTGCTTTTCCTATAGAACAGGTATATACCTTGTTCTTTTATTAAGCAAACTAAATAGCCTTATTTATCTTATTTAAACGATGGCATATCATTTTGATCTCTACGTTATGGTCCCGCTCTCTGCATCACGCACAGCGGAGTTCCGCCCGATGCGCGTGCACAAGTGAGCCCACTCCCACTAGTGTTTGTAAATATTAAGCCGCAAAACGATTAATATTTAAATATGAATTCTGCGTGTCTCGTTAATGAATGGCGCAGACCTGCGGTTTTGTTTACTACTCATACTGAAACGCTTGTGAATTTTCCGTTGATATTAACGTCTGCTGTCTCACTGAGGATGTAAATACATGAACAACATCTCCAGAACTGCTCTGAGAGTCACTGTATGAGCATTTGACAGTTTAATTTCAGTAAAACTTATCATCATGTCATACACACACAGAAATGTAATGGTATTCACTGCAACCCGTCAAAATAAAAGTTTGGTTTAACTTGAGGGCATTGGCAGAAATATATTACTATTGTGGTGTAGACTGTACGTAACCGGCTGCTACTACTACTAAAATTAAAACCTTATTTTTAAGGACTAAGCATTCAATATTTCTTTCAATGTTTTAATTGTAATATTAAATTACCTTTATTTTCCAAAAAATAAAATGTTTAATTTATTACTTAAAAGATTAAATTAATGTTCTATGCCTTAAAACA